>NC_137871.1:26697704-27174436 GCF_963924005.1 Protomyctophum bolini | reverse complement strand
CACAGGACTGTTTGTACATTGTCCAGGGGCCTCTGGTGGTCAGGTGGTACCCCTGAGCTGGATTTCTGAGATTACCAGTGGTCACCAGGCATTGGTTTTTCTCTCGGCCATAAGAGAGAGAGAAAGAGAGAGACAACACCATAGACATATAAAGGTAAACGCCCCTTTCGGCTCCGGAGCGTATGTGCTCAAGGGAGGGCAGAGAATTCCCGAGATTCCTTGCGAAGCCCCACGGAAGCATTCAGGTCTGATAAGTCCCGGGAAAAGATGAGCTGTGATTGGCCAGTTGTCACTTGAGTGGCAGCGTGACGTAGTGTCCCGTCCACTCTTCCTGTACCAGTGTAAATCCTTCCGCCCTCCCGTCAACACACATGGCTCCAACGAGCTGCAGCAGCCAATGAGGCATCTATTTTTTAAATATCTATGCATAACACTACACTAGACTAGAGCCTGACCAATGGGTTTGGCCTATATATATCGGCCATTATTTGACAAAAAACGGATAGCAATTTTTTTTTAACAAAATGTGGATGCCAGAGAGTTAACTAAAGTTCAGTTTGAGATTTTAGATTTACTTATTTGATTGTTCACTGTATAATTAAAGTTAAATCTTCAGTTGACGTTTTAACAGATTATTAAAATGTTTTCCATCTGTTCTCATAGGAACTTTAATGAAAAAAAAAGTATTAGGGCTTTAAGCAACTAGTCGACTATTCAACAACTGGCCTGGCCGTGCATCGTGCCGAGGCCTCTCGGTGTGAGGCCACTCGGTGCTGGCCTGGCCGTGCATCGTGCCGAGGCCTCTCAGTGTGAGGCCATGCGGTGCTGGCCTGGCCTGGCCGTGCATCGTGCCCAGGCCTCTCAGTGTGAGGCCATGCGGTGCTGGCCTGGCCGTGCATCGTGCCGAGGCCTCTCAGTGTGAGGCCATGCGGTGCTGGCCTGGCCGTGCATCGTGCCGAGGCCTCTCAGTGTGAGGCCATGCGGTGCTGGCCTGGCCGTGCATCGTGCCCAGGCCTCTCAGTGTGAGGCCATGCGGTGCTGGCCTGGCCTGGCCGTGCATCGTGCCGAGGCCTCTCGGTGTGAGCCGAGGAGGAACTTCTTGGATCCTATCTTGGCAGAAAAGGCAGCGTTGCCCCTCCCCCTTGTGCCTGCAGATTAATACATTACACACCCTGGCTCCCTTTTGATTAGATGGTCCTTGTGGTCCAGAAATCGTGAGCTCCCCTCCCTGCTTTCATGGCGTCCACACAAACAAACACACAGTGTGTGTGTGTGTGGGGGGATTGTTATCCTCTCTGATTTGTGAAAATGGGAGTGGTGACACACACACACACACACACACACAGACACACAAACACACACACTTCCACAGGCTACACCCTGTAGTTAAGGAGAAGCAGAGGCCCCGCCTGCCTGCCCAACACCCACCACACTCTGCCATGTGCTACACTGACTGTACACACAGTACACAACCCAGAGAGATATAGTAACACTACAGTGGAGGGGACTCTAGATAGATGTAGATACACAGCATTCCACTTTAGAGGACAGGCCTCGTTTCATGAGTTGTCAGTATGGATGTCCCGATACACTTTTTTACACGTTACCGATACGATCCCGATACCACAATTTCTATGTATACCGATACCGATATGGCTATCTAGCTCTATATCCAGTGTTGTGTTTATAGCTATCATCTAGCTCTATATCCAGTGTTGTGTTTATAGCTATCATCTAGCTCTATATCCAGTGTTGTGTTTATAATCATCTAGCCCTATATCCAGTGTTGTGTTTATAGCTATCATCTAGCTCTATATCCAGTGTTGTGTTTATAGCTATCATCTAGCTCTATATCCAGTGTTCTTTATAGCTATCATCTAGCTCTATATCCAGTGTTGTGTTTATAGCTATCTAGCTCTATATCCAGTGTTGTGTTTATAGCTATCATCTAGCTCTATATCCAGTGTTGTGTTTATAGCTATCATCTAGCTCTATATCCAGTGTTGTTTATAGCTATCATCTAGCTCTATATCCAGTGTTGTGTTTATAGCTATCATCTAGCTCTATATCCAGTGTTGTGTTTATAGCTATCATCTAGCTCTATATCCAGTGTTGTGTTTATAGCTATCATCTAGCTCTATATCCAGTGTTGTGTTTATAGCTATCATCTAGCTCTATATCCAGTGTTGTGTTTATAGCTATCATCTAGCTCTATATCCAGTGTTCTTTATAGCTATCATCTAGCTCTATATCCAGTGTTGTGTTTATAGCTATCATCTAGCTCTATATCCAGTGTTCTTTATAGCTATCATCTAGCTCTATATCCAGTGTTGTGTTTATAGCTATCATCTAGCTCTATATCCAGTGTTGTGTTTATAGCAGACTCCTCACTATGTGCACTTGCAGTTTGGGAAACTCGAAAGCAAACTCCACATGCCCCAACATTTTATTTACCTGCCATAGTGTCAACCCCTTACCCCTGTGTCGGATCGGTGGTTAGACTGGCATACTCGCCGATATCGATATGACCCGATATGACAAATAAGGGCTGATACTGATACTTTTCCGATACAGTATGCTATACATGAGTTTAATGTCTGTGTTGTCTGACTCTGAACACAAACTTGAACATATGAACTAAAGAATTTAGGTCATATGTGTCTGAGCAAATCGCCATATATGTCGGTGGGAACCCTTGGCCAATAAGGGACCACCGTTCTTGATGATGATGTACGATGATTAGAGCGCCCCTCACTTCACACGGGTGTGATTTTTATTTTGTTTATTCCTAGACCGGTGCTTCTCAAACCTTTTAATTTCAAGGACCACCACATACTGTAGCTCTTGAGAGTGTACAGACTGGCCCGTAACGGTCCATTTGGTTCCATGTGTACACCCTCAGGCCCCTTTTCCGCCGGTTGGGAACCGGTTCAGTTCTTTTTGGTTCTTAGTCCATGAGCCAGAGCTCCAAAATGTGAACGTTAATTATGAATTGAGTGTGCAAAACCGTACCTATGTTAAATTGTTATCACCATGAAACTTCAACCAGTTGATTACTTACACAAAGACAATGATTTATTGTTTTACAAATCAGACATTTTTAAATATGAGATTGTGTGCGTTTTAAAAGCTATAATAAGCCTATAGATGGATGGCATTCATTTATTTCCCGCATTATTTCACCCGCGGTTTATCCAATATTAATTTATAATATATTTAAATCCGCCATCCGCCAGGTGTCTATTACACACCGTTATGGAAACGGTACTCTGTATCAACCCATACGCAAGTTATGGGTATATCCAAGAATCTATTGTTCACAGATAATTGTTTTGTAATATCTCTCTTCTTGTCCTCTTGCGTTCCCACAGGTGATAGTGGACACCCCCACCAGCCCAGTCACCAGTGGCCTACCATTGTTTTTTGTGATCACAGTAACCGCCATCAAGCAGGTAAGGCGATCCCCCTCATAAGGTTGAGCAACCAACCAGTTGTGTTATTGCAAAACGCTCGTTGTGTTATCATCGTCTTCCAAAACTTCCTTTAAGTGATGACGAGAGGGAACACACTGTCTGGGAACGTGACCAAACAAACGGCGACACATGCACACACACACACACACACACACTCACACTCACACTCACACAGAGAGAGCCTTTCATATTGAGACAAAATGATGAAAGAGGGTGGGGGTTGTGGGTGGGGGTCTTATTATCTCAGTATGCATCCCGGGGCTTTAGATGTATTGTTGGCTTTATTTATTTATTTGTTTTCTTCTCTTTTCTGGTGCTCGTTGGGGGGGGGGGGGGGGGCTTTTGAAATGCACAATAGCTGGGTTGGACTTCCTTCCAAAAAAGTATATGTGGGACACTCACACACACACACACACACACACACACACACACACACACACACACACACACACACTGCTATAGCAGCAGCGCTCTTGCTGCTGCAGCTTGGGGCTTTGAAGTGGGACACCACACACACGCAGGCCAGGGCGCTCTGCCTGCCTCTGCTCAGTCAGGTCAACTAACTGCACCACCATGCCCAGAATGCCTCTCCTCTCCTCTCCTCTCCTCTCCATCCATGCACCTGGCATTGTCACTCCACATCCCCCCCAACTTCCCCCCTCTCCTTCCACCCGTCACTACCACCTGCACCTCTCTCTCTCTCTCTCTCTCTCTCTCTCTCTCTCTCTCTCTCTCTCTCTCTCTCTCTCTCTGGCATCTCTCTCTCTCTCTCTCTCTCTCTCTCTCTCTCTCTCTCTCTCTCTCTCTCTCTGGCATCTCTCTCTCTCTCTCTCTCTCTCTCTCTCTCTCTCTCTGGCATCTCTCTCTCTCTCTCTCTCTCTCTCTCTCTCTGCTCTCTCCATCTCTCACCTCATGTCTTCATCATTCCAAACCCCATCCCCATCTTGCATGACTCATAAGCTCCCCTACACCACACAGAGATTAAAATAGGGTGCATTTTGCATCCCAAAATGTAGTTTATAGTTAAACAACGACCTCTGCATTCACAGGATGCACTACTGTACTGTTTTTTTTATACACGTAAAAAAACAATTGCGATATTTTGCTAGCTTTAGTTATAATAATCACTTCTTCTGTTTTCTACATGAATATAACCACATAAAATGAAATGGGAGTTAAATGCTGCAATTTGTAAAAATCCTAACGTCGCTGAAGTGGGACTCATAAAATGTCCCTGGGACTCATCTAAAAGACTGCAACTCATTGAAAACCTATTTCCATCACTGGGCCACAGTTGCTTGTGCTTTCTGGTACCACTTTAGGATGCGTTTGGATTTATGTCCTAGCCCCCCCCCCCCCCCCCCCCCCCACCACCACCACCACCATAACTAGGTTTCTGTCTGGCGGTGTGCTGTGCTGTTCCAATACACTGCCTGGAACCCATCATCTCCTTTTCTTCCTTGCAGCTGGTGGTGTGTCTGCCACGCTGCCTCAGTGCACATGGTAATAGAATCCTGGAGTGCGCGGGTCCCCCATTGTGTGACCCTCACGTTCACGTGTTGCTCGTGTTGCACTGAATGGGCGGGTCTGTCCTCCCCCGACGACGCCGGTGCACCAACACCACCACCGCTCCGTGCAAATAATGCACTTTATATTCCCGTGCTGTCCTGAACGTGCACATGCAGCTGCGCAATTCTGAAGGTGTCATGTGTGCACACACACACACGGATGCATTGTCTGTTGTCTGACGATGACCTCGCGTTCGGTGTGCTGCGTGCGTACCACAGGATATCCTTGATTCTGCACTATGTTGGCCTGTATTAAGGCCTACGACAATATGTGTCTTTGTTTTGTACGCTGGTACAGCCGTATCGTATGTCCACTGGCTGCACCAGTGTCACCGAGCGAGTGTGCCACTCGGCCACTGTGATTCTGACTCTCTCTCCAGCCCCCTTCTCCATGTCCGCATGGATTAACCCATTCTGATGGATTAAACATTTTCAACAGCTAAAGTATGACATAATGCTTAAAACTTTTAAGCATTATGTCATACTTTAGCTGTTGAAAAATAGCAGATCTACAAGCTCTACAAGCTTGTAGATCTGATATTTTAGAAAGATCGTGAAAATGTGGCGCAAATGTTTGAATATATTCTTTCAGAGCGAACTGAATTGAGTTTTTAACTCAAATCGTTGCTTACAGCATTTTGATATTTCATAAAAAGCAACGGTTAAAGCCTCATTCTGTGATTTCTTCACCTGGTTGCAGTATGTGGAAGCACAGGAACAATATGACTAAAACATCCTAATTGTACATATTGTGTTAATCGTCTGGGAAACAGCGCTAGTGTGTGAGGTGTTGGCTCCTTTCAACAAATCCTATAATAGGACTTGGCCCATCCAGTGGTGACATTTCATTCTGCTTGTATCCCGGTGGTCTCCCAGGGGTACGAGGACTGGCTGCGGCACAAGGCAGACAACGAGGTGAATAAGTACCTGGTGACAGAGGTGCTGGAGGGCGGCCGGACGCAAGAGAAGGAGAGCGAGAAGATCAAGGTACAGTGTGGCCTCTCGCTTCAGCCAGATGGACTGGACTGAAAAGTCAGGTCAGAAACGGAACGGAGGGCTAGATGTCTCCGATGTGTGGACCGATCATGACGGATTGGTTTACTGCATCGTGTGTGTGTGTGTGTGTGTGTGTGTGTGTGTGTGTGTGTGTGTGTGTGTGTGTGTGTGTGTGTGTGTGTGTGTGTGTGTGTGTGTGTGTGTGTGTGTGTGTGTGTGTGTGTGTGTGACTGTGGAAAGGACGATCTCTTATCAATGGAATGACGGTCTTCTAATCTCCCGCACTTGAAGTTGTATTTTGCACTTTAATTCCTGATTCTGGTTTTGATCTCCTCTATGGATTCTGGGTGCATTCGGGAAATTCGCACTGTGAGCGCACTGGTGTGCCCCTCTTGTCGTCCGTTTATTCAGTGCACTCGGTGTGGTGTTGTTCGAAAATCTAGCGCGATGCTCCCCGGGTGTGACCGCACCAGTGTTGATATCGTCGACTAAAACTATGACGTAAAGTGTTCGTCAACTACCATTTTTCACTGACGAAAACTAAATGGAAACTAAATGAAAACTAAGCTATGATGACTAAAACTAAGACTAAATACACTGACAATTTTGTCAACAAATAAAAATTAGACTAAAATGTTAGGAAGGAACTAGTGGACAAGAGATTCAGTATAAGATATTTTACACTTGGTTGTATGCTGAAAATAATCGATCTACAAGCTCAAGCTGTGAGCTTGTAGATCGGCTATTTTCAGCAAGTGTATAATCAGTCATTACGACGGCATCAAGGCAATCAACTGTAGATTTAGTCGACTAAAATCTTATGACATTTAGTCGACTAAAACTAGACTAACACTAGAACATTCCAGGTGACTAAAATGTGACCGCAACTAAAATCTAAATTTGCTACCAAAAACAACCCTGACACGCACTGACCGACTCATACTCAGTATTTTGGGTCGTCCAGTGTGCGACGTGTGTCACTGCGCTGTCACGAGCACTTCCCCAGCGGCGAAATTGGTCCTTTTTGAGCTTTATTATTATTTCAATTTCAATGTTATGAATTGCCTTTCAATGTTACAGGAAGGTGTGTTGTTTTAACCGGTCGTTCGGAAACAGGCCACACTTCAATGTGCTCTGATGACGTCACCGCATTTTTCGAATACACCCTTGTGTGTGGGGGTGTGTGTTGGGGAGGGTTACTGTTGGCAGCAAATTAGTCATAGTCTCTTGAAACGTTTTCATTTAGTTTTAGTCACATTTTTGTCACCTAAAGTCAAGAATGTCTAGTTTGTCTAGTTTTTTTAGTCTACTAAATGTCATAAGATTTTAGTCGATTTTACACAAGCGTTGTGAGCTTGTAGATCAGCTATTTTCAGCATGCAACCAAGTGTTAAATGACTTATACTGGATCTCTTGTCCACTAGTCCCTTCCTAACATTTTAGTCTAGTTTATATCTGTTGATGAAATTGTCAATACATTTGGTCTTACTGTAGTTTTAGTCATAATGGCTCAGTTTTCATTTAGTTTTTGTCGGTGGTAAAAGGTTTGACGAACTGGCTGAAACATGACGTATGCTGTACCAAAACCAATCTGTGGCTTACTCTGCGTGACTCTGCATGGCCAAATGTCACCGTCGATGCGTTGTTGTCTCCATACACTTGAAAACCCAGTGGTGGAGTACAATTTTGAGGTATTTGTACTTTACTTTAGTACTTCTATACTCCACTACGTCTCGGAAGGAAATATTGTACTTTTTACTCCACTACATTTATTTCAGAGTGTAGTTACTACTACTAGTTGCTTATTATTACGGGACGGCGGTGGCTCAGGGGTAGAGTGGCCGGATGGTAACCGCAAGGTTGCCAGTTCAAACCCTGTGGGCTCCCCATCAGAGTCGGTGTCGAAGTGTCCTTGAGCAAGACATGTGAACTGCCAGGATTTAGAAGACATTGATACTTTTACTTGAGTAGAAAAATGTGAGTACTTTTCTCCCACCACTGTGTAAAAGGATGTTCATTGGGGTGGGGGTGGTTTTGGCAGGTTGGAGATGTGTTGGAGGTGAAGGAGGACGAGACCTTTCCCTGTGACCTCATCCTGCTGCAGTCCTGCAGGGACGATGACACCTGCTTTGTTACCACGGCCAGCCTGGATGGAGAGTCCAACCACAAGGTAGCCTCATGCACACACACGCACGCACAGACACACACATGCACACATGCACACGCGACACATGCATGCAGGCACTCGCACACAAAACATAACCAGCTCTGCACAAGAGTTCTTAAAAAGTTCTATACCTTGAGTCAATGTCACTGTGGAAGGAGATATAAGGTGGCGAACTTAAAAGAACATAACCAGCTCTGTTCCGTTCCCACAAGTTGTTAACCCATTCAGATTTTTTCCTGCCCAAATTGATAATGCGTTTGGCAGCGGACCTGACCCCCCCCCCCCCCCCCCCCCATCTGAAAATGCTTTGTGCCAGGGACCCCCCCCCCCCCCCCGGAGAGAAAAAAGTAAAAAAAATCTTTCAAACAATTTCAAGATTTGCACAAGCAAGCAAATGCGAGCTTTTATATCTGCAGTTTTTTTTTATTGCCAACGCTAAAATATAAAAGGACACTTGGATGTTTTTCCTAGTTTTAATGGGTTAACAAACTCTGCTATTCAAACAAAAGCGCTTACAAAACCCACCAAGTGTGGGTTTCATTCATTTTTCTGGACAGATCAGGAGTTATGGGGGGGGGGGGGGGGGCAGGGAGTGCATACAGTGAAGCAGAAACATATGAATGATTGACGCTCCACTGCGTCATTGGAGCACGGTGTGTTTATGTATGTCACACAGCGACAAAGTGCCTGAAGTGTTTGGACGTCAGTTTGTAGCTGCACGACGCTGGTGTCGCGTTAAGACCTTGTTGGGTCTGCTCGAAACATTCCCTCAGTGCTCTCGGTATTAAAAGGGCAGTTCACCCCCCAAAAGATGACTTATTGTCTATCAATTACACACCCATGAAGCCTTGACATTATGGAGATTATTTTCACGTTTTTGTTGCATTCTTAACCCATTTTGGGGCGGGAACCCTTTTTGGTGTCTTAAAGCATTGTGTTATACTTTAGCTATTGAAAAATAGCAGATCTACAAGCTCATAGCTACGAGCTTGTAGGTCTGCTATTTTTGAAAAAACGTGAAAATGTGGCACAAATCTTTGAATATATATTCAACAACATATTTTCAGATGGGGGTCGGAGGCCAAATACAACCTTGACATGAAATAGTTTTAGAACCATCGACATAGAAACATGAGGTTTTTCAGAAAACTGTCATGATTTAGAAGACCTTTGTAGAATCGCCATCAGGTCTAAATTCAAGCCAAACATTTGATGATGGGGGGGGGGAGGGGTGTGAAGTTCTCCTTTAAGTATAATTATTATCTGTTTTATTAGGACAATGTTTTTGTTAGCTTACGGTGTCAGCAACTAGAGTTCTCAGTTTCAGGCTGAGCCTCATGGGACCCGACGTGCTCGGGCAGGAAACTGAGAAATCTGGTGGATTTGAACGGGTACATTTTAATATCTCACACACAGGGTGACATTTGTTGTGCCATATTAACATAAATGCACACATACACATGACATAAGTACACAATGATCATGAAAGCACACATTTAATCAAAAGCTAAAGTACTTGATGATTTTCCTTCCAACAGTTTTGGGGATTTCTGTAGTAAGCACTGAATGTGAACGTACTTTGTTCGTGTCCTCAAACAATGTGTCGTGTGGGGTTGCTTTATTTGTGTGAGCAAAGATTTCCACTGTTACTGTTGCTTTGCATATTAGCCACATTGCATCAGACCACATGTTCACACTTGTCTCAGTCTGAAAGTCTGCCTCTCCTGCGTTTCTCTAGACTCACTACACGGTGCCAGATGCAGAGAAGGATCTGGAGTCTATCAGCGCCACCATCGAGTGTGAACAGCCGCAGCCCGACCTCTACAAGTAGGCACCCGTCTCTTCGCTGGCCCTCCGGGGTCCTGACACTAAAAGCACAGTGCATGGCTTTTAGTGGCCTGCGTTTGTTATACGTAGGAGTAAATCAACTAACTGAAAGAAAAGATAATTCTCCCTGCAGACTCTGTTATTAACATCTTCACTGTTAAGTGTAGAGCTGTCAGCAAGCCATATCATATTTATTTTAGCTCACTCTCGCTGCGTCCGAGAAGCTTAACAGGAAACGAAGGGAAAGTTCATCGCTTCAGAAAAGAGTTCATTCCCCTCCTACAGTGTTATTATTGGGGCTCAATCTGCAGAAAAGTCTTTGGCTCCCCCTATAGGCAAGGAGACCGACCGGCATTACCATTCAGCGCACATCAGTGTGTGTTTTTTTGTGTTTGTTGAGATGTTCTAAACATAGTCACTGCACCAGACGCTGCCTTTTCAGCCAATAACCCAGACCGGGTTATTGGCAGCGTTCTTTCTGCTGGCTAACCAGCTGCACTTGCTAATCCATAGCACCCTCTCTGTAAGGTGCTGGTGGATGGATGGGCTGATGGTGCTGCGATCGCCACCTCATTTAGACCTGAGAACGATTATACAAATGCCTTCTAAATCCTGACAGTTTTCTGAAAAACCCATATGTTTCTATGTCGTTGGTTCTCAAAGTATTTCATGTCAAGGACCCCTAGAATTATATGTAATTGGCTGCCGACCCAGAAGCAAAGATTTGAGTTAAAAACGTTCGCTCTGAAAGAATATATATTCAAAGATTTGCACCACATTTTCATGATTTAAAAAAAATAGCAGACTTAAAATAGCAGACCTACAAGTTAATATACAAGAGGTGGTAAATCTGCTTCCAAAGCTAAAGTATAACATAATGCTTAAAACACCAAAAGGGGTTCCCGCCCAGAATGGGTTTAATGCAGGTGCATCGATGGGTATACTTATAGGCTTAATGCACTTAAAATAAATCTTTCGTAAGCTTGACTTTTAATACCTCTGGGTTCAGTCAGTGTAATATAATAATCTATAAAAGAACTCCAGCCTGCATCATGTTTGTAACAATTATGTTTTCCGAGATAATCATGTCCATAATGAATGTCACCTGTGTTGTAGATTTGTGGGCCGTATGCACATCACGTACAGTGATAACCGGGAGCCTGCAGTGAGGTGAGAGCATTTTGTTTGTACCCACCACTGTTGTTTTTGATTTTCAGTTTTAGTCAATAACTAAAACTAAATGAATACTTTTCATTTAGTTTTAGTCACATTACAGTCACCTGAAAATGTTCTAGTGTTAGTCCAGTTTTAATCTACAATTGATTTAGTCGACTAAAATATGTTTTGACAGGCCTTGATGTCGTTGTAATGGCAGATTTTACACTTTGGTTGCATGCTGAAAATAGCCGATCTACAAGCTCACAACGCGTCACTTTCTGCTATTTTCAGCATGCAACCTAGTCCATCTCTTGTCCACTAGTCCCTCCATAACATTTGATTTTAGTCTAGTTTTTATTAATGAAATTGTCAATATAATTGTTATTAGTTTTAGTCATCATAGATTCGTTTTTATTTAGTTTTTATTTAGTTTTGTCAGTGAAAAAAGGTAGTCGACGAACATTTTCCGTCTTAGTTTTAGTCGACGAAATCAACACTGCCCCCTCAGTATGGAGGCTGGGGTTTAAGTGGTTAAAGTAATGCCAGGCTGGCATGCCTTCCAAAGTGTTCCCCCAAGGCATTCGTCTTTGACTGATTTCTAATGACTGTAATAGAAAAGATGTCGCCATGTCCTTCTCTAAGAACATTGATACCAACGGTGTACACCCACGTAGATCTATTTCCACATGGCCATTTAGTCAATGCCAGCAGCCAGCTGCCCTGAAATGATGCCAGTTGAAATTCCGTAGGGGCGGGTGGGACCCTCGCCCATGTTGTGTGGTCCTTATGGGGCTAGAAAGCAGTGCAGTGACTTGCTTGTTGATGTTATTGTCAACTAATTGTGTGGCGGTGGCTCAGGGGTAGAGTGGCTGGATGGTAACCGCAAGGTTGCCAGTTCGAATCCTGTGGGCTCCCCCAGAGTTAGTGTCCTTCGACCAAGGCTCTGAACCCCTAATTGCTCCTGATGTGCTGGTTGGTGCCTTGCATGGTTTCCGCCGCCATCTGTGTGTGTGTGTGTGTGTGTGTGACTGTGTGTGTGTGTGTGTGTGTGTGTGTGTGTGTGTGTGACTGTGTGTGTGTGTGTGTGTGTGTGGGTGAATGTAATGCATAATCTATGTAAAGCGCCTTGGACAAAGGCGCTATATAAATGCACCTTTTACCATTTATTGTTCAGGTCTTTGGGTCCAGAGAACTTGCTCCTGAAAGGAGCGACCTTGAAGAACACTCAGAAGATCTGTGGTGAGTCAAAGGTTGCAGCTTAAATCCCACGGGATGCTTTGATGCTTTTTGATCATATCTCGACAAGAGCAAGTGTTCACTCCTCCACTCATTCTCGGCTCCCTCCTTCCTTCAAGGCGTGGCTGTTTACACTGGCATGGAAACCAAGATGGCTCTCAACTACCAGGGCAAGTCTCAGAAACGCTCCGTCGTGGAGAAGTAAGTGGAAGGGAAAGCCAGCCCATGCTGTATGTTAAAAAGAGATGGAAGTCTTTCATCGTGTGGATCTCAGAATCCAACGGTGTGCGTATGTCCCATGTGGACCTCAGACCTTAACCCATTTAGGCCCGACGTCGAAATAAATAAATAAATCTTCAAAATCCTGAAACAGTTTTCTGAAAATGTTTCTGTATCAGTGGTGCTCAAACCCCAAAAATTATGTAATATGCCTCCGCCTCCCATCTGAAAATATGTTGTTCCAGAAGCAAACGATTTTACAAAAATACCTACCTGCTATTTTTCATTAGCTAAATTATAACATAATGTTTAAAACACTGAAAGGGGTTCCCGCCCAAAATGGGTTAAGCAATATTACACGAGAGGGTGTGGTTTAACGTGAATATTTCCACGACAGTGATGCCGTCAGGAACGAGTTCCACAAGCATCACTGAAGTGGCAATAATCACGCTAAACCACACCCTGGAGTGTAATATTGCAATTATACAACAGATACCCTTAAAACTAAGAAAATCGCTGAAAAAACATATATTCTTTTAACGACAGATGTTGTCACTACGACCACAAATGTCCCAAGAAACTAGCTAGCCTAGCCACCGAGTTTGCTGCGCTCTGGGGAAACGGAGCAGCTGAATTCTTGGTTTTGATTAGGTCTGGAGTGGTGCTCATTTGAACCACGGCTAGAAGGCTGTTTCAACCAAGATTGCTTCCTCGAAACGAGCTGTTGTATAATTCCAGTTTCTCCTGACACACAGACCTGCATGCCCTCTTATACGGTTTTGCCTCCTGCAGAGCCACACTATGAAAAGAAACCATGTCTCCTATGTATATTGCACTGACCTATTGCAATGTGTGATTTTTCTCTCCCCAGGTCCATCAATGCCTTCCTGCTGGTTTACCTGAGTATCTTGGTGAGCAAGGCCCTGGTGTGCACCACACTCAAGTATGTATGGGAGATCAAGCTCGGACAGGACGAACCCTGGTACAACCACAAGACTCAGAGAGAAAAGGACACTTACCTGGTGAGGAAACACAATTATTGACCTTGAATCTTTGGCTTTAAACATGTTTTGGTTAGGTTGACTGCCTCATTTCCACATACTGTAGCTCTGAACATATGCAAGTCAGCTAAGTCATATCCGAGTCAAGTCTATTCATTCATTTACAGTAGTCTACTTGCCAGCCCATAGAGCCCAATGTCAACTTGGGCATTTTGAGTATCCTTATGTACCCTTATGTTATGTTATGTTTTCCATGGCAACCCCACACCTGACAATATTGATTAGCCTACTTAACCACAGTCAGTCAGTTTGCCCTCTTCACACACTGGCAGATACAGAGATCTCCATGTGGGACACAGACAGGCAGTAAAATCATGCTATGATAAGTTGACAACGGGTATCATTAGGTTCCCAAGTTGCATCATTCTCAAGTAGGCCGGTGGCCGACGGGCACGTACAGGTCTAGTACTCTTAATGATGAGAGTAAATGTCACTCAGAATGCCATGATGCACATGAGCTTCGATATCTGTAATCAACTCGGCTTCACTTTATTTGTCTCATCACACATGTAAGAGCTACTCAGAAATCAGTTACATTAAATAAGAATAGAGGGAGGGGGGGGGGGGGACAAATGTCAAAACAAAATGATATGAAATATACATAAGGTGTGTGTACTCGGGAAACATAAAAGCAGAGTGCCTCAGTTTCCTGTGCAAATAGAAGAGGCCACATGGCAGCAGATATCAATTATGTAATGTATGTTAATGTGTAGGAATGTACTATTCAGTCATATTATACATCAGATGATAGTGGTGGGAAAAGTACTGAAATGTTTTACTTAGAGTTGTTCCGATACCGATACTGGTATGGGGTACTTGGGCCGATACCACCCTTAGTAAGTACTCGTACTTGGTATTTGGAACCGGTCCCAATACTCTGACCCGAGTACCAAGTAGCAAGACTGACCCAACACTGCAGCAAATCGCCAAAAACAGCCAATCAAGCATAAATGACAACATAAGTGTACCGGAGATCCATTTGCATCTATGAGAAAAAGATAGGTGGTTACTCAACAAAAATAAAAAAAGTATTTGTATCGGTACTCTGTATCGGCGAGTACTAAAAATTAAGTACCGGTACTCGTAAAAAAATTTGTATCTGGACTAGTTAGTCAATACTGCAATGTAGAAATACACTGTCAAATAATTGTAGTGGAGTAAACGTAACATATTTGTTGTATTGGAGAAGAAGTAAAAGTAGTGGAAATTAGAAATACAGTACACACACACACACACACACACACACACACACACACACACACACACACACACACACACACATGCAGGTGAAATCATAATCTCCGTCCCTGGCGGAGATGACAAATAAGTGATACATTGTAACCATTGCATACTTGGCGTCATTGTGAGCCAGTGGATCTGAAACACACAAACAAAAGCTGCCTTTTTGTCTGATAAGAACTACTGTAGCAGAAGGCTGAGCAGAAACAGTAGGAGGAGGAGGAGGACGAGGCGTAGAATAGAGAGTTGCAGTGTTTCCGTACAGGCCCACCATCACATTTGCTTCAAAGTTTGCTGAGGACCTCTGCTCTTCTTCCCACTCTCCTGACACCACCCACCGCACCACCAACACCCAGCCCCTCAGGCACTCTCTCTCTATCTCTCCCACACACACACACACACACACACACACACACACACATTTAACATCTTTATTTGCATTCACATTTTACAAGAAATTCTTGAACACAAACAATAGTGGATGTGCAAACTTGGAAAACTCTACAACAAGTGCTTCAGGATAAAGATCACGGGTACTGAAAGCCTCGCCTTCTCCATACTGTATATGGCGACTGCCAATTATGGTAGACACTGACTGAACAGAATTTTGCAGATTCCTTCGCTCTCGGCTTGGGAATGCCTTCAATCTGCAGGCCCCTCACGACTGATTTATGGACATCACATTACCGAGGCAGTTCCAAATATGAACACAAGTAGTTTACATTTGTAGCCAAGCTGTATATCAGGGGTGCCCACACTTTTTTGACTTGAGGTCTACTTTTAAAATTGCCAGCTCAAGGTGATCTACCAACCAAAAAAATATTATCCCATTGCTTAAAATACTCAAAATAAATAACATTAAGGCATTAGGACTGTTTCAAAATCAATTCTATTTATTTACCTTTTCAGTTACCCCACATTGCAAAGAAGAGATTTTTTGTGAAAGTTACTCTTTGTAATAACGTCAATCAATTTAAATTTGTAATAACATATTGCTAGAAAATGTTACAAATATTAAAAGTATCACACATAAAAAGCATACACAATCACATGAAGGAATAATGCACCACTCAACTCAACCAGAGCAGAACTCCCACCACAGGACTCTGGCAATCAATTAATACAGTTGCACCACTATTTCATTCAATTTAAATTAAAAAAAATCTGAACTATCCCTTTAATCAGATGACTGCTTGCAGCCTTGCACTGAATGGAGTCCGTCAGCGCTGCGTAATCCGGACAGTCACTGCTGACAGCTAGTCTTAAACAGGCCTCCAAATTATCGTCCGTCAACGTGGAACGATATTTGGACTTAATTATCTTCATGTGGGAAAACGCTGATTCACATAAATATGTGGAGCCAAATAACGCTGTGAGCGAGGCTGCACAAGTCCTGATGTTTGGATACTTTTCCTCCACGAGTAAGTTCCAAAACTCTCCATTGCGGGCGCGCAACTTTAACTGTATGTCAGCCTGCAGTGCCATGATCTCATTCTCCAACGCAGAAGAGTTCACGTTAAAAAGTGTTGCTATTTTCGAGGCAATGGAATCAACATCAGCTTCTGAATGGGAAGCACATGAATGTAGCAATGGGCTCGAGTAAGGCAAACGCAGTTGGACTTGGAATGTGACATCATGAAAAAATAATCTTCTTCCCACTCTGCATGGAAGTGATATGTTTTAGGCTTCTTGCGCGCGCATCTTGCTATATGAACAATGATGGATAGATATCCTTTTAATTTGTTTGTTTAACAACATAACAGACCCGACGTTCCCCGCACTGCATTGTGGGGGGTCGACCGCGATCAACGTAATGGGCACCCCTGCTGTATATAGTAGCATCCTTAAGACGCTGGCACTTAAGCACCTTGGTAAGGAATGCCTCTTCCAGACTGTCGTCAAATGTACATGCCACTTCCAAAATGGTCACTTCTCTACTGTCCTCAACAACAACAATATCTGGTGTCGTGACCGACCCAAAACAAAGAAAAATCTTAACTAGGTACAGATTCAGTGAGCACAGTCTCGCGATCGAGAAAGGCCGTCATAGGCAGACCTGTATCCCGAGAGAAGACAGACTATGCACCCACTGCACACTAAATGAAGTGGAAACCGAGCTACACTTCCTAACCATCTGTCCATTGTACCAAGACATCAGAGACACATACTTCCCACAGATTACAACCACACACGGAGATTTTGAAAACATGACCAATGACAAAAAACTCCCATATCTGCTGGGCGAAGTACAACAATGTGCAAACACAGCAGCAAGATTTGTGAGTTGCTGTGATCTTCTTACTCCTCTTCGTCCACAATGGGACATAAGGCGAGATAGGAGAAGGATATCAAATGGAACACAACCACCCTAAAGACATTGTGTATATTCCTGCACTATACCTGCATCTTGTGCAGTGATCTTGGTACATAGAAGTTGATCTATTGAAGATTCTGACCTTCAAATCATCATTTTTGTTTTGTTGTATTGTTCTTTCTGCTTTGGCAATGTAAACGTATGTTTTCTCATGCCAATAAAGCCCTTTGAATTGAATTGAATTGTATTAACTGTGACATCTGAAAAGGCATCGTTTTCATTATGAGTGCTTATACATTTTGGCAGATGATGAAACATATGAACTTATGTCCTTAGCTAATAGGTCAACAATTCTGTCGTACCTAGTAATGTACATTCCCTTATATGCATAGCAGCCATTAAACTGGAGTGTGGTCATGGTGCAGACAATGAGGAGGAAACGTGTTAGGGTACCACACACACACACACACACACACACACACACACACACACACACACTATTTCTCTCTCTCTCTGTCTTGCACACCCTCACTCTCCATTGCGTGCACATACTGAACATCTTCAGCATCCATCTCCATCCCTCTTTCTTTTAACATTCTGACCTCCAGCTTCTCTCTCTCTCTCTCTCTCTCTCTCTCTCTCTCTCTCTCCCCCCCCCCCCCCCCCCTCCCTCCCCTTGCTGTGGCATATTAGTGTGTTGTTGGCCTTGGTGAAATAAAAGGCTCCAAAAAATAATGGCTGCAAAGTACCAAGGTCTCCAGTGGCTGGCAGTGCCGCTGCCACTGGTTGTAGTTACTACCTGCGTCCTTCCTCTCCCTCGCATATCCATCCCGCACGTCCCTCCCTCCATTTCTTGCGACAGTGTTTTTCAGTGAGCAAGTAAGGTACACAAAAGTAAATGCATAGTACACAATTGACCTGCTCGCGATTTGCAATTTCAGACTGCTCATCATGATAATGGTCGGTGAACTATTATTGTAATATATATTTTCCTTCCTTGACATTTAACATCACTCACCAGGCACGTGCACACATAGACATCAAAGGGGGGCTTCAGCCCCTGCCCTTTTTCCCCGTCTGTAAAGCAACTGCCCTTTCCAGACCACGAATGCAGCATTTACTACACGGTGAAAGAAATGCAAATGCCACTCCTTTTCCATGCCATATCGGAAGGCTGCATGCATTCAGGAGAATTGCATTTTATTCTTGAAGTCTCCTGAACTTGGACACAGCATTTTGCGTTGAACACATTTGTTTAGAACTCCCATGTCGTTACACCTGCACTAGCTAAAGAGTGCCGGGTTGCGCCCCGAAAATAGCTGATCTACAAGCTTTATATGTTGTGAGTTTGTAGATCTGCTATTTTCGCAATGTTTGTCCAAAAGTGCCCTCTTAAGGGGATTTCAGCCCCTGCCTCTCTAACCCTCTGTTATTCACCACCATACAGTACATTCCCATACTACTGTATATATTGGTACCATACAGTACATTCCCATACTACTGTATATACTGGTACCATACAACATTAATGAGCTTTGAGGTCTGTTGCACATTGCGTGCTGAGCTTGTAGAACGGCTATTTTCCGGGGGCGAGACACCGGCACGCAACAAAGTATAAATCCGGGCTTGTTAATACAGCTCTATTTATTGAGAGGCGCTAGACTCTCCTATGCCCAGCTTTGTGTGTTTGTGTGAATCATCATAGCGATGATTTGATTGGCTGATCACCCCATAGCGATGATTTGATTGGCTGAGCAAAGTACATATTGGCGAGTGAGTGAGATAAAAAAGTGAAACCGCAAAATTGCGATTGGCCTGGAATGTGATGATGTATGTATGATGACAAGAGCGCCCCTCACTTCACACGGGTGTGATTTTATTTATCTTTAAGTGTAATAGTTCTATTCCAGTTCTATTGCAAGTGCAAAGTTCGAAGGCATTTTTATATATATATATATATATAATACAATATATTATATTAGCTAACATAATGTAGGGTGGATGTGGTGGTATGTGTTTAGAGTGTCTTTTATCCAATTCTGTCCTGCCGACACTATTTTAAGCATCATAGGCCAACATTGCATTGCAATGCGACATTTTCAAAAATGTTCAGATAATTTTTTAATGGCCGATCTACAAGCAAGCTATATTCGTATTTAGGGCTTACATATATTTGTATTTCACAAAACAAGACAAAATTGGGTTCTGGTACAGGTTCACTTGTATGAAATATGGTGTGAAAATGTGGAAAAAGTATCTGCAAAATAATTCAAAACGTCCCTGTTTTGTAGAGTTGTTTTTTTGTTTCCATTATTATTATTTATTGCCAGTTACGTAAAATCCTAATTCAAACAAGGAAGCTGGCAGTCATTTCCGTTCACGAAAATATCTTTAATTCCTGCTAAGCAACAACATTCTGATGTCTCCTTGCCTTGTTTCCTCCTCCAACAGTATCTGAAGATGTTCACAGACTTCCTGTCCTTCATGGTGCTGTTCAACTTCATCATCCCCGTGTCCATGTACGTGACGGTGGAGATGCAGAAGTTCCTGGGCTCCTTCTTCATCGCCTGGGACCGGGACTTCTTTGACCCCGAGATCCAGGAGGGCGCGCTGGTCAACACCTCGGACCTCAACGAGGAGCTGGGGCAGGTTAGCATACGGACTGGCAGCAGATTTTAGTTTTAGTCATGGTCTCTTGAATATTATCTTGCAAGCTGAAGGTCTTGGACCGATGGTGCCATCAGGACCACATCATCTGCAAAAAAGCAGTGATGCAACCCTCACCGAGCCGAATAACCCTCTCCGCCACGACTTCGCCTCGAGATCCTGTCCATGAAAATCACAAACAGGATAGGCCAGTCATTTGGGATCCATAGAAGTAGGAAAAAAATCATATTTTATGTTAATTGCAGTATGATTTTCCTCCATTGTATTTGTAAGTTAGTTAATCACCGGTCAAATTCCTGTGAAAGGTAAAATGATCAAATCGTGTGTAATATTGACACGGTTTGAGGGATCCTTAGAGACTTGACAAATGTCTCGTCGGATGCTTGTATACTTGAGCCTGCCTTGAGCTCTGGGTGAATTACCAGAGTGTCTTAATTGAACCCGATGGCTGTGCTGTCCCGACTCCTCCTGTGTTTGTTTTTTTACTGCACTCCCAACTGAAATAGAGCAGTCGTATATAGATCAGCCTCGCATGGTTTGCCAGCTGATTACTTAAATTAAAGGTGACGCTTCGTTACACTGATTTATGCGCTGTAATTCTGTCAGGGGAGTAATTGCTCCAATCTTATTGTTGGAGCCCATTCATGGTGCATGCGCGTGCGTATGTGAGTGTGTGTGCGTGTGCACCGCGGCATATACAGTACCTCAATCTCACACTCTTATCTGTGTGTGTAGCTGCCAAATGTACGTTAATGCTCTTTACTTACAGTCAGTATGTAGTTTATTATCACTTATTCAGTCATTGCAAAGTCCTTTTCAGAAAAAAGATCCACGCGAACAAAACCAATTTTAGGTGTATTCTGCTTGCACAAACATTAAACGTTAAATGTGGTTCAACATTTTCCTTCATGTACCGGTAGTATTATGGTGTCATAGTAATACACTGATATGGATACACACGCCATCTAACTTTCCAGCTAAGTGCAGCCGGCGTCACCTCTGGCATTCACTGGTCTGACACCGTTATTACGACAACAGTTGTCAAGGTTCAAGGTCTTTATTAATGTCCCAGGAGGGCAATTAGGTTTACAGCAAACAATACAAACAATACAGGACAACAGACACCATAGCATAAACAGAGGTCTCGGGGGCGCATCTAGTGCAGGTATAGAATCAAAGGCTACATTCAGAAAAAGTGCTAGGATATAAAGTGCCGGTCATAATAACTATAAGTGTTGTTTTCGTCGACGAAAAATCGGAGGAATAATGTCCGTTGACTACCTTTTTCCACTAATGGAAACGGAATGAAAACTAAGCTATGACGACTAAAACTAAGACTAAATATACTGACAATAATTGTCAACAAGTACAAACTACACTAAAATGTTAGGAAGGAACTAGTGGACAAGAGATCCAGTATGTAATTTTACACCTGGTTGTTGCATGCAGAAAATTGCCAATCTACAAGCTCACAACGCGTCGCGCTGCGACGTGTTGTGAGCTTGTAGATCGGCTATTTTCAGCGAGTGTAAAAACAGTCATTACGACGGAATCAAGGCCCGCCAAAATACATTTTAGTCTACTAATCAACTGTAGATTTAGTCGACTAAAATCGTAGGATATTTAGCCGACTAAAACTAGTGTGACCAGGTGACTAAAATGTGACTAAAACTAAATGAAAACTATTCAAGAGATTATGACTAAAGCTAAAATAAAAATGAAAACACTGTGCATGCAGGTGGAGTACGTGTTCACGGACAAGACGGGCACGCTCACCCAGAACAACATGGAGTTCATCGAGTGCTGCATCGACGGCTTCCAGTACAAGTACCGCGACGCGGGATCGGAGCTGGACGGCTTCTGTGTCACAGATGGGCCTGTGAACAAGCTGCAGCAAAAAGCTGGCAGGGTGGGTGTCCCTCCATCTGCTGCACGCACGCACGCACGCACGCACACACACACACACACATACACACACACACACACACAAACACACACACACACACACACACGCACGCACGCACGCACGCACGCACGCACGCACGCACGCACGCACGCACATACACACACACACACGCACGCACGCACGCACGCACGCACGCACACACACACGCACACACACACACACACACATACATACATACACACGCACACACACACACACTGGCGCAGGCCCATAACAGCATATCCTCCAGACATCCACTCTTCCTTGACATGTTAACATATGCATGTGACTAAATAAACGTGGGAGGGGGGGGGGGGGGGGGGGGGCTAGCGGCCAAGGCACCTGATATTACTTTATGAGCTTCAACAGCTTCCGTCGATAAGAAGTTAATGATAAAGACAAACCTCGGTTGTAAAACCATGACTTTATCTTAACTCTACTGCAGCTACTGTGCATCGTGCGTGCGCGCGTGTGTGTGTGTGTGTGTGTGTGTGTGTGTGTGTGTGTGTGTGTGTGTGCGCGCGTGCGTGTGTTTGTGCGTGGGGCGTGGTCGCACGGCAGTAATCCACTTTTCTGCTTCCGTGCTATTTTAAAAATACTTTTTAAGGTCAGTCAAAGAGCCATATTATCGTTTGCCGTTTCCCCAGAACAAGCTATTATTGAAATGAATTATTGAACGTTTGATTTTAGTCACCTCATCAATTATTAAATATTGTATTTCCGTTTTCAGAAAGGTTTCTTCTCTATTGAATATGTCGTTGTGCGGTATGCATTCTTACTTTTGGTACTTTTAAGTACATTTCGATGCCAATCCTTTTGTACTTTTGTTCAGTATATTATCTACATCTATGTATGTTTTGATGTATCCTGTTCATGTTTCATGGGTTCACCTTGAAAATGAGATGGCTATCCAACAAAAATCAGATTTTATTTTTTCTCAAGTACATTTTGATCACTGAACTTTTACGAGTATTTTTCTACATTGCAGTATTTGATACTTTTACTCCTCTGCATCCACGGGATGCACTACTGTACTACTGTACTGTTTTTTCTAGTTTATTTTGCTAGCTTTAGTTATAATAATAATTTTGTTAAATCCTGCAATTTGTAAAAAATTGCAGGCGAATTATGACTCATAACGTCCCCATCCCTGCATACCTACAGTAGTCCATTTTTGGCGGGAACCCCTTTTGATGTTTTAAGAATTATGTTATACTTTATACTTTATATTTATACTTAATAGCAGATCTACAAGCTCATAGCGCAGCACCGAGTGCCACGCTATTTTTGAAAAATGTGGCACAAATTTGGAATATACTGTATATTCTTTCGGAGTGAACGTTTTTAACTCAAATCTTTGCTTTTGGAAGGTCCCTGGAACAACATATTTTCAGATGGGGGTCGGCGGCCAATTACATATATTTGGGGGTCCTTGACATGAAAATGTTTGAGAACCACTGACATAGAAACATGAATTTATGGATCATGGATTTAGAAGAATTTTTATTTATTTCGACGCCGGGCCTAAATGGGCTAAGTAACATGTTTTCTTGTTGTTGCGAGCAGGAGAAAGAAGAGCTGTTTCTGCGGGCGCTGTGCCTGTGCCACACGGTGCAGGTGAAGGAGCCCACGGACCTGCAGGCCACGCAGAGGGACGCTCCACTGCTGGACCACCTGGACGGCCTGCCCCATGGGGAGGAGGACGGAGACCTCCCACCGCTGGACGAGCAGAGGGGCTTCATCGCCTCCTCGCCCGACGAGGTGGCCCTAGTCAAGGGAGCCATGAGGTGAGCTTATATATATACACAATGGGAAGCCAAAGACGGGAAAGCGTTCTGGTTTAGCCGCAAGACAAAGTACAGAGCCGAAGGTCAAGTTTATTGACGGTTTAAATGGTTAACAGTCCACCCTGAGCGCATAGGACGGAGTTCTCCGCCCTATCGATTAGTAACGCCAAGCGCTCAGGACGGAGATTGATTAAAAGGACGGAGATTATTGATATAAAAACCGATCGCATCGCTCCACCGGCTGGGAGCGTCTGTTGCACAACATTCGATGTTATTTGCCGGTGGGACGTCATCGAAAATGTCCCCCCCCATTTTAGGCGACGAGATCGAAAATCTGAAAACGTGAATAACTCTTGATCTAAAATTTGCTTAGAATTGGACGGAATGATATAGATTCTAAATCATTCCGTCCAATTCTAAGCAAAGATCATGTGTTAGACGGCCCACCGCGGTCCCGTTGCTAGTCTCGTTAGAATTAATCATACCTCCCGTTGTTGTCGATCGCCTCGGGAGTGTTTTGGCTACATCAAGCTGCTTCATCTACATCCGGGATAACATCCAGTCCGGCACTAAATGTGCTCCGCTGCTATAAATCGCTGGGTGCTCTTGTTTAATGGATTAAATTACCCCGGGCGTTTGGGGTGTTAAATGTCTGAAAATCCAACCTAAACGGTAAACACCGAATCTATGAAATCTATCTATGAAAGTTTAAACACATTATTTTACAATATATAGTGGGAGGGTCCCACTGCTTCATCTGTCTCATCATCTGTCTCTCAACTTTTTTTTATTCAAACCGAACCAAAAGGAGTTTAAAGATGATGCTCATTCATTCCTGAGACTTTGTCTCCATCTGCAGGTATGGCTTCACGTTCCTGGGCATGGAGAGCAAGAACATGAAAGTCCTGAACAGGAACAATGATGTGGAAATGTAAGTCAGCACAGTTAAAGAGTGTTCCCCCAGACCCCCCATTCACCCCTCCATTTTCCTATGTTAATGTTTTAAAATTAGCTTAAGTTATGGAAAATCTGGAAAAAAAATGCTTACCACTAGCTTTCTTCACAGATGTGTTCATAAAGGTGTCTATACTATCACAGAAAAAAAAATGTTCAAAGCCAACTCCCTTGGGAAACTTTATGGGAGCCAATCAAAGTTTGGGTACACGGAGGGCAGCAGGACATTTTAAAATTGGCCAATATCAGCTTGTGAGGTGTGTAAATAGGGTTTTTTTTGGGTGCTGAATCTGTTCCAACCATTCCTTTTCAGTAAAAATGACTTCTGGCCATAAAAGTGGCCATGCCTGCTTTTGTATGTCCCAGACATACTAGTGTAATAATAACTAATAATCCATTTTATGCATATCTCAATGGATGTCTATGGTGTTTTCTTGTTTTCTTTTCCATTTGTGTGTTGGTGTGTGTGTTTGTGTGTTGGTGTATTAAAATATAAAAAGCATTTTATTAATATACTATCACAAATGCATCTTAATTTAAACTAACTGTTGAAACAGAAGTAGATGGACAATCTTTAATGGATTTAACTGATTTATTCTTTTCAGAATCAGAAAGACTATTGTCACACAAAAAAATCACAATATAAAAGATCAACACATAATATTAAGTAATTTAAGCTTTTGTAAACAATAATTACAAATATGAATAAACATCTCTACTCTTCCAACTCCCTGGCATCTCCCTCACTGCTCTTGTCATCTAGCTTGTTGTTCTTCCATGGCAGTTATTATTACCACAAGCAGAAATGCACCGTGCATTAAAATGCAGTGTGTACACTCCCCCTCATAGTCTGGTGTGATGGGGTCTGTTCATTGACTGTACAGACTCCTAGCCTTTGTCACCAAGCTTCCATCCATACTCCAGTACATTATGGATGGAGATTATGGATGGAAGCTTGGTGGTGGTACACTGGATGTACTGTACATCCAGTGATGGACTTTGCAGCAGCAGCCAATCTCTGGTCTGGATATAAACTCGGAGAGAGTGCTGTGCTGCGGCTCCTTTTGACATCCTCACCTACCGGGAGTATCAAAACTGAAAAACTGCCCCCAACAACAGGAGCAGCAGCACAGCACTCTCTCCGAGCTTATATCCAGACCAGAGATTGGCTGCTTCCATTCATACTCCAGTACATACTGGAGAATGGATGGAAGCTTGGTGGCAAAGGTGACATATTAGTTATTACGCATGTTTGGGACATACAAAAGCAAGTCATTTTTACTGAAAGGTAAGGGCTGGAACAGATTCAGTACCCCAAAAGAAACCTATTTACACACCTCAGAAGCTCATAATGTCCTGCATTTATCCTAGGCCCTCCGTGTACCCCAACTTTGATTGGCTCCCACAAAGTTTCCCAAGGGATTTGGCTTGGAACAATTGTTTCTGTGATAGTAGACACCTTTATGAACACATCTGTGAAGAAAGCTAGAAAGCATTTTTCCCCCAGATTTGCCACAACTTAAGCTAATTTTCCCTAACTAACTGTACTTTCGCTGAATGTTTTATAATGTGACGTTGGCTTCTTGGATTCCCTCTAAAAAGGTACGAGCTGCTCCACGTGTTGAACTTTGACCCTGTGCGACGGCGAATGAGTGTCATAGTCAGAAGTAAATCAGGTGAGCCGGAGATCAAAATGTGACAGTTTCTGACCGAGACTACGTCATTGATTTTTTTTTTCTTTTTTTCAAATTGACATATTGGTTGTTTAGTTTGACCCACCAGTTTTGGAGATATGACTGATTGAGTAAATGTCTTGCAGAAAACAGCAAGTTGAGAAAACAGGCTTGAAAGGTTCACTTCTGTGGTCTCTTAACATTACACCTAGCTACATGTTTAAGCATTGTTTATTTCAGACATGCTCTAGTATGTGAAGAGTCTGCCTGTGCTATTAACTCATTTTGGATATATATATTTTTTTATTTTAAATCAGTTTTTCTCCTCTCCTGAATAGTTAGTCTTGCCGCCATGACTCTGTATCAAAAAGAGTCACAAATGTACATGATCGATGGATATGTAATAACGTGTAACCATTACTTATAGAGTGGGCTTTCAGTCGTCCCTCATTCCCGATTACCAATCATTAATTACACCAACAAATAGAATCACGTTACAGAAGAATCAAGTGAAACTGGAAACGTGTGCTCATAACTGGTAATTGGGAATGGGGTTTCAGCTGTGTCATCATTTGCACACACTGATTAATGCCGGATGGCCAGAAACGAAATTAACAATTAAATCAAGTGATTGGATTATTTCTGAGGGCAACCTTTTTTTCAAAATGCTTTCAAGTTTATTGCCATTGACTTAGGGCCTGTTGGGGACTCTCAGCCCTGACTAAGCTGTGTGTGTGTGTGTGTGTGTGTTGCGCCAGGTGAAACGCTGCTTTTCTGCAAGGGCGCAGACTCCTCCATCTTCCCCCGTGTCAGACAGGAGGAGGTGGAGAGGATACGTACGCACGTGGAGCGCAACGCTACGGTGGGTCACGCGGCTCACGCCATGCTAGTTAATGTTAGTTTAAGTTAGTTAGAATAACATACAACAAGTTGTATTTGAGAACCACTGATCTATGTTTTTTTCTGTCGACCATGAGTCTGCAATAAAGACATTTGTTCATTCATTCATTCATTCATTCATTCATTCATTCATTCATTCAAAGTCTGTTCCGGGAACCCAGGGGTCCTTGGAGGGTTATCAGGGGGTCCCCAGCTAAACTAGTTAAAAAGAGTGTCACAATCATATTAGTGCAGCATGCTGTGAGCCACAAGCCCCAAAACATATAATTTAGATGGTGACCCTGAAGAGGCTCTTATTTGTTTGTTTGTTTTTTATTTCTTCCATGCTTCAGGAGGGCTACCGGACGTTGTGCGTGGCCTACAAGTCTCTCAGTGCAGAGGAGTACTCCCAAGCAGACGCAGGGCTGAGGGAAGCCAGGCTGGCTCTGCAGGACCGAGAGGCCATGCTCATGGCTGTTTACAACCAGGTGGAGACGGGCATGAGTCTCATAGGAGCTACGGCCGTGGAGGACAGGTGTGCCAACGTCCATGATAACGCCTCTCCTCTCTCTCGCTCACTCTCTTGTTCACTTTTGCTTCTCACTGTCTCCAACTCACTCTTTCATTGAAGCAAAGATTCTGAAGTTACAAAATGCTTTGGTTTGCACTTTGCGCCACTCGATATAACGTTGCGCCGAGTCGTATCTTTGCATCGACTTTTCACGTAAGCGCTGAGATCAGATCGAATAGATATTTGATCTCTGAGCACACCTTTAGTAGTTTACTCTGGTGTTTCGCAAGACAGCACTTATAACTGAATTGGCTCAAACAAGTCTTAATTTTATATTTCCCCTTCAAGTCTATGAGACTGCCTAGAGGGCGGCTTAGAGAGAACATCGGCCGTAAGTCACTGATCACGTGATCGATTTTCCCATTTAGAGCAATGGAGTGTAACATTTTTCTCCTGTCCACAATAACAACTCACAAGGTACTGTAATGACATTGTTGAAGGTTGAAAACGAATAGAATTCCCCTTTTTAAAGGCCCAGCCCATAAGTCCCATCCGTGGTCATTTGAAGTATTGTAATAACATGGAATGTGGAGCAGCAGATGGATGTTTCTGTACCGCTTCACCGGGCAGACAGTAAGTCTCTTTTACGGCTCCACGACATGATTCATAAGCCCTACGCCAAGCTACACTGACTGGAGAGGAGGACCCATTTGACATTTTGATACTTTGTCTTTCATTTTCCAACAACAGAACTGCCCTCTGGTGGTTTTCTACCACAAACATATTTACAAGTTATCATATCAACCTGTGTTTAGATACCAGCTCATGGACCCTTGAAAGCTGTGATTGGTGGTCTAAACTACAGATGTGTCTACAACAAAAGATTCAGCCTTCCCTGTTCTCTGATGTTTTGGCTGTTTTTTGTCAAGGGACACCAGTTCAGTTTGACTGGTTTAAACGCGTAACCCACATTTTAATCAACCCCCCTTCACTGCCGAGATTGTTGTATTACCTTTAGAGCATACGCTGAATTATTTGGCCTTTTAATCAGTGAAAATCCAGCGAAAAAAGCTTCCCCGGTTTGTTATTATCCTATCGTTATTCCATCCACCCGGAAGACGCACACAAGACCCGTCTCCATGAGGCGTTGTACCCCATTCATTTGCATTGGCCTCAATTTCCCAGAAGCCCTAGCAACCCACAGCATGTGACAATTTCCGGTTTCGTCATCAAAACGAAACCATCTAGTCTCTATCTCCGCGGCGAAGACAGAGTTTCTTCTTATTTATTACAATACGGCGGATTAAACACATAAAACAAAAGGCAGGTATGTTGTATATACGACGGTAACCTGGAGTAAACCATTCCCGGCAGTAAAACTGTTAACGAATTTTTCCTTTTTTTTAAACTGGGTAACTGGGTAAAGAAAAAGGCAAATATCTGGCACGATTAACCCATTTAGACCTGAGGGCTCTAAAAACACCTTCTAAATCGAGCTTGTAGATCTGCTATTTTTGAAAAATCATGAAAATGTGGCTCAAATCTTTGAATATTCTTTCAGAGCAAACGTTTCTAAGTCAAATGTTTGCTTCTGGAGGTACCCTGGAAAGACATATTTTCAAATGCGGGTCGGTGGCCAAATATATAAAAATGTTGGGGTCCTTGACATGAAATATTTAGAAAACCACTGATATAGAAACATAGGTTTTTCAGCAAACTGTCATGATTTAGAAGACATCTGGTGTCGGTCCTACTGTAAATGGGTTGAAAATATTGAAAGTAGCGTCCCTCCCTCCGTCTGTCTGTCCGTCCGCCAGGCTCCAGGAGGAGGCGGCGGAGACCATGGAGGCGCTGCAGGGCGCCGGTATGAAGGTGTGGGTGCTGACGGGCGACAAGATGGAGACGGCCAAGTCCACGTGCTACGCCTGCCGCCTGTTTCAGCGGAGCACGGAGCTGCTGGAGCTGACGGTGCGCACGCTGGAGGATGGCAGCAGGAAGCGCGAGGAGCGCCTGCACGAACTGCTGCTCGACTACTACAAGAAGGCCGTGCAGGACGTGCCCCCCGCCAAAGGAGGCGCCACCAGGTCAGTCTGTCACCATTACAGATCAATTCACCCTTTGTCGGCCTTCTTCTGATTGGTCCCCGACTGCCTAACCAGCAGGCTCTGTCTGCCTTGTTCCGCCCTCGTTCCGCCTTGTTTATGTTGAATTTGCTAAAACGTTGAATTTGGAAAATACTAAAAACAAAAATGATATGCCCAGTCACCATGCTGCACCTGTGATGTTCCTTTTTACTGACACCAAGTTTAAAATAAGAATTTAATGCACAGAATATCAATACGAAGCAACTGAAAAACATGTTATTTCAATGGTAGTGGATGGAGACAGAGGTTTTTTGTCCAACCACGAAACGGCAACCAATGGGTGCGAAGAGGGGCACAACCACGGGCGGGACTTGACAAAGGGTGAATTGTCTTACAAATAAATTGCGATTGACGATTTAACTATCTCTACCGCTAGCTGTTAGCATAAACCCCAGTTCCCAGTGCCAGACAGTGCCACACACACACACACACACACACACACACACACACTCGCTACATACACTCTAGCAGCATTGGAACAAGCACACACCCTTTACCTTTCGTCAGAAGCTTTTACATGGCGGCAGCGTCGCGGTACAAAGGCACGAATGAAATCCAAAATGTGGATGGCAGAATTCAGATGTCATGTTGTACTGTATGGGGTGTATTTTGCAGTAGCATTCATTAGAGGTATGTGTGTGTTTTGTGGGGTTTTTTTGCGACAGGAGCTGGTGCAAAGCCAACCAGGACTACGGCTTCATCATAGACGGAGCCACGCTCTCCATGGTGCTCAACTCGTCGTCCGAGGCCAACTCCAGCTACTACAAGAGCCTGTTCCTGCAGATCTGTCAGAACTGCACCGCCGTGCTCTGCTGTCGCATGGCGCCGCTGCAGAAGGCACAGGTCAGACCACAGCACAACCTGACCGGACCATAGAGTACCACAACCTGACTGGACCATAGAGTACCACAACCTGACCGGACCATAGAGTACCACAACCTGACTGGACCATAGAGTACCACAACCTGACCGGACCATAGAGTACCACAACCTGACTGGACCATAGAGTACCACAACCTGACCGGACCATAGAGTACCACAACCTGACCGGACCATAGAGTACCACAACCTGACTGGACCATAGAGTACCACAACCTGACCGGACCATAGAGTACCACAACCTGACTGGACCATAGAGTACCACAACCTGACCGGACCATAGAGTACCACAACCTGACCGGACCATAGAGTACCACAACCTGACTGGACCATAGAGTACCACAACCTGACCGGACCATAGAGTACCACAACCTGACTGGACCATAGAGTACCACAACCTGACCGGACCATAGAGTACCACAACCTGACTGGACCATAGAGTACCACAACCTGACCGGACCATAGAGTACCACAACCTGACTGGACCATAGAGTACCACAACCTGACTGGACCATAGAGTACCACAACCTGACCGGACCATAGAGTACCACAACCTGACCGGACCATAGAGTACCACAACCTGACTGGACCATAGAGTACCACAACCTGACTGGACCATAGAGTACCACAACCTGACCGGACCATAGAGTACCACAACCTGACCGGACCATAGAGTACCACAACCTGACCGGACCATAGAGTACCACAACCTGACCGGACCATAGAGTACCACAACCTGACTGGACCATAGAGTACCACAACCTGACCGGACCATAGAGTACCACAACCTGACCGGACCATAGAGTACCACAACCTGACCGGACCATAGAGTACCACAACCTGACTGGACCATAGAGTACCACAACCTGACCGGACCATAGAGTACCACAACCTGACTGGACCATAGAGTACCACAACCTGACCGGACCATAGAGTACCACAACCTGACTGGACCATAGAGTACCACAACCTGACTGGACCATAGAGTACCACAACCTGACTGGACCATAGAGTACCACAACCTGACTGGACCATAGAGTACCACAACCTGACTGGACCATAGAGTACAACCTGACTGGACCATAGAGTACCACCACAACCTGACTGGACCATAGAGTACCACAACCTGACCGGACCATAGAGTACCACAACCTGACCGGACCATAGAGTACCACAACCTGACTGGACCATAGAGTACCACAACCTGACCGGACCATAGAGTACCACAACCTGACTGGACCATAGAGTACCACAACCTGACCGGACCATAGAGTACCACAACCTGACCGGACCATAGAGTACCACAACCTGACCGGACCATAGAGTACCACAACCTGACCGGACCATAGAGTACCACAACCTGACTGGACCATAGAGTACAACCTGACTGGACCATAGAGTACCACAACCTGACTGGACCATAGAGTACCACAACCTGACCGGACCATAGAGTACCACAACCTGACCGGACCATAGAGTACCACAACCTGACCAGACCATAGAGTACCACCACAACCTGACTGGACCATAGAGTACCACAACCTGACTGGACCATAGAGTACCACAACCTGACCGGACCATAGAGTACCACAACCTGACTGGACCATAGAGTACCACAACCTGACCGGACCATAGAGTACCACAACCTGACCGGACCATAGAGTACCACAACCTGACCGGACCATAGAGTACCACAACCTGACTGGACCATAGAGTACAACCTGACTGGACCATAGAGTACCACAACCTGACTGGACCATAGAGTACCACAACCTGACCGGACCATAGAGTACCACAACCTGACCGGACCATAGAGTACCACAGCCTGACCGGACCATAGAGTACCACAACCTGACCGGACCATAGAGTACCACAGCCTGACCGGACCATAGAGTACCACCACCTGACCGGACCATAGAGTACCACAACCTGACTGGACCATAGAGTACCACAACCTGACCGGACCATAGAGTACCACAACCTGACTGGACCATAGAGTACCACAACCTGACTGGACCATAGAGTACCACAACCTGACTGGACCATAGAGTACCACAACCTGACCGGACCATAGAGTACCACCACAACCTGACTGGACCATAGAGTACCACAACCTGACCGGACCATAGAGTACCACAACCTGACTGGACCATAGAGTACCACCACATAACCTGACTGGACCATAGAGTACCACAACCTGACTGGACCATAGAGTACCACAACCTGACTGGACCATAGAGTACCACCACAACCTGACTGGACCATAGAGTACCACAACCTGACTGGACCATAGAGTACCACCACAACCTGACTGGACCATAGAGTACCACAACCTGACTGGACCATAGAGTACCACAACCTGACCGGACCATAGAGTACCACAACCTGACTGGACCATAGAGTACCACAACCTGACCGGACCATAGAGTACCACAACCTGACCGGACCATAGAGTACCACAACCTGACCGGACCATAGAGTACCACAACCTGACCGGACCATAGAGTACCACAACCTGACTGGACCATAGAGTACCACCACAACCTGACTGGACCATAGAGTACCACAACCTGACTGGACCATAGAGTACCACAACCTGACCGGACCATAGAGTACCACAACCTGACTGGACCATAGAGTACCACCACATAACCTGACTGGACCATAGAGTACCACAACCTGACTGGACCATAGAGTACCACAACCTGACTGGACCATAGAGTACCACAACCTGACCGGACCATAGAGTACCACCACATTGTTTTCAGCAAGTGTAAAATCAGCCATTACGGCGGCATCGAGGCCCCCCAAAATACATTTTAGTCGACTGAATCAACTGCAGATTTAGTCGACAAAAATCTTACGATATTTAGTAGACTATTTAGAGACTATGGCTAAAACCAAATCAAAATTCTGGTGGAACAGCCTGAGCTGGTGGGTCAGACTTGCTGTCAAAAACAACACTGCACCGGGGTTGAACTGCTTCCATTTTTTTTTTTTTTTTTTTCAATCATTTTTAATCAAATTAATTGGTACAGTTGGTTTGGAACTGGAACCAAAAATTCCCTGGAACAACATATTTTCAGATGGGGGTCGGCGGCCAATTACATATAATTGGGGGTGACGGGGGTCCTTGACATGACAATGTTTGAGAACCACTGACATAGAAACATGGGTTTTTCAGAAAACTGTTGTGATTTAGAAGACATTTGTAGAATCGACATCAGGTCTAAATGGGTAATGTAAAGTGGTTACATTAAGTGGTTGTATAATCTTCATATGGCTCCGTCCTTAGATTGTGAAGATGGTGAAGAACTCCAAAGGCGGACCCATTACGCTCTCCGTGGGGGACGGAGCAAACGATGTCAGCATGATCTTGGAGGCGCATGTTGGCATCGGTAAGAATCCTGCAGCGTGCCAGAACTCACTTCAAGGGATTTTTCCAAACGTGCTGTCCCTAATTGAAGAAAGTTTTATTTTTTATTTTTTATTATTATTCCAGGTATAAAGGGCAAAGAGGGGCGTCAGGCAGTGCGGAACAGCGACTATGCTATCCCCAAATTGAAACACCTCAAGAAGCTCTTACTGGCACACGGGCACCTGTACTACGTCCGCATCGCCCATCTTGTGCAGTACTTCTTTTACAAGGTAGGATGCTCTGTCTGTCATTTCCATTAATATATGTTTATTTTTTTACGTTTAAGAAGTAGTGCAGTGAAACGTGTCACAAAGCGGCGGGTAGTCTGCTATTTTTACCAGTTTTGCAACCCGGCCAAACAAAGGCCTCATTTCTCTTGAGCTTAAACGTTTGGGAACCACTGCTATATACAGTACATGAATCGATTCAACTATGGCGTTTCATCTTCACCAAAAACTGTCACAAAACATGCCTGAGTGAGGCCAAGTGACGCATTTGTAAATCCAAGCATCTTGTCTTTCTCCTTTTGCAGAACCTTTGCTTCATCTTACCTCAGTTCTTGTACCAGTTCTTCTGTGGCTATTCGCAGCAAGTGAGTAATGTCGTCAAGGTGCTCTCTCTCCACGGAAGACTGTGTTCCCTCCTGCACACGTTTCCCCTCTGGTTGACCTGCCCTCTCTCTGACCCTGGAATGGCTGCAGTATGTGTGTGTGGGTGGGTGTGTGTGTGTGTGTGTGTGTGTGTGTGCGCGAGCACACGCTCGCGAAAAGATAAATATGAGTTTGTGTGACCGAGTTCATGCTTGCCCAAGTCTTGTCCTCTCCAATATATTAATCCCCAGCCCTCCTGCCTCCTTCCTTACCTCCCCCCCCCCCCCCCCCCCCCCCCCCCCAGCCCCTGTATGACGCGGCCTATCTGACGATGTACAACATCTGCTTCACCTCCATGCCCATCCTGGCCTACAGTCTGCTGGAGCAGCACATCAGCATGGAGGTGCTGCTGAGCAACGCTACCCTCTACAGGTACACTTGGGAATGACCGTTGTCCCGTTTTGCCATACTGAATGACGCCTCCGTTCTCAAACCTTTTACATTTTTTTGCAGAGGACCCTCATTTTGAAAATGTTTTGTGCCAGGGACGCTCGGAAGATAAAATGTACGTTTAAAAAAAACAAAAAAGAAAAGAACCAGGCTTTTCCACACCATAGCAAAGCCTGGTATTTGTTCCAAACTGGCCTGTGTGGAAAAAAACATGGAATGATCACATAGTGATTGTAATGCATTGTAGAGAAGTGGACTAGAGAGAGAGACGAGATTGTCTCTCACTGCGGGACTGCAGGACTCTTCTGGAGATGTATAGTTACAGCCGTGAATGATCAGCTTCAGTCAGTTTTGTAGGTCGCACCTGGAGTTGTGCATCATCTCCACTGTGCACAGCAGCAGCACCCGACCGTATAAAAGATGTTGTGAGTGATTCTGTGCGTGTGTGCATGGATGCTGTTGGCATGCTGTTGCACTGCATGACAATAGTTAACGGGCAATTATAGGCACTAGATTTGCCCGTAAACCTCAAGTTTAGCGGCATACACAGTAATATACGGTAATATACAGGTGTGATGGTACAATTCGGGAGTTTACCGGAGTTTGTTGGAAAGTTTAACATCCGTATTTAACATCCGTATTCCATGCTTTTTGCGCAGTGTTGCTTGCTGTCCCATCCCATTGGCCAGAGGTGCGTGTGTGCATGGATGCATAGAGTTCTTACCATTGGCATACATAGACATATAAACGTAGAAGCCTCTTCCGGCTCTGGGGCGCGTGTCAGAATTGAAGGCACAATTTCTCCCGAGATTCCTTGCGAAGCATTTGCCTTCAATGAGCGTAACATAAGTCCCGGAAAAGACGCTATGTGGTTGGCCAGTAGTCACTTGAGTGACAGCGAGAGACATGGAGGAGTCGCATGAGTGACGTCACGCAGCGTGCCTTCAGAAAATGCCTTCAGCACTTCTAAATAAGACAGCTGCGGAGAACTGTTGCTTTGTGTTCACTCTTTAATGTTTTCTATTAGTAATCCCCCCCCCCCCCCCTTTCTCTGATGTTGTATTAATAACGTTGTTGTCTTGTTTTGTATTGTAATGTGTGTGTCATGACTGTTTTGTAAGATTTGTAAAAAGCACTGCACTTCCGCTTGACTTCCTGCCTTCATTGGAGACACGTCGCTCCAATGAATTTGCAGCGACCAATGAGGCATCTATATTTTTTAGCATGCCGTTGCTTGCTGTGCCATTGGCCAGAGGAAGCAGCCAATCAGGCCAGGCCGTCAGTATCAGAATCATGTTCCGGTTGGCGTCGCATTGTTTTTGTTATAATAAAAGATGGCCATATGAAATTATACCAAACCATTATTATACCAAACTAAACGATTATACCGGTCAGTTGTCTGTAGTGCTGTCGCTTCACAGCTAGAAGGTCCTAGGTTTGATTCCCGCTGGGGACGCTGTGGGTGCTGGAGGCGTGTTCCCTCCTCTGTGTCATCAGTGCCCATACCCGAGGCAGGTTTGGGGAAAGGGCCTTTCTGTGTGGAGTTTGCATGTTCTCCCCGTGTCTCCTAGGGTAGGTACCCTCACAAAAACATGCAGTAACCCTGGTCTCTAAACTACCTCCCCCTGGCCAGCCAGAGGAAGTGTAACGCCCAGGATTACATTCGATAATTGACACTGGGTGAAAAAATGGGTTACAAAATCGTGGGATAAAAATTATAAAAGAAAAAATAAAAGAAACGAAACGATACCAAACTTAAACAGATCTTAAACTAGGGGCCGCCTGATGGCGTAAAGTTATTTACGCCCCGACCGGATCAGAAAATGCCAGGCTACCGACCGGATCAGAAAATGCCAGGCTACCGACCGGATCAGAAAATGCCAGGCTACCGACCGGATCAGAAAATGCCAGGCTACCGACCAGATCAGAAAATGCCAGGCTACCGCCTGAGCAACTGCCACACAGGTGCTTACTGGAAATTACATATAACTTCGAATGTAGGCCTATCTACTGTATATCAGTTGTCCAGGTGGCACAGGGACACCCCATCTTGGAGACTGTGCTTATATTCCACCTTCCGGAGGACTTGATTGTTTAATTTATGTCCTTTTCTTAAAATTGTGATTTATGGACACTACAGTATAAAGTGTTCACTTTAGTTTTTCTTTGTTGTTTTTGACATGAAAAGTTTTTAAATGTATGTATAGTTTTTCAATATGGACCCTGCAAAGAGTAGCCATGCTTTAGGGGGCACAGCTAATGGGAATTCTAATAAATAATAACGAATGAATAGACAAATTGAACAACATAATTTGAGACATTGTCTGTCACGGTGATTTGCTGTGTCTTTGGCAGCACATTTTGATTTTAGTTTTAGTCATGACTGATTTTACACTTGCTGTAAAATGTCTAGTTTGTATTCATTGACAAAATTGTCAGCATATTTAGTCTTTGTTTTTAGTCATCATAGCTTAGTTTTCACTTAGTTTCCATTTAGTTTTCCTCAGTGGAATAAGGTAGGCGACGAAATAAAAATTGTCATAGTTTTAGTCGACGAAAACAACTCTGATCAATGTGCCAACCTTTTTATTGTGTGTGTCTCAGGGAGATTGCCAAGAATGCCATGCTGCGCTGGGGCCCGTTCTTCTACTGGACTCTGCTGGGAGTCTTCCAGGGCCTGCTCTTCTTCTTCGGCGTCCGATTCCTGTTCAGCAACCCAGCCCTGCAGGACAACGGCCAGGTTGGTTCAACCCCACCACCCCCTGACATAAAGATGATGGATTTACCCATTTAGACCTGAGGACCTAAATTCTACAAAATGTCTTCTAAATCCAAGACAGCTTTCTGAAAACCCATGTTTCTATGTCGGTCGTTCTCAACCTTTTTCATGTCGAGGACCCCCAGAATTATCTGAATTTGGCCACGGACCCCCATCTAAAAATATGTTGTTCCAGGGACCCCCTCCCCCCAGAAGCAAAGACTTGAGTTAAAAACGTTCACTCTGAACGAATATATATTCCACATTTTTACACATTTTCACAATTTTTCAAAAACTAGCAGATCTACAAGCTGCTATGAGCTTGTAGATCTGCAATTTTTTCCAATAGCTATAAGTATAACATAATGCTTGAAACACCAAAAGGAGTTCCCGCCCCGGAATGTGTTAAAGTTCTTAGTCATTTGGATTTCTTAGAAGCCAGCATGTCTATGGAAGCAAGGCATGCACCGAAAATAGGCCATGTACACATTGTGAGCTTGTAATAGCCTATTCACATTTATTATTGGGTTTAAGATAAGGCCTGGGCTACACCTACACGTATATGGATCTTTTTCAAAACGCACATTTGTTTTTGTGCATTTGGGCCTTTCAGCCACACGCAAACGGCGTTTTCGGCCACTCAAACGGAGGTTTTTGGAATGGATAAATAAGTGAAGATTTTCATATTTTTTAATAATGGAGAGAGAAGGTCGAGTGTCAGTGAATTGGAGATTTACACACATAGCGTGACATGCTGACAGACAATGCAAGAAACATGTTCCACTTCCACTCACAATTTAGGTGGCTTTTAAAATGCGGTAGCCTACTTATTCCTTCATTAAAAAATGAATGCAGTGTATATATAAAATCAAATCAATTTGTGTGTGAACACAGATATCTTTGTCATATGGGCAGAGATAATTATTTTTAGCGGAGGACGAAAATATCCATTTTGAAAAAGATCCATATACTGTAGGTGTAGCCCAGGCCAAAGCCAAGCGCTTTTGAAGTGGCAATAGAATACATCTCCAATCTTCCATATTTGCGTACTATTTTACAAACAACAGATTGGGAATCCATGCATATACATATGTAGGCATAATACTGTAATGTGGCGGCTCCCACTGTTCTCCCACTGTTTTTTATTTTAGATTCTTTCATGTCCTCCTCACGATGGATGGAGCGATATTCAGATTAGCGTGGGCCTTTCTAAGCACACCGAGCTCATGTTAATTAAACAACCGTTTGTCTTGTTCAATTTCTAGGTGTTTGGGAACTGGTCATATGGAACAATCGTCTTCACAGTCCTTGTGTTCACCGTCACGCTGAAGGTAAACCGTCTTGACTGACGTGCCGCTGCTGTTTACCTAGATCCTCTCATCCTAAGTCCTGTCTGTGTGTGTCATTAGTGGAATGTTGTGGTTCAGTAAAGACTGTAATCGCGCCACCGGCTCATCTTCCTTCAGCGAGCCAAAACAAGCATGAATTAACTGGAGAGTGGGTTCCATGGTGGATGTTTGACATGTTGTGATTAATGTCCCAATGCAGCTGGCGCTGGACACCAGGCACTGGACGTGGCTCAACCACTTTGTCATCTGGGGCTCGCTGGCCTTCTACGTGTTCTTCAGCTTCTTCTGGGGAGGAATCATATGGTGAGGACCTGATGATGCACCCCAATGAGTGACCACACATATTATTAAATGACCAGTCTGATGGGGAGGAATCACATGGTGTTTTAGTTTTACTCGTTTTAGTCGACCAAATATCATAAGATTTTAGTCGACTAAATCTTACAATTGTTTTTGTCGTCGTAAAGGGAGATTTTACACTTTGTTGCATGCTAGGTTGCATGCTGAAAATAGCTGATCGGCTAGTTTATTTTTATTTTAGTCTCCAGTTTTGGTGATAAGGTGACCACCAAAACGTTGGTTTGTAAAAAAACAGAGAGATGTGTTTGGGGTGAGCAGTGAAGCTCTTAACCACCGCGGCTCAGTGACTCACAGCTCAGTTGAGTATGAAACGGCCTTTAGTTTTTAGTCAACATAACTTTGTGTTTTTATTTAGTTATGTAGTTTTCGACAAACATTTTTCTTCCTACTTTTAGTGGACCAAATCAGTGTTGTTGTCGTCGACTAATACTATTACGAAAAATCGACTACCTTTTTTCACTGACAACTAAATAAAAACTAAGCCATGATGACTAAAACTATGACTAATATAATGTTGATTTTGTCAACAAACAAAAAAAATTAGGAAGGGACTAGTGGACAAGAGATCCAGTAGAAGTCATTTTACAATTGGTTGCATGCTGAAAATAGCCGATCTCGCGTTGTGAGCTTGTAGATGGGCTATTGTCAGTGTGTGTAAAAACAGCCATTACGATGGCCCACAAAAATAAATTTCTAAAATGTGACTGAAACTAAATGAAAACTATTCAAGAGACTAGGGACAAAAATCGAAATTTGCTGCCAAAAACAACAGTGGACCAAATGAAGCCCCTCCCTCGTCCCCCCTGTGCAGGCCCTTCCTGAGGCAGCAGCGTCTGTACTTTGTGTTCGCCAACATGCTGAGCTCCGTGTCGGCGTGGCTGGTTATCATCCTGCTCATTATGCTCAGCCTGCTGCCCGACATCCTGCTGTCTGTGCTGCGCAAGCCCCAACGCCAGGTAGGCCTGACACGCACGCACCCACGCACACACACACACACACACACACACACACACACACACACATACACACAAATGATCATCCTCATATTGATACACACACACACAAATAATCATCCTCATATTGATACAAACACACACACACAAATAATCATCCTCATATTGATACACACACACACACACACGCTAGGACATTAAGCAACTAGTCGACTAGTAAATCCACTTTTTTTGTTTTCTTTTCCCCGATTTTGTAGGCCTCAAGATCAGGTTATAGTTATAGTCACCAATGTACACAGCTTTTAAATATACAAATATTTATTTACGAAAAAAAGAAAAGAAAAAGGGGGTTTGTCTTTTTTGTTTTTTTTACATAATGGGTAATTAAACAACTAGTCGACTAGTAAACTAGTCAACCAGTAAAAATGACTAGAAGTGAATGCCCTAACACACGTACTGTATGAATAATCATCACACACACACCTCAGTGGTGCCAATGCCCTAACACACGTACTGTATGAATAATCATCGCACACACACCTCAGTGGTGCCAACTAAGTCTCGTGAGAGAAAATAGGCCAATCGACCTCCAAAAAAAACATGCCAAATCTTGCACAGAGAAATAATCCCCAAAAAACAATCATCTCAAAACATAACCCCAAATATAAGGCCATAAATAATAAAGTGCATATAATAAAGTATTATATGCATATATATCATTATAATTACTATGTAATGATATGAATTCATTGATGTTTGGGTTATTTATTATAACATTACACGCATACTTGAGCCAGAGGCTTAATAAGTAGAGACTCCAGACCGATTCTGACAGTCAATGTGATTCACACGCCTCCACAAACCTATGGCCAACTATATTATACATACTGTACATCAAACAAATGTCTTGTTTGATTTGCCAAAGACACCCCCGCGTTTGAACCCATTTAGCCTGACTTCAAAATTGTAATAATGTCTTCTAAATCATGACATCTTTCAGAAAAACCAGTTTCTATGTCAGTGGTACTCAACCTTTCTCATGTCAAGGACCCCAAGAATTGTCTGTAACACTGCGTGAAAAGAGTTAACGGGTAATTATGGGGACTAGATTTGCCCGTAAACCTTAAGTTTAGCAGGCATTATACAGTAATATACGGTAATATACAGGTGTGATGGTACAATTCGGGAGTAATTACACAGTAATATACACATCCGTATTCCATGCTTTTTGTGCAGTGTAATTGGCCGCCAACCGCCATCTGAAAATATGTTGTTCCAGGGACCCCACAGAAGCAAAGATTAGTTAAAGAATATATTCAAAGATTTGTGCCACATTTTCACGATTTTTAAAAAATAGCAGACCTACAAGCTCGTAGCGCGGCACTCGGTGCCGCAATATGAGCTTGTAGATCTGCTATTTTTCAATAGCTAAAGTATAACATAAATAAAAAAGTGGTTCCCACCCAAAATGAGTAAAGAAAAAAAAAACGCGGTGAGTTAAATAAGCGGACTTGTCAACACTGGCGCACACACCTAATACACATGACCAAATGAGCGTGACGATTTCATCGCTTAACATTTTGCTGTGATAGATGCCTTTTACGCTACAGGTTGAAATGTGTTTAATGCGTTCCTTTTTTTTGTCTGTTGGAATCAGCTATTTGTTTTGCCGGAAGGAAGCACACTCATCATTTAAGATGCAACTCATCTGTGTCGATAGCAGGCCTTAAGACCTGTCGCAAAACTCTTCTTCCTCCGACTGAATATCAGTCATTCCACAGGAGGCAAATGAGTTCCGCCTGGGCTTTCCATTTTGAACGGATCCCATCGTCCCCACGGCTCATGTCATGTCGATTATAGAAGCGTGACCTTGTAGCTAGAGACATTAGATTGAGGGGGGGGGGGGAACTATTAATTACATTTTGTGCAAGAAATAGGCCAAATTTACACATTCTTACTCACTGAGTGGGGTTGATATTTTCATCAGTGGGGGGTTTTTCCTGTATGCGAATTAAACAGAACTTTTTTTGGATCTCGGAGAGTATAACCTTTCATGCAGCATTTTAACAAAAAATTACTTTTAACTTTTAACCTATTTTCCTTCTATACGCTTCCAAACTCTGCTCTTTAACTATGGATTCTTGCCTTTTCCTCACTAAGACCCTCTTCCTCCTCCCTCTGTCTCACCCTCTTATTGCCTCTCTTCCTCCCCTCCTCGGACCTGGTTCTGGGGCCATAGATGAAGCATCATCGCCTTCCGTCCTCGGGCCCGTCCACTATCTTCATGCTGTCCCAGACAGCCAGCACTCACAGCTTCTCCTGGAGTGACTGAGGTCTCTCTCCTCTTCTCTTTCTGCCTGCCCCTTAACCTTCATGTGTCGCCATGTCTGTGTTGTTTCCTTGCACATTCTCCCTCCTGTCTCTTTCCTGTCCTACTGGCCTCTGTTTAACTTTAAAAAGTGGTTGATTAGAGCGGTACAATCTTTCTTTCCTGCGATATTATGGCGTAAATTAGTGAAAATAGCAGATCTACAAGCTCACAACGTGACGCTTCGCACCACGTTGTGAGCTTTTAGATCGGCTATTTTCACTACTTCCTTAAATATTTGTTCTAATTTATGGAATTTCTTCGATTTTTTTTCCTTTCTTTTCTTCATGACATTACAGAACAAAATCGTTGGATTTTGTATATTAATTCATGAAAACAAGTTTTAGCTGTTTTTTTTAATGTTTTTAAATAATTATAATATTTAAAAACCAAATGTAGGAAACAAAAACTGATAAATACCAAATGTAGGAAACAAAAACTAAGGTGACCCATAACAATGTCCAGTGGTTCCCAAACTCTTTCATGTCCAGGACCCCCGAGAAGATTTTTACGGCTCTAGCAGAGATTCTCATTTCGTTTAATTTCAAGGACCCCCAGTTTGACATGCATTAATCTACGGACCCCCATTTAATGGCATTTCTATCTCTGGGACCCCTAATTCATATTGTATAATCACTGTTAATTTAACTCTGAGACACTGAGTTACAGACCCCATAAAGGTCCATTTCGTTCCAAACTATCATTTAACTGGAGACCCCCTGGAACTCCCTCAAGGACCCCCTGGGGGTCCCTGGACCCCACTTTGGGAACCACTGATTTAGTCTTTTGTGCCCCCCTCTCCCCCAAGTAAGTCTGTGCCCTGCACTCCCAGCCACCTTCACCCTTTAAGCTGCCTGTGCTGCTCAAATGCCCACTGCCTCTGCATGTCCACACCGATGAATGTAGCACGCAAAGCACAACATCTTTGATCTGCATGAGACCTCCTCGGCCAACTATACCGCATCCCCAGGACCCCCCACCACAACCTCAGCGGCTCACGGCTGTGTGTGTGTGTGTGTGTGTGTGTGTGTGTGTGTGTGTGCGCGCGTGCGTGCGTATGTGTGTGTATTAGTATGTGTGTCTGATTTTCAACATACTGTAGATGTTGGAAAGAATTGCACATGTGTGTGTGTGTGTGTGGTGTAGTGGAAAACTGGCCTACATTCCTATTATTATTATTATCATCACTTTGTGAATAGTATGTTGTTTTTGTCAGAAAGTCAAACCAGCTTTATGTTCTATTTATCTCTGACCTCCTTAACAACGCCACTGGAAGACGCTACTGTTGATGAAAAGCTGTATGTGAGTTTCACTGTTCGCCTGGTGTTTAAATGACCACTTCACCCCTTTTGCTTATTTTAATGATGTTTGGGAGACAAACACTTTCTTCCTGGCGTTTTTACATGGGTAATGTGTTTTTTGATATTTTTGTCTTTCAATTAAGTGTCCATGGGCTCCATGATGTCACGGGAACAGGGCTCACTTCCGTCCTGGACTACAATTCCCATAATGCTTTGGTCCACTGCTCCTCCTTGTGGAGGAGCAGGAATTAAGTGAGCCGCAGTGTCCATGACATCATGGAGTCCATGGACACTTTGAAATAGTGAAATATCAAAAAACACATGATATTACCCACATAAAACCCCCCGGGAAAGTGTTTCTTGTCTCCCAAACATCATTAAAATAATATCTGGTTGCAAAAGGGGTGAAGTGGCCCTGTAAGTGTACCTCGGTGTGTGTCGTCATGTATAACCTCAGAGCCTGTTGTCCGTGTCTGTGAAAAGTGTGTAACGTCACGGTGTCATTAGTGTCTCTTAATTCCCTCACACTTCCAGAAGAAGCCAGTTGAGTCGAGTGCGGGGGTCCCCCAGTCAGCCCAGTCTTCAGCCAGACCCCTGCTCATGAGCACCTTTTCAGACGAGTCCAATACTGTCGTATGAACACACAGGTACCAGCCCCACCTCCGCCCCTAGTGCCACTTTAAGCCAATCAAAGCCCCCCCTTTCTCAGCCAAACTCTCCTGAAGTCAAGGGTTCCAACCTCCTACTGTTCATAAGAGAATACTAGACCACAGACACCAAACCCTCCGGTCTACACAGACCCTGTAGCCAAATTCCAATACTCTAACTTCCACGGTCGCGCACTCCACTCGCATTCGCCATTCGCACCTTAATCCAGGTCAAGCCAGTTGGACTGATATCACTGTCATTCATTATTATTATTATTCACGCCTTCAGACCCCATCTCCCAGACAGCGTAGTTTCCATCCCATAGCTGGAGGAGACGGTACGTCCCAAGAACAAAACGGATAGTCAGTCAACACTTCCGCAAAACCTGCAGAAGTGAACACTTCACGTGCACTCGCAGTTTCTCGCTCCAAGCGGCTTGTTGTGGAGCTCACTCTCTCTCTCTCTCTCTCTGGTCTCTTTTGGTCTCCTCCAAAAGACAATTACCATTGTTGGGGATGCGAGTGATTTCCGGGTCAAGTTGGAGGACCGAGTGTGGAGTGAGCGAGTGAGCAGAGATTTGAGTATTGGAATTTGGCTTGTGTTGTTCTTGCAAACAGAGCCTGTTGTGGTGCCTTCTATAGTGGCTGACTGAAGAGAGAGTCGTTGTTCTTACAGTATTACAAGGGAATTCCGAGCACGACTCCAACTAATGGTAATTGTACAGAGATTATTATATAATCAAAGGAATTGCCAGCTCTCACGGAAAGGGTCCTTCAGGTACTTTTATTTAATAGGCAATGTCAGGCATGGGCAACTAACAAGATGATTTTGTTAGCTGCCCATGCCTATTAAATTAAAGTACCTTTCTGTGAGAGCTGGCAATTCCTTTGATTATGGTTTAGACTTTGTGTTTTATTAAGGATCGATATAGATTATTCTATTGGTACCTAATTACTTTATTAAGACAGGTCGTCGTTTAGGTTACAGTCTAGGATAAACTCAATTTGTTACCTTTCACAATGATCTCTCTTTCAGCCTTCCTCCTAGAGATACCCACCTCAGAAATCTTGCATGTGCTTTTTTTCTTTTATCTCCCCCATGTGTCCTGTTGACTGGAATTCAATATTAAATTCAACTTTATTTTTATTTATTTTTAATTGTCAATGAGCTGGGGACCCGTCTGTGTCTATCAGGGTAAATGTACGAGTGTGCTGTGCGTTATACGAGCATCTATCCATCTGTTTTCCTTCTTTTTTTTCCAAACATGAAATGGCTGTTTAAATCTGCTTTGGAATTGTCCCAGTCTTAATAAGTTGTCTGTCGTGTCGTGGCTTTGTTTTGTGTTTGTTTGTTGCATGCTGCACGACAGCACCTGATGTTATCTTTTTGTCTGTGATTGCGAGGCACTACTCACTCACCGCACTGTGTGTGTGTGTGTGTGTGTGTGTGTGTGTGTGTGTGTGTGTGTGTGTGTGTGTGTGTGTGTGTGTGTGTGTGTGCTTTGCCTTAACCTGAGGTTGAATACTTCAGCCATGCTGTGGCTCGTCATTGTGATCTGCGAATGAATGGGTGGTTAACCTTTTATACCTTTTAACAACAACAACAACAACAGGCTTTGTACTTCCAGCTTTTACTCACTGTTTAATGTGGTTCTCTTATTCTCCCCCAAAGCTGTCAGAGGACTGCCTCGGACGGACATCCAGGTAAACGGGCGACAATACCCCCAGCTAAAGCTACCAGCCTATACCTGGGATCAGTAGACTAGCACAGTGGAGGAATCAGTAGCCCTCCTATCTCTATTATAGCTTCTATCTGTGGCACTGCTGTTGGGGGGTTAATTGGCTCCATTGAATGTCCGGTCAAGTTGGTCATCTTGGTGTGCAGCAGCCAATCACTGCTGCATTGTTGTTGTTTCGGTGGTGGTGTGTTTTTTGTCTTTGACTTCATGCCTCCCCCCGCTCCTCTTCCAATGGCCTCAACGTGCTACATGTATTTCTGTGGCTGCAATGGTTAAAAAAAGGTGTGAAAGTAAACCAACATCTCGCTCTTCTTGTCCTCTCTGCCCCCCCAACCTCCTGTTCCAGGTCGCACCTGTCACGCCGCTGTCCTACAAGCACCTGAAGGAGAACGAGTGAAGGGCAAATCGAGGATCTACACAGCTACGCTAACGTCTGCCTCTTTCAGGATCCCCCTCCTGCTCCCCACTCCAGCACACGCACACACACATGCACATAATACGCGCACACGCACACACACCAGTCGGGCCAGAGCTGCCTGCCGTCTTACCTGTCCCAGCTGGTTCCGCTGCTCCGTCCGTCTGCGAACCCCCTCCCTGAGCGTAGCATGTCTGCAGCAGAGCAGTGTCCTGCAGCACCAGCCCAGGCAGCATGGGCCCACACAGTACCACAACTTGTTTTATAAAACACACACAGACACAAACTACTCTGGACAAACAAAACGGGCATGAGTCTCTGCAGTTTATTTTCTCCCTTTTATTTCCGTTCCTAAAAATATGTATATCTATATTTGTATATATAGATATATGTACATTATACTAGCTTAAAGAATGCATATACAGCTGCCTTGTCAGTAGCTCGACTGCAGACTGCTGTGTTTTAACATGCAGTCCGTCACGTTTAGTTTGACGCTGCATGAAAGGAAGCGTGAAAGAACACCATGTTCCGTTGCCTTTTTTCTTTCTTTTCTCGCGACCGCCTTTGTCGATGTTACACACTTGTTCATAACGAGATGCATTGGCGTTTCAATTGCATTCTCAGAACTTTTCACTCCCATTTGGTCGTTTCCACTATCAGCGGTTGTACCACTTTTTGTTTACCCACTTTTGTTTACCCAGATCCAAATCACGTTGTTTTTTTGTACCACTTTTCAACGGTTATCTACCGTTTACCCAGATCCCCCCCCCCCTTAATTATTATTATTTTTGTCTACAAGCTGAAAATGCGACTCAAAGCGCCGCATTATCAGCTTGTCCGGCGCTGCTGGGGTTATTGCGCTGACGACTCGTTGCAAATTGTTGTTGTTGCTTGGCGACGTGTCGATCAGCGCGTTCAGGTTTCAGTACCCAGCTTTGGCCGGCTTATAGTGTCAGTGAAATAGGCTCTCTCCCACTCTCCCTCCCTCTGTCCCTGACCGTGTTGATTTTGACAGCACATTTTGATTTAGTTTTAGTCATAGTCCTTTGACAAAGATTTTAGTCGACTAAATCTACAGTTGATTTTGTCTACTGAAATGTATCTTGGCGGGCCTTGATGGCGTCGTTAATGATTTTACATTTGATTTAATGCTGAACATAGCCGATCCACAAGCTCACCACAGTGTTTCACCAACACCGCTCTCCCTATTATCCCCGTCTCCCGCTCTGTCTCTCTCGCTGATAGAGCTTTGGTCTGACGTCACACAACAGAAACCGTTGCCAGTGGCGATTTGTGCTGACGTAAAACGTTGCTTAACCCATTTAGACCTTAGGACGATTCTACAAAATTAATGCCTTCTAAATCCTGACAGTTTTCTGAAAACCCTATGTTTCTAGTGGTTCTCAAACTAATTAATGTCAAGGACCCCTAGAATTATATGTAATTGGCCACCCCCCGCATCTGAAAATATGTTGTTCCAGGGACCGTTCGCTCTGAAAGAATATTATATTCAAAGATTTGCGCCACATTTTCATGATTTTTTTCAAAAATAGCAGACCTACAAGCTTTAGATCTGCTATTTTTCAATAGCTAAAGTATAACGTAATGCTTAAAACACCAAAAAGGGTTTCCCACCCAAAATGGGTTAATAATGTCAGATAAGTCAACTTTGATATCAAGGCATCATGTCCTTATAATATAATACTGTATGGAATATGCCTGACATCAAAGTTGGACTCCCATATTCTGGGCATATTTGTCCCAGACACACACACACACTCGGCAGTTCTGTGACGCCAGGCATGTCCATGTATGGGCATATCTGTTCAGACAGACACGCTGCAACTGTAGAATAGATTTAAGTCCAGCTCACGGCAGCAAAAAGAAACACCCCATTGGCATAGTCTGCTCTTTTCTTTGCTGAATTTTGTCCCGAATTGTTTATAAAGGAAACAAAAACAAAGAACACATTTATTCTGGAACTTAAGTGCATTGTATGGTGGGAGGGAATGTTTTAACAGAGGCCATTTTCCATTTGCACTCCCCAAAGAAAGTGTGAGTGAGTTAGTTAACGAATGGACGATAGATTAGACTATTCATGTTCTGGCGACGAACATTTCTACCTTTTAAAAAGTTCAGTTAGGCGCTCGGGAGTGCCCATGACCTAAATCTTACAAACCTCAGTGATAATTTAAAGAGATCCCGGGAAAAAGAGAAAGATAATATATATATATGTTCCGTACTGTATATAGCTTAGAGATGTACAATAAGCTCTGCTCGAAGCCAAAAAAAAAGGTGCCTGCAATGGTGGTGAGTAAACGACGTGCCCGATTCCATCCAAGCAAGTGTGAGTTGTGTACAATTTTTGTCTAAATTATGCGCGCGCGTCAGATGTATCGGACAGGAATGGCGTATTATACCAAACCTGTGTGCAATGGAACAACAGGATTACTTGAACCCCGTCTTAGACATTATAGTACACGCGAGTCACGTATAGATTAGGAATGACAACACACGATTGCACATTGTACACGAAAACATGTTATGCACACAATGCACTAATAAAACCCCTAAATGAGGTATATTTGTTCCCATGCTGATCCACGGTAGTCTAGATTGCGTTGTTTGTCTGATGTTGGCTGAGGGTTCCATAGATCTATATATATAAGCTAGATGGCTCACCCGCGCTCTGGCCAATGGAGAGCGACGTTGCTACGTGGCGGCCATCTTACCGAGGGGCAGCATAACATTGTGTCTATGGGGCATGTACTTTTAAATAACCATAACATTGCGTCTATGGGGCATGTACTTTTTAAATAACCATAACTTGCTCAATTTTCAACAGGTTTTCAAACGGTTTGGTTTGTTATAAACGTCACAGACGTCCGCATACTTATATGCTTTTATACGACGTTCATTTAATGAAAAATAAGCAGATAAGAGTCCTGAATCATAGCCACGTTGACGATGTAATAAACCAACCCGTTTGTAAATCTGTCAAGATTTGAGGGAGTTATGACTATTTTAGTTTGAGCTGCCATTAGAACATACTGTACTGTAGCCCCTCAGCAAGATGGCCGCCGGGTGAACTACGTCAGAGACTCCGCCTTGAGCCATCTAGCCTTTATATACTGTATGTCTATGGAGGGTTGGGCCTCTGGGCCTTTAACCACCACAGTGAGGCTCTGCTCTCATCCGCCCGCTGCCCTTTTCCGCTTGCCTCGTCTGAAGTGGACCGTTTGTATACGCCTGTCCTTTTCACCCGTATAGCGCGTAGCGTGTCATCATATACATTCCATTTCCACACGCCATGGTTTGAATCAATTTGAGATAATATGGGACTTTTTTTCTTTCTTTCTTTGTTTTCTTTTCAGACATGCAATATCTCTGACATATTTATTGTTGTGTAATTTTACTCACAAATATTATATTTTTATTACATGAATCTTTTTCTTTTTTGTATTATTATTATTATTATTGTCAAGAATCATCTACGCTTTTGTGCCAGTTTTGAGGGTTTGTTTTGCCTGTGTTCGTTCTTCCAGCTCAGATGCGAGTCCCGTTTGGATAGTCATTTTGTTTGTCATAGATGTGGTGTGCAGGCAGCCCCCATCCATCCATCCATCCATGCAGCTCCTCGCCTCCTCCACCACCACGCCTCCCTCCGCCATTCTCATCCCAAGGTGACATAGCTTTGGCAAAAAGGAACATGTCAGTGAAATGCATGTAGGTCTGTGATGTTTTGATTCGTGCCCCAGGCTTCAGCTGCAGCTAATAAGATTCTCAGTTACTTTGGTTTCATGGTTTCTTTTTTTTTATTATTATTTGTGTGTCCAAAACCACTCCATTCCTGCATTAATACTGAAACACATCGACTGTTACATATTATTAGTTTTTACGATACCGAGCATTATGTAGCCTCGTGGCACACGCAAACCATGTGTCGGAAAAGCTGCGATGCCAAACGGAGACTTGAAAAATTTGCCTGTGTTTTTTGTGGCTGAGAATTCGTCGTCCATTTCAGCATCTTTTCATGTAAGAAAAGATGGTTGGGGGGGGGAAAAGACGGATCAGATAGATTGACATGAGCTCTCTGAGCACTTAGTGAGCTTAGACGCAAATGAGCACACGTTTGAGTGCCCAGTGACGTGCGCACTGTGCCAGGGACGGAGAGGAGGATGCATTGAGAGGGGCTGCCTGCTTTGTTGAGAAAAAATGAGTATTGAAACCTTTAAAATTGCATCGGAGATGCTATTTTCAAAGCTTGGAGAAAAAAAAAAGAAAAGAAAAGTTGGAGTCTAATGTTTTGCCTGACTAAATGAAAAATATCAAAGAATTGATTGTATTTTTAATGCAACCTTTTTCCAACCACTTTTTTGTATGAAAATCAAAACATCCAAAAAAAAGCACGAGAGGCTTCTGTGGTCGTCGGAGGCTGATCCTGGCCGCACAGTGAAATCATATCGGTGTTGATTTAACTCATGAAATGAACCCTTCCCACTGTCGGAGTTATAACGGACACCGAGGAACCCTTCCCACTGTCAGAGTTCTAACGGACACCGAGGACGTACTCGCTGTGTGTCGAGGGGATGGATGGGTGCCGGGGGCGGGGTGCTGCCTAGGAGAAGGGGCGGGCACAACAATGGGCACCTTGCCCCGGCAGCCGTGCAGCCAGGGGCCACCCTCCCACCTCTAGGCCCTTTGGCAGCCATGGAGACCCACATCGGTGTTTGAAAAGATTTGACCCGTAACTTTGCCATTTGGAGTCCTGGAGCGAGCGAACATTCTTCCGCTTGCAGATTTCCTCGGGAACAGCCGTTTCTCTGTATTCCGTTATGGCCTTTACATATGAATACATGAACCTGTGAAGACTGGGAAAGACTTATTAGTCGTTTTTATATCTTTAAAACCGGGAAAGCATCGGTGTCATTTTAGATGTTTCTTTACAGTAGCAACAGGAACTTTCTTTAATTATTAAAAAGGTTTCTTGAAAACTTAGGTTAGGATTTAGATTATGGGTTTTAAAAATTGGCCTCAGAGTCTAAAAGGGTTAATAGCAATAATAATGGTAATAATTATAATAATTGTGTCCACTTTCATTGAGGTATTTGCTACAGTAAGTATGTGTAATTGGCCCTACGTTTACCCATCCTAGCTACTGGGAGCCGTTGCTGCTGTTAACACGGAAGCGTAGAATTAATTTAGTCTGGCAGTCCGCCAGAACCGTAGCCTACGTTTTCTAGGATTTATATTCTTTAATACATATTTTGATCCGATCGAATAGTTAGCTGCCACTCGTTAGCATAACGGTGTAAGTGTGACAGTGGCCGCGGCCATTTTGAAGATGCGCGTGCATACACTTTAACTGTGTGTGCTGCTTTCAATGGCCTGTATCTCCAAATGGGCGCAATGAATGTCGTTTCTGGTGAAAACAATGGTTTTCAACGGCCGACAGCAGGTGCTGTGATACTCGCGGTTGGGTTTTTTCTGCACCGAGCGAGAGAACAACAACCAGGGTTCAAACCGGTGACCTCCCGATTCTCAGACGGCCTGGCCTCTCTACCCACTAGGCTACGGTGGCCCTAAATACAGACGCTAAATACATCTTATGCATGTTTTTAATTGTACAATTGCCTAATTTACATATACAATCGTACACCCAGAACATTCGAAGTCCTCCCGTACGCCACTGCACAAGCGTGCGGTGACGTAATGACGTTTACACCGAAACGGCACTGTGTGCTTGTACGGCTGATCAGAACAAGATGTTTGAATATTCTCTGCAAGGAGAGTGACTTTCAACGTAAGATTTGTATGTCGAAATTGGGCAACATACCAGCTCAGTAGCCTAGTGGTTAGTGTCTGCCCTGAGACTGGGGAAGTCGGGGTTCAAATCCCCGGGCCGAGTCATACCAAAGTCTATAAAACTGGTACCCAATGCCTCCCTGCTTGGCACTCGGCATCAAGCATTGGATTTGGGGATAAGTCCCTGCGACATACCAGCATCAACGTGTGTCCAGTACTACTAAAACAGGAGATAGGCGCCTCCTGACCTATAGGCCACATGGCTCGGGAACTAGTCCCAATACTACTTACTTACTGTACAAAACTCAACATGGATAATGTGTGTTTGTATAAGACCATCGTTTCAATTAGTAACCACTTTAACCCTGAACCTCTCACAGGCAGATCTACAAGCTCCCAACATGTCAGAAAGCGACACATTCTGACTAGTTCGCTTCATAGATCAGTTATTTTTTACCAAAGGTTCCCCCCAGAATATACAGTAGGGATGCTATGGTTCAGCAGAGTTCAGCAGAATGGCATCTCTTGGAGTTCTGCTTGTGGAAGAATATACAGTACTATTCAATAAGCTCGCTCCAGGACCCGACGGGTAACTTTCTAAGTGCCAAACCTTTTCAAACACTCTTTGGCGGTCTCCAGCCTCAGTACTCTGAACCTCTGAGCTGAATGTACCTCTTTAAGACCAGTATGTTCAAAATCTATAATAAACCTTTTCAGTAATAAATCAGAATGTTTTGAAGTAAAAACAAACTCCTTTGTATTTGTGTGTGTGTGTGTGTGTGTGTGTGTGTGTGTGTGTGTGTGTGTGTGTGTGTGTGTGTGTGTGTGTACTAAAAACGCCAGGACAACGCTCCACACGTCCCAAACTCTTCTCCCTACTTGCTCCAAAAATATGGAATGCACTTCCCATCACAATCAGAACTGCAGCCTCACTCCCAAACTTCCGCCATAGTCTGAAAACCCCACCTTTTCAGACTCCATCATGGCCCGTAGCACTTACCCTAGCCCCTCAGATAGAACTTTATGTAGAATTAGATAGCATTTGATACAGACTTATCAAGTCTGTAGACAGCACTAGAATTACATTTATGTAGTCATAGCACTTTATAGTATAGTATAGTGTATAGTTTTTATGTATAGTTTCATTATATAGATATTCCACTGTTACGTTCTTAGCTTACGCGTGTTTCATGATAACTACTTTTTATGTACTGTATGTGATGTATTGCCATGCTTTCAGTTCTTGCTTATTGTAAATCGCTCTGGATTAAGAGTTTCTGCTAAAGGCCTAAATTGTAAGTGTGTGTGTGTGTGTGTGTGTGTGTGTGTGTGTGTGTGTGTGTGTGTGTGTGTGTGTCTGTGCTCGATATGCATGCCCATGTTGAGAGGATGCTGCATGCGTTGTGAGAGGCTGAGCTGGATCTGATGTGTAACTGCATCTCTTGGTGAAACTCAGACCACACGTGAGTTAATTAATGTGTGTTGGGGGTTTATTATGTATGCATCGTTCTGCTCCAGCATAATGTGTCAATGATGGGTCCGAAAAAGTGTGGCAGTGGGTGGGTGTTGGGACCAGTGGGGGGGGATGAGTTGAGAAAGGCTGGCTCTATTAATATGTATGCAATGACAATGACGCCCTTTCATATTCCTGTGTCTCTGTGTGAATGTGTTTGTTGTATGACTCTGGGTGTACTCTGCCGTGGGCCAAGCTCGTTGGCCGAGGGCAGGAAGAAGCCTACCCTGTTTGATTTTACAAAAGGACCCATTCAGACACATGTGCAACATTGTGATGACGTGCCTCTATTCTATGCATGTATATATCTGCATATATTTAGTGTATACTACACGCGTGTATACACAAAGGTGGACAGGGGTTGTTGCAAGGGATTCACACACACAGCGTCTGGTATACAGTACTGTAATTCTATAGGAACATAGAGGTGTGAGCCGACGTATACTCTAGGAGTCTGAAGAAAGAAGTTGGGAGGGAGTTGGCAGCGTATCAGGACTTGACTCCTGTGCTCTCTGCACACTAGAGCAGAGAGCTGACGCACTGGATCTCAGAGAGAGAAGGGGAGGGGAGCGAGAGAGAGAGAGAGAGAGGGACGAGGGAGGGAGGGAGACAGCAGTGGCCAGATGGAGCAGTGTTTGTTTTGAAGTGGAAGTGGCCGACTGCTGTTCATTAATAAGGGCTAGCTACTGCAGTTGAGAGCACAGCAGCGATGCATACCACCAACAGACTTACTGGGTAAAGTGTGTGTGTGTGTGTGTGTTTGTGTGTGTGTGTGTGTGTGTGTGTGTGTGTGTGTGTGTGTGTGTGTGTGTGTGTGTGTGTGTGTGTGTGTGTGTGTGTGTGTGTGTGTGTGTGTGTGTGTGTGTGTGTGTGTGTGTGTGTGTGTGTGTGTGTGTGTGTGTGTGTGTGTGTGTGTGTGTGTGTGTGTGTGTGTGTGTGTGTGTGTGTGCCTGTGTGCAAGAGAGAGAGAGAGAGTACAGTGCAAGGACTCCAGGCCACAAGCTAACAGGGACAGCCATCATCCAAGCTCGGTGTTCAGTGTCTCTGTTTCTCTGCTCTGTGGAGGCACTCTATGCAGCTCAAGGTGACTGGAAGATCCCACGGCGAGGCAGTTCCAGGGATTCCGTCCCTATTCGGACCTCAGGACCCGCAGAGGCAGGTGGGCAGAGGTCTCGTCTGCCCCCCCACCTCACAGTTTGTCTTGAGACACACAATGCAGGGCTGCCGGACTGCGGGTAAGACCATGATGTGAGGCCTGTGTTAAAAGCAGTCACTTTTACCTCTCCGGCCGTGACTGTCGGTGTGTCAGTGTTCCCTGGGTCTTGGGGAGGAGAAGGAAGACGAGAGCAGGGTGTAGGTAATAAGACTCGAGGACGGGATGGGCCTGATTTCACCGCAGGAGAGCGAGAGCGAGCCGGAGCAGGAGTCGTCCTCAGCGGAGATGGACAGTTACCACAGCCTTCTGCAGGCTGGCTCTCAACTGGAGAGCACTCTGCAGCGTGAGTACAGTACACACACACACACACACACACACACACACACACACAGAGACACATACACACACACACACACACACACGATGGCTGGTACTGGCCTCAAATCACCCCCTCTCACTTTTTCTTAATACAAGCCCAGTTTGCCTCTGCAGTCTGCACCGTTCTCCACGTCACTGTTTCACATGCAGGCATCGTCCCAGCAGCTGTGACAGACGTGTGGCCGGGGCCAGTGCAGCAACACGGTTGTGTCTGGGTTGAATTGCATGCCCTCCCTCTCTCCCGTGCAGGTTGTCATGTCTTTTGTACAGTATTTACGAAGGGATGAGACATCGAGGACACACACAGTATTCAAAGCATTTTTTCCCAGTTTTATCTTCAGTATTATTGAGGGGCTCGTCTCAGCTTCTACACTCACTGTGACGTAAAGCCTGCGGAGATTATGACTATTTTAAGCCATTCATCCACTCGCTGTAATCCGTAGATGAGAGATGTGTAAACTCTGTTGGCGTGGATGAATATCCGAATGGTACTGGTGCTGTTAATTCAGATGATATTGACTCACTGTCAGTACCTCGTTTCGAGTAACCGTCAATTAAGGAGCTATTGAAGACTCCAAATTCTCATTTGTTGACATGTTGATACCGGCCATAATAGATTTGTTTTTTTACATTATCTCTGCTGTCGGGAAGAAACCACATAACTCCAAAAGGTTCATTTTTCAGGAAATGAAAAAATTACATTTTTCAGGAAATTAAGAAAAGCGTATATTTTTTAAAAACAAAGCAATACAGCCTCATCAAAGTTGGTGTTGTGACTTTATATCTTGTCAATTACTTCCATGAGAGGGGGAGAGGTGGTGGAGTTAGTTGCTTTAGCAGACATTTTGAGGGTCCAATGGAGTTAAAAGGTTTTGTCCAAAGCGTTTTTTTTACTACTTTCCATTGGTTCAATATTTTTGAAACAACATACAGACATGAATGGTGTTCAATAGCACTGACTGATTTATGCTAATCATAAAACCTAAAACATTGAGTTATGAGGATTCCACCCTACAGCAACGAACGGTATAATATATATGATGTTGTAATCCCCAGGTATTTAATTCAGGAAGGAGTCAAATCAAATTTATATTAAACCCAATATAAATATCACAAAACATGTACATGCAGTAATACAATGGTAATTAAGCATTATTTCATACCTGCTCCACTCTGTCTTCCAAATGCTTGGTTCACATTAGTATGAAATACACATGATAGACAAAATTATCATTCAGTATAGTGTCATTCCAATAAGGATATTTATATAATTCAATATACAATCTATAGGCCTATCTATAAATGCATCACGTCTCTGTATGTCTGTCTGTGTGTATGTTTGTAACTCAAGAACCGTTTGCCCCACCAACTTCAACTTTGACACGCGCGTTCCACACCACCACAGGGAGTGCAGTGCCCAGTGTCGAGTGGGTCGGACCCACGGTTGTCCAGAACCGCCACAAAAGGCCACTGCCCATGCTCTGGACAGGGCCCCTGCCCACTGTCAATAAATGGATAAGTGGTCAAACTAGCAGTATGTTCAGAAACCTCTTCCATGACATCTTAATAGTCTCAGATGTTTCATTGCAAAAGTTAAAGCCTCCTTTCACTGATTCACAATATCACACTTTAGGGCATAATACTGTATGGCCATTTTAACGTTCAGTCGTGAGATTTTATTTGTGCTTTAATTCCTACAGTGCACCCTTAATCTAGGCTAGCACATTGGATGTTTTTTCTGCAGTTTGTAGACGTTCTTTGGTGGTCATTATTAGAAGTACCTTTATTTGCCAACTTGTAAAGAACTGAGTGCTATTGGGCTGAGGTGGCTTGCAGTAGAGCTGACAGGAGGCTCTGTGGAGACTAATGTGATTACATTCTGTATATACGAGGAGGAGGAGAGGAGCTCTTGGCAGAGGCTATAGTGTTACGGCTCTGCTGTTCGGGTCATGTCTCTTAATGTTCCCTGCTCCGTGCAGGGTGGGGTGTCATCGTCCCAATAGGCTGGGAATGTGTTGGGACGGACGGGGAGCAGCAGGGACTGGGGAGTGGGGACCAGTGTTGTTTTTGGCAGCACATTTTGATTTTAGTCACATTTTTGTCCCCTGGAATGTTTTCGTGTTAGTCATGAGATTTTAGTCAACTAAATCTACAGCTGATTTAGTCGAACAAAATGTATTTTGGCGGGCCTTGATGCTGTCGTAATGATTGCTTGTAGATCTGCTATTTTCTTTTTTTGTCAAATAGGTTTTTTATTGAGAACGGATTATAAGTTGTTGCACAAACATTATGATATGAAATACATTTTTCTTTTATAGAAAACAAAAAAATACAAAAGACAAAGAGAAAGAAAACCCTCAACCCTCCCAGCCATACTGCTCAGTGACACCGCATACTATAGAATAAAATAGTAAGATGATGAAATGCTCATGGAAAACATCTGAAAAGAAAATGGCGTACAGTCAACCATATCAGTGGTATCTTGTCTATTAATTGTTTCTACTCAAATAATGGACAATGGGCAGCCAAACCTTATCAAATTGTCTATCCGAGATCTGCTATTTTCAGCATGCAACCAAGTGTTAGATGACTTATACTGGATCTCTTGTCCACTATAGTCCCTTCCTAACATTTTAGTCTAGTTTTTATTTGTTGACGAAATTGTCAGTATATTTAGTCTTAGTTTTAGTCATCATAGATTAGTTTTCATTTAGTTTCCATTTAGTTTTCGTCAGTGGAAAGGTAATCGACGAACATTTTCTGTCTTCGTTTTAGTCGACGAAAACAACACTGGTGGGGACATTATAGGGGGAAAACCCATTAATACCAGGAGGAGTTTGTTCAGTGTAATGATGTGTGAAATGTGATGAAATGGGATTTGTAGTTTTTATATTGGGGGCAATGTACAGTACATGCTACCTACTGTATACAGTATGCTGTGAGATTAACAATGCCTATCAGCAGTTACATAACCCACCTTCTGCCCCTTATCCTGCAGCGTTGTCGTGCTATTTTTAGAACTAAAACTACTAATATACTACCACCACCACCACCACCACAATCATCATCATCATCATATCATAAATAATGGTTGTGTGTGTAGTTTGGGGAATTGAGCAGGTACTGTAGATAAAACAACTATAGCTGTCCCGATACTGTATCGGAAAAGTATTGGTATCGGCCCTTTTTGGTCATATGGGGGTCATATCGGCATCAGCGAATATGCCAGTCTGACCACCGATCTGACACAGTGGTAAGGGGTTGACACTATGGCAGGTAAATAAAATGATTTGGAGTTTGCTTTCGAGTTGCCCAAACTGTGCACATTTGAGTGAGGAGTCTGCTATTAACACAAGATAAAATATATATTATTCTAAATATTATTCTCTGGTATCGGCTAACACAGAAATGGTGGGATCGGATTGGGAACTAAAAAAAGTGTATCGGGACATCCCTAAAAACAACTATCTATCATTGTCCAGACTCCTCTCATTGAAAACCAGACTAAGACAATGGGAAAGGGGAGATGTCATCCTCTGCTGTCCCATGGTTACCCAGGCGCTATCTCACCTTGACTGCGTGCTCCAGCACGACTAAAAAAGGATTTAGGGAAGCTAAAGATAGCCCAAAATAAGGCTACACATCTTAACCTTACATGTAGGTGCAAAATCAGGACCAACATTTACATTAAATATGTATCAGTCAGAACCCATCAAGGCTAATAATGGTGGAACATAGATTGGCAGCTAGTCTCATGTTGTTTTATGTACATCATGTACAGTACTGGATGTACCACTATTACTGTACTTACTGTACAACACATACTACTACTACTACTGCAATACTTCAGATACCGGATACTACTGCCAAGCCGCTTCTCATAATCAGTCCAACAATGTGACTGACTCATTCAGCTCATGTGAAAACTTTATCCCGGATTTCAATTTCATCATCATCATCGTGTATAGGTTTCCAGTCTTATGTTACATAGAAGACGATATATGTGTTTCTGGAGGATTCCGCTGGTCTAAAGTGCCTTTTAAAATCAATCAATTGATTTAATTTCAGTCGCTAATATTGAAAATGGCAAATGGTGCATTTATATAGCGCCTTTATCCAAGGCGCTTTACATAGACTGTGCATTACATTCAACCATTCACACACGCATTCATACACCGATGGCGATGGCAACCATGCAAGGCAGTTCAGAGTCTTGCTCAAGGACACTTCGACACTACCTCTGGGGGAGCCCGGGTTCGAACTGGTACCATCCGGCCACTCTACCCCTGAGCCATTGAAGGTTATTTTTAGTGGGTGAGTACGCCTCAGCCCCCCCACTCCACCACCTCCCGTGTTGTCTTGATAAACACACGTGACGTATGAAAGTCATGAGTGGAGTGACGTTAGGATGAGGTTAATCAGGCTAAAGCTGTGCTCACATTCCACTGAGCTGTGCTCAATGAGCAGATTACATTTCTCAAGAGGTCTACAGTAGGTGGAAAAGCATATTTATCCCATAGATCTACTTCTCACGTAGAATGCTGATGCTACCGTTCCCCGTACCCAGTGGAGAGAGTTTTTTGGCCACTGGTTGAGATTCGGACTCTGTGAATGTGTTTTGACTTTTAACTGAACGAGATGCTGTGTCATACTGTACAAATCAAAATAAGCAACTACATTAAATGACCCAAAACAAAATCCCCAAAAATGTAGACTCTCATACACTACACCCCTTGTTATTATGTACGTTGATAAGTGTATAGAAGAGACCAATTAACGTGCCAGACACGCAGCTGGCCTCTCCTAACATCATGGGGGAGAGCAAAAAAGCAGCATGGTTGGGAAGTGGGATTTCCCGCCAGCTCTTTTTTTTCCAGCAATGCACACCATAGCAGCCCACCAGTCTAATCCCCTTAGCACTGGAAGCCTGGTTTAGTAAATAAATATATATATCTGCTGACCTAAAAGCAGTGTAAGCTCAGGCCTTTGTGGTGTGTGTGTGTGTGTGTGTGTGTGTGTGTGTGTGTGTGTGTGTGTGTGTGTGTGTGTGTGTGTGTGTGTGTGTGTGTGTGTGTGTGTGTGTGTGTGTGTGTGTGTGTGTGTGTGTGTGTGTGTGTGTGTGTAAACTGGGATATATATTTTTTTTTTTTGCCCGGCAGCAACAGATTTCATGCTCACGGATCTCCTGTGACTACACTAGGAGATGTGCTGAGTCGACAGACACACATCCATTTGACGTGCTGCACAAGTCTAGAAAGTTATAGCCTCCATTGAAAATGAGTATAGGGCTGCTTCAGGGACGAAATTCCGTAAGAGGGCACTTTTGGAAGAAAACAGCCGATCTACAAACTCTCAACGCGTCGCGGCGCGTTGAGAGCTTGTAGATCGGCTATTTTCCCGGACGTGACCCCCGCACTCACAAAATGCTGAGTTCAAGATCAGGAGAGTTCAGAAAAAAAACAAATTCTCGGGCATGGCATGGAAAGGAGAGGAGGGAATTTGCATTTCTTTCACCATCAGTAAATGCTGCATTCATGGTCTGGAGAGGACAGTTGTTTTACAGACGGGTAAAAGGGCAGGGGCTGAAGCCCCCTTTGATGTCTATGTGTGCACGTCCCTATAGGGCATACAGTAGGTTATAGTATACTGTAAGTGAGGGCACATGCAGGCCAACGGGAATCTCAGTTGGACTGAGTGAATCGGCTACTAAAGCAAATATTAGACCAGTCACGCCTAGTGATTCCTATACTGCACTGTACTTGTGTTCAAATCGGATACGTCATGTACTTACTGTACAGCAATCTGGGTACCCAACCCATTGACGAAAAAATAGAGCCTGCATTTGGAAATTGTGCGAGTCAACAGTCTTGTCTCGAGTAAGATTGCACTGGGGGTAATGGGGAATGCATAATGGGTTGCGCAGTCTTCTCTTAAAGGCAATGGCATGTGGCACGGTGATTGGTTTCATTATTGTAATGCCCCAAACCACACCTATGCATAATGTAACGTAACAGGTAGCTGAGGTGTTTTGGGGCTGGTGTCCAAGGCGTGTTTTACAGCGGAACGCCTCTTACGCAATGTTAAATCCCCAAATGATGGGGTTTAGGAACTCTGACACATGATGGGGCCCTTACTGTACAGTAAGTACATGATGTATCTTGATAAAGCTATATACCTGTAGCTGTGTTATCCAGAACCCGAGTCCTATCCAAATGGCCTCGCCAAGTTTAGGGCTAATATTTTGCGCTGTTTGTGTGCATACGGAGGCCTATCTGTTTGCTCTACAGCAGCCCACCCTGATAAGCATTATTGTGCTGTAGGACACAGCCTGTTCAGCTGCCTGTGTGTGTGTGTGTGTGTGTGTGTGTGGGTGTGTGTGTGTGTGTGTGTGTGTGTGTGTGTGTGTGTGTGTGTGTGTGTGTGTGTGTGTGTGTTGAATGGACTGGGCAAGGACAGAATAGCAAACGGAGACTATTTGCCTTTTATCCCACACTGGCCTGTCATAAGTTCATAACGCCAGCAGTGGTGGAAAAAGTACTCAATTGTTTTACTTAAGTAAAAGTACCAATACTGCAATTTAGAACTACTTTGTTACAAGTAAGAGTACGGAATAGCAGATCTACAAGCTCACAATGCGTCGCGACGCATTGTGAGCAAATTTGGCTCTGAGATGTAGTGGAGTAAACGTGAAACTAACCAAATGGACGCTTATTAGATCTTTAAACTCTTGAGAGTGTATACAGGTCTCATTTGGTTTAATTTTACACGCCCACGAGTTATAGTTAAAGTATGAAGTCTACACAATTAGAGAATAATTAAATGGAAAACGTTGGCCTGTTATCTCTCCATATGGTACCACATCAATACAGCATGTCTATATATACAGTCTTGGGTCTTGAGCTACATCTCATCAGCTCCGTGGCTCAGGGGGTCACGGTGGCACTGTTGCCTCACAGCTAGAAGGTCCTGGGTTCGATTCCCACTGGGGACGCTGTTGCCTCCTCCGCGTCATCAGTGCCCCATACCCGAGGCCGGGTTGGCCAAAGGGCCTTTCTGTGTGGAGTTTGCATGTTCTCCCCGTGTCCCCTAGGGTAGGTACCCTCACAAAAAACATGCAGTAATCCTGGTCTCTAAAACTACCTCCCCCTGGCCAGCCGGGGCGCCTGATGGAGGGGAAAGGAACTGGTCGTGTAAACTCCCCCCTGTCAGGTGAAAAGAAGCAGCTTGGACTCCTCATGCATATAAGGAAGCATGAGGTCAGTCCGCTGCCCCCCCCCGGGTTGGCAGAGGAAGTGTAGCGCCCAGGATTACATTAGATAATTGACACTGGGTGAAAAAATGGGTTGCAAAATCGTGGGATAAAAGTAAAAAAATGGAACATAGATGGGGGTCGGCGGCCAATTACATATCATGAAATATTTCTATGTCAGTGCTGCTCATGAAATATTGAGCAGCACTGACAAAAAACATCCTGATTTAGAATACATTTGTATAATCAGTTCTCAGGTCTAAATGGATTAATTAATAGGTTCATATAGGGTAATTTCCACATTATATATACTGTACTAATGTATGTGCTTACTTACTGTACTTATTTACTGTATGTGCTGAAACATATTCATCCCTAGCCCTTACCAAACAGCAGGTATGATGTAGCAGACATTTGTTTTGACAGAGAGAGAGCAGAGCAGCACCACAGGAGAGAGGCAGATATAGTAAACAAGCAGAGAGCCTGCTGGCATCCATAGCAAAAACATTGCAGTTTGCAGTGCAAGCATCTCCTCCTCCCCTGATCCCCTGTGTGTGTGTGTGTGTGTGTGTGTGTGTGTGTGTGTGTGTGTGTGTGTGCGTGTGTGCGTGTGTGCGTGTGTGTGCGTGTGTGTGTGTGTGTGTGTGTGTGTGTGTGTGTGTGTGTGTGTGTGTGTGTGTGTGTGTGTTCCATAATTCGTTGTCGGGAGGAAACCTCATAACTACATTTTTGAGGTTTTTGAATTTTTTGGGGGCATAAATCAGTGCTATTGAACACCCTTTACGTCTGTGTGTTGTTTCGAAAATATTGAACCAATGGAAAGTAGAAAAAGAACTGCTTTGGACAAAACCTCTTGGACCCTCAAAATGTCTGCTAAAGCAACTAACTCCACCACCTCTCCCCCTCTCATGGAAGTAATTGACAATATATAAGGTCACAACACCAACTTTGATGAGGCTGTATTGCTTTGTTTTAAAAATATACGGTTTTCTCAATTTCCTGAAAAATGTATATTTCTCATTTCCATTTCCTACACATTGTTTTGGTCCCTGGCTGCGGTGAAAGTAATTGCACTCATAGTTTAGCGTTGGGTGCGTAACGTAACTATTGCAGATGCATACTGTATACATCCACAGTTGTCATGTTGATAGACCTGCATCTCTGGCAGTGGAAAATGAACATGAACATGAGCGTTACGTTAATGTTGTGTACGGCCTGTCTAAAGCCATGCTCCATTGTTGTCACACCACCACCCACTAGCCCAGTGTTGTGCTAAACCCGTGCTCCATTGTCACACCATTGTGTTAAACCTGAGACTGTAACCTTAGCGTGTGTGCGTGTGTGTGTGTGTGCGTGTGTGTGTGTGTGTGTGTGTGTGTGTGTGTGTGTGTGTGTGTGTGTGTGTGTGTGTGTGTGTGTGTGTGTGTGTGTGTGTGTGTGTGTGAGAGAGAAGGGCCGTATGTACGTCCTCCTCTGGCCCAACCACTGCTCTCTGACAGACAACACATGAAATATTAAAGGAGGACCAGTGGAGCTCATTACAGTACCTGCTCCCTGACAAGCACGCCTCCTTCCCTCCATGTTATCTACCTGTAGTATAGCTAGACACGTGGAATAGGACACCTGCCTGTTCGGGCTCTCTCTCTCTCTCTCTCTCTCTCTCTGTCAACATCTATCTTTTTATCTATCTCTTTTCCTGTATGTCTTTCAGGTCTAATTCATTTTTAATGTGTTTATCCATTATGAATGAAATGCATAAAAACCAAGCTGCGAGGTTATTGCTACCACACTGGAGTCCGTTTGCCTGTGTGTGTGTGTGTGTGTGTGTGTGTGTGTGTGTGTGTGTGTGTGTGTGTGTGTGTGTGTGTGTGTGTGTGTGTGTGTGTGTGTGTGTGTGTGTGTGTGTGTGTGTGTGTGTGTGTGTGTGTGTGTGTGTGTGTGTGTGTGTGTGTGTGTGTGTGTGTGTGTGTGTGTGTGTGTGTGTGCTGTTGTGGTAAAGATGAGGAAAAATCACACCTGTGCGGACTGAGCGATGCAACTATACTTTTGGTGTGTGTGTGTGCCAATCAACCCCAATCAGTTGACTGACTGCTCAGTGTGAATGGCCTAGCTGCAGGGGTCAATAGGTCGTACTCATGGGTCTGTACTCAGACAGGGGTCAAAGGGTCATACACAGACAGACAGACAAAGTCATTTATTGGAGGCGTTTGGTAGCACTCAAGTGCTAGACCCAAAAATCCAGTATACATAACCTGCCAAGAATAGGTACACTAATGGGGTTCATGTGGTTTATAGAAGAGCACTGGAGGTTCCATCATGCTTTCTCAAAGTTCTGGAAAAAATACTAGAAAAGCATGGACAAATTAGATTTGTTACAGCCTGTTGAAGTTTTGGAATTATGTGATATGATGAATACAAAGCACACTAAAACCTGGCCAATAAAATAAAAGTCACACCCGTGTGAATGAAGTGGTGGTGCAACTCTGTGTGGGTCCCCGGGGGGTCCCTAGAAGTTCCAGACCCCCCAGGGTGTCAGCCTTAGAGTATATATTAATAGAGACGGCACCGGAGTTCTCCTCCCATCCACTTGCATTAAGTTGCTCAAAAGCGCATGAGGCGATTTTACTCCTCCTTCCGGGTAGGGACAGAGTGCATTCTGAGATTGATTGGGCCAAACACATGAACGCGCTGGCCGTTGACTATTATTGCACGGCGTTCAGTGTTCACGTGTCATCATGAACGTGCGCAATGATAGCGCACCAACCAATCGCTATTTTTGTGCTCGGACCCATGGGACCCAGGCAGGGAGAGGGACACACACAGCTGTCTATAGGAGTGGTTGCACCACTCTGTAAACCTGTATGTTGTCTAATGGGAGTCATTATGTGTTTCTCCTCTCACAGCGGACTGTAATGAGAACTATATACACTACACTGTTACCTGGTGTTTTCTCCTCTCTCACAGCGGACTGTAATGAGAACTATATACACTACACTGTTACCTGGTGCCAAGTGCAGCTCATCTAATGCCCTGTTGAACCGTTCTGAAAGTGGCTTTTTACTGGGCCAGTTATTTTCATAAGCTGATAATAACAGCGTGCCATCATATCACCATTATCGTTCTACATGTCACCTAGCATGAGCAAGAGCAAAATCAGTCAATTGCAGTTCAAGTGCAACATTATAACCTTCTCCGGTATTCATTGCTAATGAATTCAATGACGTCTCTGTCGATGGTGACGATACGTTATGAATGACAATGTAATGCAGTGTTCATATCTTAACACGAGAGGGCAGCATTTTGCACTCATCAAAAATTATTAGCAGTCAATACAAGGAACCCATGAAAAAGGTAAGTCGTGTACACTGCAGAAACATGGGGGCCAATCAGATTTTGTATGCTTTGACTTTCACAGCATGCAGTATGTGCCAGTGTTTTTGACAGCATATTTTGATTTAGTTTTATAGTCATAGTCTTTTGAATGAAATGTAGTTTTGTTTTAGTCATCTGAAAAGTTTTAGTGTACTTTTAGACGACTAAATATCATATGATTTTAGTCAACTAAATCCACTGTTGATTTTGTCAACAAAAATGTATTTTGGCTGACCTTAATGGTGCAGTAATGACTGATTTTACACGTGCGTGCTGAAAATAGCCAATCTACAACCTTGTAGATCTGCTATTTTCACGTGCAACACACAGAGCGCAACCAAAATGACTTGTCTTTTAGTTCTGCTGGATCTCTTCTCTAGTCCCTCCGGAACATTTTAGTCTAGTTTTTATTTGTTGACGAAATTGTCTTAGTTTTAGTCATCATAGCTTAGTTTTTATTTAGTTTTCGTCAGTGAAAAAAAGGCAGCTGACAAACATTTTTTGTTGTAGTTTTGGCCAACAAAGTTAACACCGGTATGTGCCACTCCTTTCTAACCATTCTAATGTCTCTCTCCTCACTCAGAGGTCACTGTCCCTGTCAGCATGAAGGAGGTGGGGGGCTACATCGAGAAACAGGTGGCATATCTGTCAGGTGAGGAGGGCCTTTCACCCAACAACCTGCTCTGGGTTTAACCCATTTAGGCCTGACCGACGTCGACATTTTAAAATTTCTGACAGTTTTCTGAAATATCTCATGTTTCTGTATCAGTGGTGCTCAATATTTCATGTCAGGGACCCCAAAAATGATATGTGATTAATTGGCCACCGACCCCCATCTGAAAATATGTTATTCCAGGGATTCCAGAAGCAAATATTTGAGTTAAAAAAAGTTCAAACACCTTGAGGCTTGTATATCTGCTATTTTTGAATAGCCAGTGTATAAAATATTGATAGAAAAGGGGCTTAAGATATATTAACAAATGTAGCTGGGGGCCTCCTGGAACACCATCACTTTGAGAACCACTGGGTTAAATGATATCGTATCAGAATCTCAGAAGCAATACTGCTCTAGTGATTATTAGACTTTTCAGATACACACCCTAGCTCTGGTCCATAGCTATGTTACTGTCGACTTCCAGGGCTCGCATAAATGCAGACCAGCCTCTCCTCTGTAGCGAAAATAATGTTTTACCTATACCCACCACAGCAATGCAGCTTTGGGCCAGAAAGGGATTTATTTTCACCCGAAGGAAAAATCTTCTCTACGATGGTTTTCTCTTGGCAATATCGGTAGAGGGCGCAGTGGAGTAACTACAATTATGATGCGAGGCAGGAAGCCAATCAGTCCCATAGCCTTAATGCAACGGCAGCAAGAGCAGTAAGGCTATGGATCAGAGCTACACACACCCCAGAGCCCTCTAATAGAAGAGTTACGATATAGAGAGGGCAGAGCCCTCTAATAGAAGAGTTACGATATAGAGGGAGCAGAGCCATCTAATAGAAGAGTTAGGATATAGAGGGGGCAGAAACCAGAGCTACACACACCCCAGAGCCATCTAATAGAAGAGTTACGATATAGAGGGAGCAGAGCCATCTAATAGAAGAGTTAGGATATAGAGGGGGCAGAAACCAGAGCTACACACACCCCAGAGCCATCTAATAGAAGAGTTACGATATAGAGGGGGCGGGCAGAGCCATCTAATAGAAGAGTTACGATATAGAGGGGGCAGAGCCATCTAATAGAAGAGTTACGATATAGAGGGGGCAGAGCCATCTAATAGAAGAGTTACGATATAGAGGGGGCGGGCAGAGCCATCTAATAGAAGAGTTACGATATAGAGGGGGCAGAAACCGAGTGATGTTCATGCAGCCTGAACTGAGACAAGCTGGAGTTGGAAATGCATTGTTTTCAACGAGGGCGGTGCAAATATGAGCTATTTTAGGCATGTGTGCAACATGGACACATGACAACTGTTTTAAAGTATTGTACAGTAACATCTAAAGTCGCTTCAATGTTTATGTTGTACTATTACTACAAAACAATCTAAAATACAGGGATCAAAGCTGAGTCCAAGTTGCCTGAGTCCAATGCATTTCTGCCTATACTTGCCAGAACTTGTCCCAGTTAGTTGGTTGTCCCCATGCTCAATAGAAGTCTATGTGGGAGAGCCGCCATTAGACTGAAGCCCCATGAAGTGAACGCAGTTTGCGTAACTGTGTCTATATCTAAGGCTCTGACACACTAGCCTGGCTAATAAGCCAGACCGCCGGCAGGCAATAGTTTTTTGCCAAAGGCTGATTCGGTCTGGCTTATTAGCCAGGCTACTGACACACCGTAATGCCACACTGTGCAGCTCTCCTGAATGTCCAGTGGCCACCTGGGCTGATGATGGCTACACATTGGGTTCTGTGTGGAAATTGCTGATTGTTCCATGTTTGTTTTCCTTTGCAGGAGGTCGAGGAGAAGACTCCAGCGTCATCATCACTCTCCCAGAATGCTCGGCTTTCAGCGACATCCCAGAGGAAGCCTTGGCCAAAGTTCTAACATACCTCACTCTCATACCTCGGTGTGTGGCCTCCCTATAAACTTCTCTATTTAGCTCTTTTTTAAATTTTATTAGCACATTTCCATTCACAGTTACAGTATAGTACAGAGGTTCATGTGTAATTATCAAGCATCATATTATGCATTGTGGACCATAATTTATAGTGTTTATAGGGTTCTCCCATTTTTTAAGTGGAATAGTCTTGTGAGTTATAGTTTCTCCATTTATACAAATATCCCAATGTTCAGCGCCTCTCTCTCTCTGTCTCTGTCTCTCTCTCTCTGTGTATTGCCCCCCCCCCCCCCTGCTTCCCACACCTCTCCGTTCCCTGCAATGCAGCATCGACTCCAGAGTTTATACATTCTGTGCACAACTTGCCCAGTGTTCTCAAGGCACAAGCTCATATACAGTACTTGTGCTATAGTGGAGTCCTCCTCAGTATGGCAACCTTTTGTGGTCAGGTGCAGAAAGTGGGGTTCCAGCATTGCCAGACTGATCGTGGATTCAGTCATGTTCTGTGAAGGAACATGTGAGTGAATACATCAGTCTGGCAACGACATCAGGCAATGGACCCCCCGCCTAGAGGTCCTCGGCGCGGGTTCTAGCCAGGGGGTCCTCAGCAAAATGTGTAAATATATAAAATCACAGTCTTTTTATACACTCACATTGCATCACTTTGTGGCACGCTGTAAGCTCGTATATGCTATTTTTGAATTGAATTATTGTCAAATGTTTTGTCAAAATGTTTTGGATAATCTGGACACAAATTCTGGGGTTTCCTGGCATAAAACATAATCAGATGGGGGATCCGTGGCCAAATTGCCTAAGTATACTTTTGGGGGTCCTTGACGTGAAAAAGTTTGAGGACCACTGCAGAAGATCAACAGGCAATTCATTGGGTGTGCAGTTCCCACATGTCCATACAGTTTGTCACTAGGTCAGGCTCTAGTTCATCACTGTAGCCTACCAGGAGAATTCATCACAGTCAACTAATATAAGTTAGTTATACTTTTGACATTGTACTTGGCTCAAATGCCTATAAATGACATACCGGTACACGAAACATGCACAAAACTGAAATGATGTTCTTGTTTGTGATTGCAGAAAGAGGCAGCCAGGGGTAAAATTCATCATCATTTTAGATCGAAGACTGGATACTTGGGCTTCTATTAAAACAGCACTTGCAAGAATAGCGGTGAGCTTCTCTCATTTCAGTTTGCTTTCAGACTATTATTTCTTTTTATAGTGAGATTTTATGAGGACATGATGCATGGAGGTAAGGGGGCCATGCAGGGAAATATCGATCGTCAGACACAGACGCTGCACGCGTTTCCTGCATAATGGAGATTTCCTGATAATGCACATTTTTATCTATGTACTGTATGTGCTGAACCAGCAAAGCGCTGTCCATGGTATCCTCACTGTATACTGATATCTTCTGAAGCATCTGGCTTTAGTCAGACTCGCAGGCAATGATACAACTGTATGATGCAGACCTTTATGCCAGAATATTAAAGTATAGCCTAATGTTATACAATGTGATTTATTAATGCAACTGTAATATTGAAATGTGATTGAAAGGCAAACTTTTTCGGGCTTGTCCATAATGGACAATATGATTGTGAACATGGACATTTTATCCTTCAACTTCTCGTTTATGCCTAAAATGACTGGATATATAGCCTATAGGTTTTGTAGCAAGAAATATTAGACCTTATTGTCGAATGTTTAAGCATGTGTTCTACTCCCATATATATATAGGCTATACTTTACTTTAAAAACATTTTCCAAATAAATATATATTTATTTTTACATTTTGGGACAAAATAACCAATTTCCCAGATATCCCTATAGTGCCATATAATGTCATCATAATTATGGGGACTGCTACTCCCATAATGCTGTGACTGGAAATCGTGCTAAAAAAAAGAAGCTAATACTGTGGGTGTTTACTTTTGATGACGTTTCATTCCGTGGAGCGGACGGTATGATGATGTGATGATGATGTTGGGGTGGTTGTGGGATTCTGGGAACAGGGGAGAGAGAGAGAGAGGCTGCAGTCAGCGCGGTACGTGGCTCTCTCTCTGCGGGAGAGCAGGCAGCCTCTGAGAGCCTTATTATATTCCTTGGGTGGCGATTTAACGGACGGGACGGGCGAGGAGGAGGGCTTGCCATTTTGGCAAGCAAAGCAATAAAAAGCACATTTTTGTTTTGTTACTTACACCGCCGAGATGGCAGCAGCATCGAACATGATGACTGAGAGTTCTCATCGACGAGGAATGCCCAAGATGCGGAGGACCCCGGTAACGGTTGATTATTTACCGTACTAAAAAAAGAGTTAGGGTGAAGTTTTGGGTGGGCTGGGAGTGGGACGGGTCCTGGCTGGGTATAACTGCGGCAGTTCTGAAGCAGCGATCATGCACCGACCGACCGCGGCTGCAGAGCTCAGATGCTGCTGCTGACTGTAGCACTGCGGATCGCCAATTCCGCTTAGTCATGCAATTGTTTCAGTAAATTGCAACCTGACTGAAAATCCAACTGCATGATCACTACTATGGATTGGATTTTAAATGCATGTTGTTCCATTTCTGCCGCCCGCGAGACTCAAGTCATCGGTTTTTTGGGGCGGGGGGATGACTTGAGGGCGAATGAATGTCAAAAGTTATGCACATATCATCACATGCAAATCGCATTGATGTGATTTAAATAAACGCACACCATAGGCCTACATGTTACTGCCACCTCATAATGTGTGAATTATTAATCCATCATGGTTAATAGCCTACAGTATGTGTCCATGTCCATGCATTAAGTCCGGGCCACATCTTTTTTTATTTAAAAAAGGCGACTATTTATGAACTGTTTAATTACTGTGAACTATACACTGTATAGGCTACATAATAATCATGCATTTTTCGTTTGATGTAGCACAGCAGCAAAACTGCAACCTTTCAAAACTGGCCAATGCTGTACAGTAGATTGCAGTGTAATGTATAGCCTCTGCCTCATCAGCAATGTGCATTTCACCACAAGATATGTCACATTGATGCATGTTAAGGATATGTTTCCTTAAATGACCTGCACATGTCCTGCAGCTTAACTTTGTGACATCCACTTGGTGTAAAGTCGAGAAAATCACAAAGTACATTTACTCACTCAAGTAGGCTACTTAAGACAAGTAACATTTTGAGGTAATGTTTTCTTTACATGAGTATTTCCAAATTTCAATACTTAATTACTTCTACTACACCTCAGAGGCAAATGCCATACTTTTACTCCACTACAATTTGAAAACTTTGTTACTATAGTTACTTTTTTAGATTTTGATCATTGTTACAAAACAAACATACATTAACCACTTGAGCCCTATTTTAGGCTTTGGCTATTTGAAAGTCCATCTACAAGCACATGAACAAGTCTTGCTTTTCATGGCTTTCATTTGAAATGTACCCATTCTACATACTGTGAATACACATGTTCAGTCCATCAATCATTCACAATGTGAAGCATTGTGAGCTTGTAAATCTGCTATTTTCAAAAGAGTTACATTTGAAAAAACTTGTGACATTCTGCATAATGAGTATACTTTTTACAATTGGTAGCCTACTTTAAGCACTTTTTGATACCAATACTTTGTATACTTTTAAACAAGTAGCCTACATTTTGAATCCCGGCTTTTACTTGTAACAGAGTATTTCTATACATTGCAGTATTGCTACTTTTACTTGAGTACTTTTCCCACCACTGGTGACATCTTTGTAGTGTAGTCTCTGATCCCTGCACTCATTAGGCTGGGTCTTCTGACAGTTAAATCTCTGGACTGACAGCTGAGAGTGTGGATACAGCAAACAGTAAAAAGCAGTTATACAGTGGCTAGTTAATGATGCCTGTCTGTGACGGATAGATCCTTCTTCTTAACCTGCTTCCTAACCTTTCTGTCCCAGACGATAGTGTACAGATGAGCCACTGTTGAGCCACTGTTGTCTCAGCACATGAAGCTTTACTATTGGAACAGCCCATAGAGCCCCATTATGAACCCGGCTGTTGAGTACACCAAGGTTTTATGTTAGAAATGTTGTAGACTCTACCTGCACAGCCTTTGTGATCTACTCACAATCTACCTTTTGGGCACCCCTGTTGTAGAGTATGGGTCCCCAGCATTTAGAAACTGCCGGATGCTAACTTGCAAGTCTTGCATATGTTGAGCAATTGTTAAAATTGGCATATGTGACCACATTTGGAATATATATTCTTTCAGAGCGAACGTTTTAATTAAAACTCAAATCTTTGCTTCTAGGGGGTGGTCCCTGGAACAACATATTTTCAGATGAGGGTCGGCGGCCAATTACATATAATTCTGGGGCTGCTTCACATGAAATAGTTTGAGAACCACTGATATAGAAACATAGGTTTTGTTCTGAAAACTGTCAGGATTTAGAAGACATTTGTAGAATCGACCTCAGGTCAAGCACATAGGGATGTAATACTTCTCATTTTCCAAGCAGATATGACAGCTGTGTGTGTGTGTGTGTGTGTGTGTGTGTGTGTGTGTGTGTGTGTGTGTGTGTGTATACTGTGTCTCTCTGCAGGCCTCGTTCCCAGGGAACCTCCACCTGGTGCTGGTGCTACGGCCCACCAGCTTCTTCCAGCGCACCGTCACCGACCTGGGCTTCCGCTTCAGCCAGGAGGACTTCATGCTGAAGATGCCAGTAATGCACATTCTCCTCCGTCAACAGAGCATGTCCCACACCACCACCTCACCAGGTGGATTAGAGCAGAAAGATCCATGCAAAATGGCTCCCATGATTAAGAGGATTTTTATTAAAAACAAAAAAATAGGTTCTCCATAATATGCACCTTATAGCCAAGCTCTGTGGATCACAGCCCTGAGCGGCCCAACAATCCATTTAGACCAGTAGTACTTTATTGAAACAAGAAGAAAGCAGAAGTTGTCCAACTGAACCTTGCAGAGTTGGCGAGTTCTCACACAGCACCGTGTCTTATCTTTTTTAGGTGGTGATGCTGAGCTCTGTCACTGACCTGCTGCGCTACATCGATGAGAACCAGCTGACCTCTGAGTTTGGTGGCACTTTGGACTATTGCCACAGTGACTGGATTGTCCTACGAACGGTAAGGCCACAGGGTGGACTGAAAAATAAAGTTTGGATACAATACACTGAATCTGAAGCTGTGAATATCCATGAAGGGGTAATTAAACCTTTGCACAAAAACGTCATGGCTCTACTGCAGTGTTGTTTTTGGCAGCAATCTTTGATTTTAGTTTTAGTCATAGTCTCTTGAATAGTTTTCAATTAGTTTCAGACACATTTTAGTCACCTGGAATGTCTTGGTGTTAGTCTAGTTTTAGTCGACTAAATATCATAAGATTGTAGTAGACTAAATCTACAATTGATTTAGTCGAACAAAATGTATTTTGGCGGGCCTTGATGCCGTCATAATGAATGTTTTTTTCACTTGCTGAAAATAGACGATCTACAAGCTCACAACAAGTTGCAGCACGACGCGTTGTGAACTTGTAGATCTATCTTCAGCATGCAACTAATTGTAAAATGACTTATACTGGATTTCTTGTCCACTAGTCCCTTCCTAACATTTTAGTCTAGTTTTTATTCGTTGACGACATTGTCAATACATTTAGTCTTATTATTTAGTCATCGTAGCTTAGTTTCCATTTAATTTCCATTTAGTTTTGGTCAGTGAAAAAAGGTAGTCGACGAAACATGTTTCGTCTTAGTTTTAGTCGACGAAATCAACACTGCTCTACTGCTCACATCATGGTGGTGTTGTTGTTTTAATTATTTTGTGTGTGTGGTCTCTGCTCCCCCCTACAGGCCATTGAGAGTTTTGCAGTGACAGTGAAAGACATAGCCCAGATGCTGCAGGCCTTCGGAACAGAGCTGGCAGAGACTGAGCTGCCGGACGAGGGCAACACCATCGAGTACCTGCTGAAGACTCACACCGACAAGTACAGGAGGCTCAAGGTGGGACACTTCACTTCAGATTCTGGCTTTAGGAGCGTTATTGTTTGTCCAGTGAAATCATTAGACCAGGCGGAGGAAAGATTCTACACAATGTCTTCTAAATCTGTTTTCTGAAAAACTCATGTTTCTGTGTCAGTGGTTCTCAAACACTTTCATGTCAAGGACCCCCAAGATTTATATGTAATTGGCCGCCGACCCCCATCTAAAAATATGTTGATCCAGGGACCCCCCCAGAAGCAAAGATTTGAGTTAAAATCGTTCGTATTCAAAGATTTGACGATTATTCAAAAATTGGTGTGTTTTCTTTTACATCAGAACATAATGTACAGTATCATGCACCTGTTGGTGTCTGCGCTGGTTTTGTTGAATGTTGTCGGTGCCTTAAGTTATTCCATCTTGTGCAGGACGCCATCAGATCAGTGTCAAAGGAGGGCCGGCACCTCCTCTCCAGCCTGGAGGCATCGGGGACAGAGGAAGACCCCCACTGGGACGTGAAGTTAGACTGGGACACAGTACAGAGGTACAGAACACCTCACTGTTACGTGAAGTTAGACTGGGACACAGTACAGAGGTACAGGACACCTCACTGTTACATGAAGTTAGACTGGGACACAGTACAGAGGTACAGGACACCTCACTGTTACATGAAGTTAGACTGGGACACAGTACAGAGGTACAGGACACCTCACTGTTACATGAAGTTAGACTGGGACACAGTACAGAGGTACAGAACACCTCACTGTTACGTGAAGTTAGACTGGGACACAGTACAGAGGTAACAGGACACCTCACTGTTACGTGAAGTTAGACTGGGACACAGTACAGAGGTAACAGGACACCTCACTGTTACGTGAAGTTAGACTGGGACACAGTACAGAGGTACAGGACACCTCACTGTTACATGAAGTTAGACTGGGACACAGTACAGAGGTACAGGACACCTCACTGTTACATGAAGTTAGACTGGGACACAGTACAGAGGTACAGAACACCTCACTGTTACGTGAAGTTAGACTGGGACACAGTACAGAGGTAACAGGACACCTCACTGTTACGTGAAGTTAGACTGGGACACAGTACAGAGGTAACAGGACACCTCACTGTTACATGAAGTTAGACTGGGACACAGTACAGAGGTACAGAACACCCCACTGTTACATGAAGTTAGACTGGGACACAGTACAGAGGTACAGGACACCTCACTGTTACATGAAGTTAGACTGGGACACAGTACAGAGGTACAGAACACCTCACTGTTACGTGAAGTTAGACTGGGACACAGTACAGAGGTAACAGGACACCTCACTGTTACGTGAAGTTAGACTGGGACACAGTACAGAGGTAACAGGACACCTCACTGTTAAGTGAAGTTAGACTGGGACACAGTACAGAGGTAACAGAACACCTCACTGTTACGTGAAGTTAGACTGGGACACAGTACAGAGGTAACAGGACACCTCACTGTTACGTGAAGTTAGACTGGGACACAGTACAGAGGTAACAGGACACCTCACTGTTACGTGAAGTTAGACTGGGACACAGTACAGAGGTACAGGACACCTCACTGTTACATGAAGTTAGACTGGGACACAGTACAGAGGTACAGGACCTCCACCAAGGAAGTTTAGAGAAGGAAAAGTCATGGTCATGACGCTCTCTGTGGCAAATCTCGCACCAGGCAGTGAATGGAGGCGGCTAGCTCGACCAGCTCATGAACGAATTATTGTTCGTCCAGTGAAATAGTTTAACATGCCATAGCACATTGCCATGTTAAAAGTCAAGATTCCCTCTATCAGGTTCTTATAGACTGTTTCCATGATATGCTTGCTCACTCTAAAGGAGTTGACCTTGCGTAGTAGGTGGAGGCGTTGGTTACTTACACGCTTCGACAGGGTGTTAAACAGGCTGATAGTTGCATCATCAGTTCCTCTCTGACTTTTATAAGCAAATTGGAGATGATTTAAAGCTGTGAGAAACCATCACTGTAATTTGTCTGCTTACTCTTTCAAAACATTTTCTCAAAATAGAAGTAAGAGCAATGGGCCTGAAGTCTTTTAGTTCAGTGGCTCCAGGCTTCTTGGGGAGAGGCACAATACAAGACACTTTCCAAAACAGGGCATTGTTAGAGAGTCAAGCAAATACTGGAATAGCTTCAACACAATACCTTTTAAGTTCATTAACATTTTCTTTCAACATTCTACCTCTAAGGCCATCTGGCCCAGGCGCCGAGTTGGGCTTAATACAATTTCATTTTCACTGAGTGTAATAGGGACATACTCTGGAATGGACATACACACACTATCACGCTCAGCACTGAAGTCATTCATTCAACGGCAGAAAAATATATTTAGATCATTAGCAAAAGATGGAGAGGGGTGTGACAGGGGGGTACGCTTTTGCTTAGTTTCCCTAAAGTGACTTATACTGGATATCTTGTCCACTAGCTAGTTCCTTCCTATAACATTTGAGTTGTCTTATTTTTAGTCTATTAAATCAACAAAGTGCTGGTTGAGGTGATGGTGTGAGTGAACATTAAGTGACGGTGTGAGTGATCACAGAGCGTCATGTCTCTCTGTCTCCGCTCAGGCTCTTGGCTCAGCTCCGAGACATGGAGGCCGCTTTCGACGGCTTCTTTGAGAAGCACCATTTAAAACTGCACCAGTTCCTTCAGCTCCTCAAATACGAGAAAAGCTTTAAGGAGGTGAGTGTTCCGGACATCTTGTGTGTGTGTGTGTGTGTGTGTGTGTGTGTGTGTGTGTGTGTGTGTGTGTGTGTGTGTGTGTGTGTGTGTGTGTGTGTGTGTGTGTGTGTGTGTGTGTGTGTGTGTGTGTGTGTGTGTGTGTGTGTGTGTGTGTGTGTGTGTGTGTGTGTGTGTGTGTGTGTACACGCACGCGCGCGTGTGTGCAGATCCAGTGTCCATCTGCCTGTGTGTGTGCGTCCCGTTCAGATGGAGTCGTGTCTGGAGCGCCTGCTGGCTCAGGAGAGAGAGGTGTCCTCGACGGGAGACACCGTGGCTCAGATAGAACAGTCTCTGAGAGAGTGGGAGAGTCTGGACACACACGCACAGGTGAGAAGATCACAGCCAGACAACTATTCCACAATCTACGAATGCTATATAGAGTCTGGACCTACAGTATAGCCCCCATGAGCTGAGTAACGGAAGCTGCCATTTCCGTTCACGAAAATATAGTTTAAAATATCTAGACTAGAGCTTATTATTTTTGTTTCCTTTTCTGCTAAGCAACAAGCTATATATGCTTAGATGTTTTCTATTTATATTAGGATAAATGTGCGCGACTGTAACTTCCTTTTTGTCCTCCATCGTCTGTGACGTTGTCAGGACGTGATGAGCCGGGCCCAGATAATCATCCTTCACGGCCACCAGCTGGCGGCCGGCCACCACTACGCCATGGCGCTCATCGTGCAGCGCTGCAACGAGCTCCGCCACCACTCCGACACGCTCAGCACCGCGCTCAAGGCCAAGCGCGCACGCCTCACGCACACACACCAGCTGCTGCTGTGCCTCGGACAGGTACAGTACGTACAGGGGTACGGGGGGGACTTGTGCACGTGACGTGTGTGCAGACAGACAGACAGACAGACAGACAGACAGACAGACAGACAGACAGACAGACAGACAGACAGACAGACAGACAGACAGACAGTCAGTCAGTCAGTCAGTCAGATCCGATCCGTGATCACGTGATCGTAAAATTGGGGCCGATCACGTCATTTTCAACTGATCGGTACGTGTCCTATAAAAATATTAGGATCAGGGGGCAAATCGGTATCGGCACATACTCAAAAATCACATGATCGGAATCGGATCGGGAGCAAAATAAATATATAGTGATGGGGACATAATAATAATATCCATGGTGTCCTCCCAGGCCCAGAGCTGGTGTGACCAGGGAGCGTACATGCTGGCCCAGCAGCTGGTGGACAGGTTCCAGTCCAAGGAGGGTGCTCAGGCCGCCCTGAGGGACCTGGAGAGGCTTCTGGAGGACGCACCCTCCGTGCTGAGCTCAGGGCCCGACGTCCTGGCCATGGAGCATGAGGCCGTCCTCACAGCACAGCTGCAGGTATACTGGACACACCAGGCAGGCACCAGGCAGAGAGCGTTAGAGAGAGGCAGCAGGGGGGAGTCAAATACATTATAACACGTGTCACATCGATTGCAATGAAAACAGATTAATCTGCTAAAACAATTCAGAGTTGGAATTTGCATAAATGTAAGGTTAAACGTGAACACTAGGGGGTGGAAGTTGCCCAAATAACCCCCTGCCAGGCTGCTATGATGATGAACATCATCTGATCCACAGGGGGAAACATCTCCCTTTCACTTCAACATCAAACGCTGATCCAGATTTCATTATATATCGTCGCTGTTGGGCAAAAACCTCTTATCTCTATATTTTTACACACTTTTTGTGTTTTTTATACACTAGTACATCCACTCTATCAGTGCTGCATGGACTATTTTATCATTCTTTTACTGACAAAATCTCAGGAAATGAAAATAAATAATAATAATAAGGTGTTCAAGACTTCAATAGCATTGATTTATGAAAGAAAAAGGAGTGAGAACGATATTATAATATGCTCAGTAACGTTGCTCCTATAGAGGGCATGAATAATCCAATAACCTTGTTGTTTCCAGGCCCAGATCGGGAAGACGTTTGAAAAGCACGCCACAGTGCAGGACATGATCCAGAACAGGCAGGCGTGTCTGAGGAAGCTGGCCGACAAACATGTCCGCCCTGTGCAGCTGGTGGCCCCCAGGCCCGAGAACCCTCCACACACCAAGTCACCGCTCTTCTCCCCTAAGCATGGTAGAGACACACACACACACACACACACACACACACACACACACACACACACACACACACACACACACACACACACACACACACACACACACACAGATAAACATTGATAGCGACAAATAGTACCCGGCAAATAGCTTATTGACAAGCTCAAGAAATGTTAGCAGGAGCTTGAATACTTTAATTATAAAGTGAAGGTAATACTTTAATGGAAATGTGCACCTGAACTATAGCTACAGAATGTCACTGCTTTCAGGTAGAAACCTTGTATCTCCATATTAATGTTGTTTTTAGTTTCATGGAATAAAGGTTCTTCTTTTACATTTCCCCCCCAAAATAATAATTATGCTTTTGGACGTGCAAGGTTTCCACCTGACAGCGACAAATATATAATAGGCATATCGTCTCTGTCAGGTGAAAGCCTCATACATTTATATTAATATACTGTATAGTAGGCATATCGTCTCTGTCAGGTGAAAGCCTCATACATTTATATTAATATATAGTAGGCCTATCGTCTCTGTCAGGTGAAAGCCTGACAGCCTACACAAAACATTAAAATATGGACACATTTGTTTGTACACATCTTCATCTGCATCGGCTTCACAGCAGATTAAATGCGTGAGTCTTTGATCATCCAGGTACACTGGGCCTTGCCCTTATCTGTCCAGGCCTCTGTCCCTGTAGGATGCTTGTCTCCCCTGGCCCCTGGCCCCTGGCTCACTAGCACTTTGGTGGAACATCACACGGTCCCCGATACGTTGACGTAAAGTGTTCCTGTGTCTTCTAACGGCCCACCTTTTCTTTTTTCAAACGAGCCACAAGGGAAGCTAGTGTAATAATAATTACAGCTTCCCTCAGGGATATCTAGGGCCTTTTATGGGCCAGGATGCTTAGCTGTGTCAGAGCCACATATGTGCTTCATGTATACTTTAAAGAACCTTTCATCTGCAGGCCTCAAAGGAGGCGGGCCGAAGCCTATGTACCGTAGTTCCCAATTAATGCTGCCAGTGTGGAATATAATGTGGGAGAGGAGAGAGTGTGTATATACTGTATGGGCACGAGTATGACTGGATGTTTGGGCACTGTGCCCTTACACACTAGTTCTATTCAGTTGTTTGAGTGCCAATTAGACCAAAACTTTACAAACTTCTTCTGCAGTGGGAGAGAGAAAGTGATCGCTGCCATAATATAGATATAATTTACTATTCATTCTTTTATTGTGAGGGGCCTCGGGGAAATGTTCATCTATACTTTCACCAGATCTTTTGTCTATTTCCGCCTATTATTATAACAGGGTTAATGTGGTTAAATAAAGGCTTTTGACTAGCCCCATAAAGATTTTGTTCTAATTCTAAGAGATCTAAAAGAGCAGCGGCTCCCATTATGCATTTCTCTTTCATTTATATGATGTTTCGGAACCTCGGGCCTTCCTCAAGGTTATCATGGTGCGTCTCAGATCTTTACCATAGGAGTGTACAGTAATGAGAACTCTGCCAGGGAAGAGAGAGGCTCATTATATAAGCTCTGCCTGACTTCTGCCAACGCTCTGGAGAACATCCATTTAAGAGACGAGATGAAGAGAGGCGTGTTGGCTTTGATTTTAGATGATGCATGATACATACATACAGTACACGCTTCCACACATATACTGTACTGTCACACACACACACACACATGATTAGCTTAACCCGTTAAAACCAGGAAAGCAGCTGTGTCCATTTTAGATTTTAGCGTTGGCTGTTCAAAAATAGCAGATATCCCTGCTGTCGGGAGGAAACCTCCCAAATGTAAATTTTTCAGGAAATAAAGAAAACCTCATATTTTTATAACAAAGCAATACAGCCTCATCAAAGTTGGTGTTGTAACTTTATATATTGCCAATTACTTCCATGAGAGGGGGAGAGTTAGTTGCTTTAGCAGACATTTTGAGGGTCCAATGGAGCTAAGAGGTTTTGTCCAAAGCACTTTTTACTACTTTCCATTGGTTCAATATTTTCGAAACAATACACAGACCTAAAGGGTGTTAAATAGCACAAAAATTGAGTTATGAGGTTTCCTCCCGACAGCAACGAAAGCTCACGGCGTGACACTTTGTGCCGTACATCTGCTTTTGAGAACATTAGAAAAATCGTGAAAGTGTTTGGGGTGACTTTGGCACGAGAAACTACTGATTTAGAAGGCGTTTGTATCGAATCGGCCTCAGGTCTTAATGGGTTATTATAGAACCTGTATGGGGTCAACAACACACAGTACTAAATCAATACATACATAATCGCACATACACAATCTTGAGCTTTGAATGTAATTTCCGGCTTCGCCAGGCAGCTATGATCAAACGCCGACTGACAGTCATTCATGCGAGTTGTTGCTTTAGATGTGAGTTTCTATATGTTCACTTCACCAGGCGCTGCTTCGGCGGAGGCAGTCCTTATTACCTTTTGATGAAGTCAAGCACCCATCATATCTGATTAGAGGTGTTTAAACCATTTTGGGCGGGAACCCCTTTTGGTGTTTATAGCTATTGAAAAATAGCAGATGTACAAGCTCGCAGCGCGGCACTTGGTGCCGCGCTGCGAGCTTGTAGGACTGCTATTTTTTTATCGTGAAAATGTAGCGCAAATCTTTTAATAAATATTCTTTCAGAGCGAACGTTTTTAACTCAAATCTTTGCTTCTGGGGGGGGGGTCCCTGGAACAACATATTTTCAGATGGGAGTCGGCGGCCAATTACATTTCTTAATTTCCCTGACATGAAATAGTTTTTTCAGCAAACTGTCAGGATTTGTAAGACATTAGAATCGTTCCCAGGTCTAAATGGGTTAAACCCACTGTAGACAGCTGAGATCAAACCGGGGTCACGGGCAGGCCAACCAAATCCCATACAGTAGAGTAGAGGTTTCTGTAACCCCTCATCTGTGAATCATAAAGATATTCCCTTTGTGTGATTTTGCTTGTACTTGTGATGTAGCGGCCATGTTGTGAGTCGCAAGATAGCGCCCATCAAAGCCCATGGAGAGATGCTGCATATAGAATATAGAGATGCATGGATTGAAGTTCTCAGGCGCCACGATTGATTTATTCATTTGGATTCCATAGAAGTCGTGGTGTCTTCTATGGAAGCATGCCATGCACCGAAAATAGGCCTTCTACAAGTATACAGCATAACACGTTGCGCTGCCACATGTTGTAAACTTGAAGATTTTCGGCTCTTCTCTTTATTTTAGTATTTATTAATTAAAGTGATCAAACTAACAGTAGAATTTAATCTTGCAGAAAATCCTAATGATCTCAAATATGTGTTAAAAGCAAAGGTTAACCCTCGTTGTTTTCACATTTTGCCAGGGATTTTATGGCCGACCATAGCATCAATCTAATGTGTGGGGGATAATTTCGCAAATTGCAGATGAGGACTTGGCCTAACACCGTTTAGTTTTAGTTTTTCAGCTGTGAGATTTTTTTTTGTTGCTTTAATCCAATGTAGACGAGGCTTAATTCTCTCTGTAAAATTCTCATTTGACGCTCGTTCACCCTTCCAGGCGATGGTCTGAAGTTCACCTTTGACATCTCTCTGCCAGGGAAGAAGGTGTCAAGGAAGAGCCCCAACTCTAGGAAGGTGAGCTGACCACAACAACAACAATGGCGCACACACGGCCAACACAACCCAGAGTGTTCCAGTATTACTCTGAGAGAGATGAACTGACACACAGCATGTTGTTATGCGTCGAAACAATCTACTCCATGTCAATCACACTATTCCTCTGTTGTGATTAATGCCATTTGTGTTTCTCTTGCCTATATATTTATTACAATGGTCAATTATGTGATGATATTGTACTCTGTGTAGAGATGACATTTTACCTGAATCCAAACGGAAAGTGTGCATCTGACAGTCTGCGTGTGTTGTGTGTGCGTGCATGTGTCGTGCGTGCGTGGGTAGATCGAGGTGATGCATGACTACCAGGAGAACAGGAGCTGTGTGTCGTACGGTCTGGAGGGAGAAGACAGTCCAGACCTCCTGAGGAGGTACAGTGTGCGTCCGTCCTCAACACTTGCATGCTTGTTCATTCTCTTTGCTCAGTGCTAATGATGCCCTTTGATGCTTTCTCTCTCTCTCTCACTCACTCAATCACTCAATCACTCTGTGTGTGTGTGTGTGTGTGTGTGTGTGTGTGTGTGTGTGTGTGTGTGTGTGTGTGTGTGTGTGTGTGTGTGTGTGTGTGTGTGTGTGTGTGTGTGTGTGTGTGCGCACGCGCTGCCATGCACGTGTGACAGGCACGTGATGAGGGAGCTCATAGAGACAGAGCGAATGTACGTTGAAGAGCTTCTGTCAGTGCTGCTGGTACGTAGGAAAAACACCATTCATATAGTGTGTGTCTACGTGTGTGCATGCGGGTACTGTATGCAGGAAAAACATAATTCATACAATGTGCTGTGCGTGCCGTGCACGTGTCCTCTGTAATTCCCAGCAGCACTGCAATGCTGCGTCAAATCATCATCACACCTGCTGCCATCGTTTAGTACTTCTCCAATAACCCCCCTTTTCACTGCTTTCTCATGAAGCCCTTAACAGTTAAGGGCTTCATGAGAAAGCAGTGGATTAAGGCTTAATTGGTTCAATCATTGCCAGGTCTTCGATATCAGTGGTTCCCAAAGTGGGGTCCGGGGACCCCCAGGGGTCCCTGAGGGAGTTCCAGGGGGTCCCCAGCTAAATGATAGTTTGGAACCAAATTGACCCTTATGGGTCTGTAACTCTGAGAGTGTACAAATGGTTAGGGTCCATTTGGTTCCATTTGTACACTCAGAGTTAAATTAACATTGATTTTACAATATAAATTGGGGTCCCAGAGATAGAAATGCCATTAAATGGGGAGTCCATAGACTAATGCATGTCAAACTGGGGGTCCTTGACATTAAAAAGGTTGATAATCACGGATAGAGCCGTACAAATCTTCTCTTATGGGGGTCCCCTAGCTGGCATATCTTTTCATAAGGGGGGTCCGCGGGCAAATTAGTTGTTGTAATGCACATGTGTTGTTAATTGGTTCAATCATTGGTCTTCTATGTAACATGCTGTTGTAATGCACATGTCATTGGTCTTCTATGACCTATGTAACATGCTGTTGTAATGCACATGTAGTGTTAATTGGTTCAATCATTGGTCTTCTATGTAACATGCTGTTGTAATGAATGTATGGCTGCAGGGCTACCGGGCAGAGATGGACAACCCGGCTCTGGCGGGGCTGCTGCCTCCCGTCCTGCGGAGCAAGAGGGACGTCCTCTTTGGCAACATGCCCGAGATCTACAACTTCCACAGCGGGCAAGTAAAGGCCACTGCAGTCACACAAGGTCTTGTCATGGCACTATCACTCACTCACTCACTCACTCACAGGCGCATTCAGTATCACAGCTATGTGCTATAGCTAGACATTAAATATGCATGCTGCACAGTGTGGTTTGTACACGGGCACACAGGCTGCACACATAGATATAAGTATCGACGTTTATACGTGAAGAAAACTCTTGTCTCCATTTTCTAATTTTTTGTGTTTTTTTTCTGACCCTAATTGATCACTACAGCGTCACACAAAAGTAGGCTATCAATATTTGAAAAATGAGATTGAAACACGGTGGTAGATCTGCTCCTTTTTTTAAATATTAATCCTGTAAAGTAAAATATTCTACCCGACAGAAACGATGTATGTTCTCTTCACCGGCATTCCTTATAGCTACGCAAGCCTTTTATATGTTGCACGTCGTATGACAGCGTTATACTCTGAAAATAGCAGATCTACAAGCTCACAACTCATCTTATCGTGATGTGTCGTGATTGTAGTGACCTACCATTTTTGAAAATGTTGACAATGCATCAACTTGGATGGTATTCTTAGTCATGCTTCAGAAGCTGCTGTGTTTTGTTTACTGTACGAGTTGTTGCACCCAGGAGAGCCGAGCAGAGGCGCTCATTAAAATGTCTGAAAAATAAAACAAAGAAGAAAGAGGAACAATTACAAGCCTAATTTGATAAACAAAACAGAGCATGTTGGGGTATTTTTTTTGTCACATTTCTTTAGTTCAGCCCCATTTTCTCTCTCTCCACCCTCTACAGTGTTTTCATTAGGCTACAGCCCTTCCTCTTGCCTACAGTGTCAGTTTATGCAGTAGAGTTGATTAGTTTCTGTGTTCCCTGTTTCTTGCCTGCTGAGTCGGCCTTCCCCGTCGAGCTAAATGGCTCCACTGGATGACTGCTTGACGTCCCTGTGCCAATTACAGCTCACTAACGAGTCAAATGCCAGTTGCCCTCATTAAGCATTTGAATGAGCTGAAAAGTGAGCAAACTATTAGTGCAGTGGGCGTGCATGCAGTAAGCCACTGCAGTAGCAAATAGTAGAAGCAATTTCAGAGGGCTGAGGTGTGGTAAAAGGTGTAGTTAATTGGTGTGTATGTGGTGTGTGACTTTGTTGTACGACAGTGTTGCGCGCTCCAAAATAGCCTGCGTTGCCGTCATACAGTACGTATATGATGGAGCATAAATTAGGCTTTACTCTGTCTGGCTGTTGACATTTGACCTCCTTGGTCTGTGACCCTTCTTGGAATCCAGGGTGTTCCTCGAGGACCTGGAAGGATGTCTGGAGACCCCCGAAGGGGTAGGGGCCTGTTTTCTGGCACGGGTGAGGAAAACCGACAACTTCATGTCTTCATTGTCTAGCTGGCAGCTTGTCTGTACATGTAGTTTGGAAAGATTGGATTGCCAGTAGATGACTCTGATGTACTGTACTGTACTGTGCCCCATGCTTCTTCTCCAGAAAGAGAACTTCCAGATGTATGAATGCTACTGTCAGAATAAGACTCGCTCCGACACCCTGTGGAGACAGTTCTCAGACTGTGCCTTCTTCCAGGTTGGTGTCACTGGGACTTTTAAGCCTAGTTCAGACCAAAGCTTCACCGCGAGGTTAAAGCATATATCATAATAGTGACTCAATTCATGTTTGTGTATTAATATGACAATTCTCTTGAATTTTTTTATTGAATTTTTATTGTCAAGCTAATTATGCTCTACTTCTACTCTTCTGGCTCAAGGAATGTCAGAAAAAGCTGGAGCACAAACTTGGTCTGGACTCCTACCTCTTGAAACCAGTGCAACGTCTCACCAAATACCAGCTCCTACTCAAGGTTGGAGAATGAACGGCATCGCATGACACACTCAACGGTGAAAATTAAAGTGTTAATTTGATGGGTATAGTCGGTAGTGCTGTCGCCTCACAGCTAGAAGGTCCTGGGTTCGATTCCCGCTGGGGACTCGCTGGGCGCTGGGGGCGTGTTCCCTCCTCCGCGTCATCGGTGCCCATACCCGAGGCGGGGTTGGTGAAAGGACCTTTCTGTGTGGAGTTTGCATGTTCTCCCCGTGTCTCCTAGGGTATAGGTACCCTCACAAAAACATGCCGTAATCTCTAAATTACCTCCCCCTGGCCAGCCTGATGGAGGGGAAAGGAACTGGTCAGAATAACGTGTTCCTTCCACACACTACGTCCGGCCGGGGAACCTCTCCCCTGTCAGGTGAAAAGAAGCTTGGACTCCTCATGCATAGAAGGAAGCATGAGGTCAGTCCGCTGCCCCCCCAGGTTGGCAGAAGAAGTGTAGCGCCCAGGATTACATTAGATAATTGACACTGGGTGAAAAATAATTGAAAAAAAGTGGACCCTTATTGGTCCAGTTAGAAAGCCCTGGCATGCTCTATACTCCATGAAGTTGGATTGGAGATCAACCGACCATTTGTGATAGTAAATCCACGTACATAAAACCCAGAACTAATCGGCATGGGATTGCACAACCCTGTCTGGGGTCATAGGTTAGAGTGCAACATATATTGAAATAGCTTTTAAGTTTTAATCATATCTGTTATCGATCGACCCCATTCACTGTGCATGCTCACGCAGTACACACTTTGTTCAGGAGCTGCTGAAATACAGTACGGGCTGTGAGGGAGCCACCGAGCTGCAGGGGGCGCTAGCAGCCATGCTGGATTTGCTCAAGGCGGTGAATGACTCCATGCATCAGATATCTATCACAGGATATGAGGTGGGCGTTGTGTGGGTCCATGTGTGCATGTTGTGGTGTGGGAAATTAAACATATTGTCTGGCTGTCGGGCAGAAAGCTTTTTTTTCTTCGTAAATGAAAGCCCTACTTCATCATAGTTCAGTGGCGTGCACAGATAAGACACTAGGTGGTGCTAGAGCACCCGCCCTTTTGCTCTTAACGTCTCTTTTGTCTACTGTACCAGAACTAGGGTGACCAGATGTCCCCCTTTGCGTGGGACAGTCCCTCATTTCCAAGACTTTTCAGGTGTCCCACAAATTGAGACCCTGTCCCACATTGTGACTGGCAGGCAGCAGTGTTCAAATGCCCTAATTGTTAGTCCCTTAATGTTTAAAATGACAAATATCCCCTAGGGCCTAGTAGGCACAGTATACCAAGTCGGCCATACCACCCATGACCAAAATTAACATTTTAAATGTGAGACACCAGAGGGGTTTAATAACAAAAAAATGATATGATAGGCCAATATCATAGGCCTATGGTTGAATGTGACATTAAGGCATTTATGCTTAAGTAATAAGTTGCTACTTGCTAAGCCCGTCCCATCCACCCGTCCAACTTGTCCCACACAAAGCGATACTTCTGTCCCTCAAATTAACAGTTGCATTGTTTTATTTTATTTGTTATTATTGCTTCATTTTACACTGGTGTATTGTATTGCATTGTATCGTATTGTTTTCTCTGACCTGTGAAGCACTTTGGTACGATGAGAGTAGTTTTTAAATGTGCTATACAAATTAAATTGATTTGATTTGATGTTGCCCTCTGGACAGCAATGTGGCCTTTTTGAAAGCTAGTTTTTGTTTTGTACAGTGTGCAGTATGTGGCCCATGGGGACATCGATCAAATCTGGATTAAAAGCTTCTAATATATTATTTATGCCCCCAAATCTATAAACCTCACACTGTTAACTTAAGGCAACTGGCGGTTCCAACGGCCACACATGGTGCCCTTTTTTTTCACTTGAGCACCTGTCTGTATGTGCCACTGTAATAGTTTGTAGACCTTCTATTTTCACAATCTTAAAATGTTTTTAAAATAATAAACGGTTTTGAACATAATATATAGTACGAGGTTTCATCGCGACAGAGATGACAATTATGGCATATAACAACACATGGCGGTCATTTTGTTCTTGCATGACTCTTTAGCAAAATGATTTGAAACCTTGAATTACTAGTTACTGTGTAGATTTTTATTATTAGGCTATTACAAAACATGCATTAACCACTTCAGCCCTATATACAAGTCGAGTCACAATGCGTTGACAGTCATGCGATGCATTGTGAGCTTGTAGATCTGCTATTTTCAACATATTTGTATACAGTACATGTGAAAACTTGAAATGAGACATTCTGCGTAGTGAGTACTTTCTACTTTTGGTACTTTAAGTACATTTTGATGCCAACACAAGTACATTTTGAATTCCGCACTTTTAGTTGTAATGGAGTAGTTCTATGCTTTTACTTAACCCATTCTGTGCAGGAACCCCTTTTGGTGTTTTAAGAATTATGTTATGCTTTAGCTATTGAATAGCAGAATAGCAGATCTACAAGCTCATAGCGTGGCACCGAGTGCCACTCTACGAGGTTGTAGATCTGATATTTTTGAAAAATCGTGACAATGTGGCGCAAATCTTTGAATACATGCTTTCACAGAGAAAGCAAACTAAAATCTTTGCTTCTGCGAGGTCCCTGAAAAAACGTATTTTTAGATGGGGGTCAGCGGCCCAATTACATATGATTTTGGGGGTCCTTGACATGAAAATGTTTGAGAACGACTGACATAGAAACATGCGTTTTTCAGAAAACTGACCAGGATTTAGAAGGCATTTGTAGAATCGTCTAAATCTGGGTTAAGTAAAACAAGTGAGTACTGTTTCTCCACCACTGCTCTCTCTCTCTCTGTCTCTCTGGCCGTGCAGGGCGAGCTGTGCGACCTGGGCCGTGTGCTCATGCAGGGCTCCTTCAGCGTGTGGATCAGCCACAAGCGAGGCCCCACGCGCATGAAGGAGCTGACGCGCTTCAAGCCCATGCAGAGGCACCTGTTCCTGTACGAGAGAGCCCTGCTCTTCTGCAAGCGGCGAGAGGAGCCGGGGGAGGGCGGAGACAAGGCCCCGTCCTACGGCTTCAAACACTGTCTCAGGGTATGGTTTATTTTCTATCGCTTTCTGTTTCAAGTTTTAATAGAATAATCGATATGCACATTTTTTATAAATATTTTTTTGTTATTTTTAATTCATCAATGAGTCTAGTCTAAGGTGTTGGTGAACACAAATAGATTTTTTTGTAATCAAATAAATCAATGTGTCTCAAGGCCTATATCTAATACTTAGTTGTACGATGTAGCACAAAACTTGTGAAAGCCTATCTACAAGCTCAAAGGACATTGCTACGTGAAGCTAGTAAATCGGCTATTTTTAAAACATTATGAAAGAGAAAGAAAGAAAAGGTCCCCCCCCCCCCCCTAAAATATCTTTACTTACTTCAGTTATTTGTTGCACCCCTAATGCACTTAATGCTGTTATAAGAGGCAGGTTTTGGTTTGTGTCATTCATGTTCGGAAGTCACTGCGGATGGTGGCGTCACAGCAACAGCTGCCACGGCACTTGATTTATTATTGAGGCTGTGTGGAGGAAGCAGTCAGTCACACGGGTGCGTGTGTGTGTGTGTGTGTGTGTGTGTGTGTGTGTGTGTGCGTGCGTGCGTGCGTGCTGCCACGCCACAGAGCAGATGTGTAAAGTGATGTAAGTCTGATATGAACCTTACGTGTCATCATCCGCCTCGTCCTCCTCCATGGCGTGTTGTTGTTGTTGTGAGCGTACGTGTGTTTCCTCCTCTTGGCAGATGACTGCCGTGGGGATCACGGAGAACGTCAAGGGAGACGTGAAGAAGTTCGAGATCTGGTACAGTGGCAGGGAGGAGGTGTACGTCATCCAGGTGAGGCAGTGTTGTGTTTTTGGCACATTTTAGATTTTTTGTTTTAGTCATAGTCTTTTGGATAGTTTACATTTTAGCTTTAGTCTCATTTTACTCACCTGGAATGTTTTTGTGTTAAGTCGAGTTTTAGTCGATTAAATATCATAAGATTTTAGTCGACTAAATCTACACTTGATTTAGTCGACTAAAATGTATTTTGTCGGGCCTTGATGTCGTCGTAATGACAGATCTACAAGATCTACGAGCTTGTAGATCTGCTATTTTCAGCATGCAACCAAGAGTAAAAGGACTTATACTGGATCTCTTGTCCACTAGTCCCTTCCGAACGTTTTAGTCTAGTTTTTATTTGTTTGACGAAATTGTCAATATAATTAGTCTTATAGTATTAGTCATCATAGCTTAGTTTTCATTTAGTTTCTATGTAGTTTTCGCCAGTGAAAAAAGGTAGTCGACGAACATTCTTCGTCTTAGTTTTAGTCGACGAAATCAACACTGCGAGGTGAGGACACAAGCTTTCACTGCTGCATCTACAAGATATCCATGTACAATTTGTACAGCTAATTGACTATATTCACACAGCAGCACGAGAGAGAGCGTGTGCTGGGATACTGTAGGTCTCCTTCTTTGAAGAACACAGCGCGTGAATTGCATTTTAGGGAAGGGAAAAAAATGTAAATGGAATCGGCCAACCTAAATGTAACCAGTACTCAACAGCCTTCCTAGAAAATGTCTTGAGTAAAAGTTAAATATTTGTCTTGGAAATCTAGCCTACTTGAGTAAAATGTATCAAAAAGTACAGATACTCAATCTGTACTTAAAGGGGAATACCACTCATTTGACCTGGAACCACTTACCTCATTAAAGAATCAATGGGAGGGAGAGTTAGGGACACAAATTTCTGATGATGTTTGGAAGGAAGTGCTGGATAGTAAAAAATCAGTAACATTATGAAGTACATCTCAGTGACATTAGCGGGTCTATATGGCATAGTGTGATATGTTATGTGATCTCCCATGCAGGCTCCCAGCGTGGAGGTCAAGATGGCCTGGCTCAACCAACTCCGCAGGATCCTCACCAACCAGCAGAAGCTCCTGAAAGGTCTCAGTGCGTCTGCATGTGGAAACCTCATAATGTCCAGAACCTTCACTTTTTTCAGGAAACTGAAGGGGGAAAAAAATGAAATTATGCATGAGATACAAGTTTGTGATACCACATTTACCCTGGCGTCCCTACAGTATATTATCATCATATAATAGGCAATCATTCCCCCCAAAACAGCAGATCTACAAGCTTGTATATCTGCTCATTTTTCGATAAAGAGATTTTGGTGTAGAGGGGAAAAGGAGGAGCCAAGTATAGACACCTGGGGGACCCCAGTCAATGGTTTAAGTGGTTTACGCTCTTAATTTAGTCTCCTAGAATCTAGAATGATCCAGGTGCGACCAAATTCTTTCTTTCTTTCTTTCTTTCTTCATTTCCTTCTTTTCCTCTTCCAGATGAAGCTTATCAACACAGCCACATGGTTGAACACAAATCCCTCTCCTCGCTGTCTGAGAGGTCAGTCAGTGCCAGACTGTGGCTGCTCACTTATTCTTGTTTGTGTATAACAGTGTTCTCAGGGCGTGGCTAGTATGTACACACACACACACACACACACACACACACACACACACACACACACACACACACACACACACACACACACACACACACACACACACACACACGCATAATGTTAAGTAACTGCTCTACTATCTATCTGCCTTTTGCTGAGATTTCATTCATCTAATCTTCACTGCTTCAGTGAATGTGTGGTGAGTGTTTTGTTGAGCCTTGGGCGTAGGCTGTGTGTTTGTGTATGCGTGTGTGCGCGGCTGTCCGTGTGCGTGCGTGTGTTGTGCGTGCGTGCATTTGTTCGTTCGTGTGAGAAAGGGGCCAGAGTGGCCCACTCTCTCTACTCTCTCTCTGTGTTGTTTGCCTATCCTATATCCCCACTCCTGCCATGCCGTCCCCCTGTAGGGGCGTGCGTCCGTCCAGAGGGGTTCCCAGGGGCTGTCTGCCGGGGCTGGACTTTGTCTCGCTGTCCGCTGACGTGTTTCTGTGCCTGCGGTCCCGGAGCCCCCGCCCCAGAAGCCCCCGGCAGCACCGCCCCCGGCCACGCCCCCCCCGCCACCGCGCTCCCCAGCGCCACTGACCCAACCCTGACGCTCAGTGGTAAACTCAGCCTCGAGCCCTGCCCGGTTTCCACTCGCCTCGCCTTCGGCATGGCCCCGGCCCGGCTTGTTGGGGGAGAAAAGAAAGAAAAAAAACGACAAGAAATAAACCCAGGGGGGGCTGCTGTGTTTGCATACTGACCGTCACCTGCTATACCCTCCATCCCTGCCATTATGGCTCATAACTAACCTCCCCCCTACCTACACAGTACACACACACACACACACGCGCGCACACACACACACACACACACACACACACACACACACACACACACACACACACACACACACACACACACACACACACACACACACACACACATATACACACACACACACACCCACACACACACACACATTGAGAGGCCAGTGTCCTCGTAGCCCTGCCACCTCTCACATGGTTCCATCTAAATCACTGCACTCATCTTTGCATCTCCCGATCTGCAATTCTGCATGTAATGCAAAGGGTTCAATTCAAGTAACTTAATAATGAAGAAAAGAAAGAATGCTTGACTTCCTCATGGCAACTGCTTTTTTTTTCCTTTTTCTTTTTTTTAGATGAGTCCCGTTTTTTGAGATCTAATCCGATTCCATCCCAGTTTGAACTGGAATCGGTTTTAGGTGAAAACATATTCTCTCACCAAACGAAACATTTTTGCGTTTCGCTGCAGCTCAACGTCCAAGCGCTCTTTATTGGGATCTTGATAAATGGAGACCAGATATTGTGGCTGGTTTTTGACCCGTGTCCAACCTTCCGTTGACATTGCCATCCTCGACAGAGGAGCTTGCAATGTGGCTGCTCTGCAGTGGTGTAAAGAATCTGAGTACATTTTAGTCATTTACTCAAGTACAGTACTTTTACTTCTACTCCACTACGTCTCAGAGGGAAATATTATATTCATACTCCACTACAATCATTTGAAAACTACTAGTTACTTTGTAGCTTTTGATTATTACATAACATACATTGCCAATTTAAAAGAACCGATCTACAATCTCACAATACATTGCGATGCGACGCATTGTGAGCTTGTTGATCTGCTGCTATTTTCAACAAATGGGACATTCTGCTCATACATACATTCAACTTGTTGGTACATTAAGTACATTTTTATACTATTTTACTACTTATATAGTATTTCTGTACTGCAGTATTGATACTTTTACTTAAGTAAAAAAGGAAAATGAAGTACTTTTTCCACCACTGCTGCTCTGTGTGGCTGCTCTGCCCTGCTGTGTCTGGCTTGTGCCTGAACGCTCATGGCTGTATGAGTTTGTACTGTGCTGGACACGAACGACACTGATCTGAGGAGCAGCTTTCACTGTTGTTTTTGGACAGCAAATTTCTGTTTTAGTCATAGTCTTTGGAATTAAACTTAATTTAGTTTTTAGTCACATTTTAGTCACCTGGAATGTTTTTGTGTTAAGTCTAGTTTTAGTCGACTAAATGTCATAAGATTTTAGTCCTAGACTAAATCTACAGTTGATTTAGTCGACTAAAATGTGTTTTGGCGGGCCTTGATGCCGTCGTAATGACCGGTTTCACACTAGCAGATCTGCTATTTTCAAGTGTAAAATGTCCTTGTTTAACATTTTAGTCTAGTTTTTATTAGCTGACGAAATTGTCAAAATATTTAGTCTTAGTTTTGGTCATCATATAGCTTAGTTTTTATTTAGTTTCCATTTAGTTTTCCTCAGTGAAAAAAGGTAGTCGACGAACATCTTTTTCGTCTTCGTTTTAGTCGACGAAATCAACACTCTCTCTCACGGGTCTGGGGTTGGCTTTGGAAAAGGTCAAAAGCTGCTCCTGTAGATCTGTAAGGCTGAGTGAGGAGAACACATGTTTGATCACCGTGGCTCCTTTTCCTCCATGCAGGATTTGAACCGCTTCAGTTCTTTCTGGTTCTTAGTCCATGAGCCACAGCTCCAAAATTGGAACGTTAATTATGATCTGAGTGGGCAAAACTTATATTAAATTATTTATAGGATCAATATAAGTAAACCCTTCCACAGTAGTAGCTTTTTCATATTTTCAATTTGTTTTGCATATTTTCCTATATGATGCCTAATTTGCATATACATTTCAGAAAATGTGTAATACAATAAATCATTGTCTTTGTGTATAAGTAATCAACCATGGAAGTTTCATGGGTGATAACTATTAATTACATTTGACCTATTCACCCATCACGTATACTGTAGATGAAAATTACAAAATGTGTGATAAAGCTACTCTTGTGGAAGCGTTATCAATCATATATTAATTTACTTATATTGATCCTATAGTATACACAATTTAACATAGGTATGGTTTTGCCCACTCAATTCATTATTACTGTTCCAATGTTGGAGCTCTGGCTCATAGACTATAAGAACCAATAAAGAACTGAACCGGTTCCACCCGGTTCCATCGCGGTGGAAAAGGGGCCTAGTGTGCACAGCAGCAGAGCAGAGCACTTTATAACGGATGTATCTTTTCCAGCAAACAGCAGAGGGCGTCAGTGAGTTCAGATGATACTGAGTCGGGTCGGAGCAGCCCGGACCCCCAGTCTCACTCCCCTCCTCATCGCCGCAACCGCAGGAGTGAGTGCAGCACTCACGCACGCACGCACAAATACATACACACACACACACACACACACACACACACACACACACACACACACACACACACACACACACACACACACACACACCACCACCACACGGTGTCATACTGCTGTTTCTAAGACCTAGGTTCATGATTGACTTCCTCCCCTAATGCAGATTATAGCCCTCCATTATCAATGATCTAATTGAGTAGCATCGGAAACCCAGATGTTTTTATTTCCAGGGGGAAAAGAGAGTCCACTTCAATTCGGCATAGAGTAGCGCAAACATCGCTCACTCTCTGCTGATTTCTGATCGTCTGCACCTTTGTTAAATTGATGCAGACACGCACACACGTACACACACACTCCTCTCTCTCTGTCGCTTTAATTAATTAGTCTCATGTCCAGCAGCTGTGCCTAGTTTCTCCCGGCGGATCCTGCCTATGCCATAAAAAGCATAGGTGAGTTCCAGACTACTAATTGAGTGGTTCAGACTAGAGATGACATATTTCTACATAGTCTGAAGGAAGGAAGTGAGCCCAGTGTCGATGACCTCGGCTCGGAGACACTGGGCTCACTGCTAAAATCTAAAACCACATATTACACACATAAAGACCGCCAGGAAAGTGTTCTAAATCTTCTAAACGTCAATAACATAATATATTCTTTTTTGCAAAAAGGGTGAAATGTCCCTTTAATCTTCTCAAATGAACACCCGTTTTTAGATTCATTATTATTATTATATATTTTTGCAATCACCTGTAGTACGAAGCTAACGTTACTATGAACGAATTACACAAAATGTCATCAGTCAGTCTGGCTGCCGTAAAACCTCTTGTGTTCGCCAACACCTTATTGTGTGTGTGTGTGTGTGTGTGTGTGTGTGTGTGTGTGTGTGTGTGTGTGTTTGCGTGCTCCCAGGTTGGCCCGGCGCTCACCACTCAGTGGACATCTGTGAGAGCTTGGAGGAGTGGTCTGGAGGACCAGGCCCCGCCTCCCAGCCCTCTGACACGGAAGAAGATTCCCCCGGACAACTGGTGAGCACAGCACACACTACCACCAAAGATATTCAGTTTAACTGGTGAGCACAGCACACACTACCACCAAAGATATTCAGTTTAACTGGTGAGCACAGCACCATACTACCACCAAAGATATTCAGTTTAACTGGTGAGCACAGCACCATACTACCACCAAAGATATTCAGTTTAACTGGTGAGCACAGCACATACTACCACAAAGATATTCAGTTTAACTGGTGAGCACAGCACCATACTACCACCAAAGATATTCAGTTTAACTGGTGAGCACAGCACACACTACCACCAAAGATATTCAGTTTAACTGGTGAGCACAGCACATACTACCACCAAAGATTCAATTAATTGGAAAGATACAACGCAAAATGGTCTCTCCTAAGTGGGCGCTGTCTGGTGCTATATAGATCCTGTGAGTGTGTGTCGCTGGGACATAGAAAGGTTGATAATAAAGTAAATTTTTGTCTCAGTCAACACATGGTTAAATCTACAGGAGACGTCATGTCTAGCTGTAACTTCAAATTGAGATTATGTATTATGATTGATGTGATTGATGAAGATAACACTGCCTCCTTCTCCTGGCAGCTCTCTGCTGCCGCCTGGTGGCCAGTGAAATATATTGTCATTGTAGGTGTCCACATACTGTACAGTATACAGTGTGTACTACTGTATCTGTATCTCTCTCATTCGGTAACTGGCAGGTTTTATAGAAATGCGTGATTTTTACATTAATATTAAAACAATTAATTGGACAGAATGTGTATAAAGAGCTAAGAACAGCCATCAACCATTTGGAAAAGACACTCGACTACCTAAACAAAATCTATATTTTATATAAAAAACATTTAATAAACACACTTGATTTTGATGGCATGGGGTCTTTAAACAAAACATATTTAGGAAGGAGCATTCAGTGATTTGGGTGATTTGGAAACCCCCCCAGTCTGCCCCGGTAACAAGATGTGCACATGCACGCACTACAGTGGGGGGACACGACAGGCCAACAGCACGCACAACAAGGCCCGCCCCCACTCTATCCTGATTGCCGGAAGGCCCCTCTCTATCCTGATTGGATGAAGGCTAGGCCACCTAGCCAAAAACGAAGGGTTTCTTTTTTTTACCCCAGGGGTTAACTGGGGAGAATACTGGACTACTCGCCCCGGTGCTTGCCCGTTTTTCCTCCCGGACTTTTCCCCAGTGAGGGGGATAACTTTGTAATATGCTATTGTTTGTATTCTTTTTGGAAAAATATAAAAAGATACTGCTGTGGAAAGGCTATATTATTTGACTTATATTGAACCTATAAACAATTTAGTATTATTTAGTATACCGGTATGTAAGGTTTTGCCCACTCAAATGGTACCTCGTCAGATAATCCCCACATATCCTACAACAACTTCTGTGAACAGACTTCACTGTAGTAGCTTTTCATAAATTATATTTGTACTTGGGCTGTCTGCTGTCATGAAAGTTTACAGTTAGAGAAATTCAAAGTCCAGCCGTCCGCTGTCCAGCCTCTCCCACCCCTCACTGGGGAAAATTCTGGGAGGAAAACAGAAACGGGGCGAGTAGTCTTGTTACCACTGGGGAATACTACTGGGGACAGGTAGGAACTCCTTACAGAGCCCTGGCAGACTGTCATACTGATTGATGTAACCTGTGTCTAGTCTCCAGGTACAGGGCCCTGGCAGACTGTCATACTGATTGATGTAACCTGTGTCTAGTCTCCAGGTACAGGGCCCTGGCAGACTGTCATACTGATGTAACCTGTGTCTAGTCTCCAGGTACATGGCCCTGGCAGACTGTCATACTGATGTAACCTGTGTCTAGTCTCCAGGTACATGGCCCTGGCAGACTGTCATACTGATGTAACCTGTGTCTAGTCTCCAGGTACATGGCCCTGGCAGACTGTCATACTGATGTAACCTGTGTCTAGTCTCCAGGTACATGGCCCTGGCAGACTGTCATACTGATGTAACCTGTGTCTAGTCTCCAGGTACAGGGCCCTGGCAGACTGTCATACTGATTGATGTAACCTCTGTCAGTCTCCAGGTACAGGGCCCTGGCAGACTGTCATACTGATTGATGTAACCTGTGTCTAGTCTCCAGGTACAGGGCCCTGGCAGACTGTCATACTGATTGATGTAACCTCTGTCAGTCTCCAGGAAGGTACAGGGCCCTGGCAGACTGTCATACTGATTGATGTAACCTCTGTCAGTCTCCAGGAAGGTACAGGGCCCTGGCAGACTGTCATACTGATTGATGTAACCTCTGTCAGTCTCCAGGAAGGTACAGGGCCCTGGCAGACTGTCATAGGAACGGACCGGACAGCGTCACCATCAGATGTGGTGATGTCATCCACCTGCAGCACCAAGGCAGCCAGGGCTTCTGGTGAGTGTTTGGCCTGGCAACACCGTCGGTCACCAGTGGTGGGAAAAAAGTACTCGCATTCTTTTTTTTTACTTAAGTAAAAAGTACCAATACTGCAGTGTAGAAATACTCTAAATAAAAGTCCGGAATTCAAAATTGACTTGACTAAGTATTATTGATATCAAAATGTACTTAAAGTACAGAATATCTCATTTCAAGTTTTCAAATATTTTTGAAACTAGCAGATGGCCGAAATAAAGTGGTTAATGGTTAATAATCAAGTTTTCAGATAAATGCAATGGAGTAATGGAGTACAATATTTGGATCGCAGATGTAGTGGAGTAGAAGTAAAAGTATTGGAAATTGGAAATACTCCAGTAAAGTAAAAGAATGTAAAAATGTACAGTACTTTCTACCACTGGTCCCGTTTAAGACAGAAATGCAAGGTTTGTACCATTGTTACTACCAGGGTGTGTGTCCACTGGGTGCATATCTTTGGTCCGACGTCCTAACAGACCGACACACAATAGACTGTCACCCTACCCCAAAACCCTAACCTAACCATACCCCGAACCCTAACCTAACCATAGCCCAAAACCCTAACCTAACCATACCCCGAACCCTAACCTAACCCTAACCACACGCGGAAGCCACACGCGAGTATTCCAGCCACATATGTCGGACTATTGGTATGTCGGACTAACGTAAGCCCCCGTGTCCACTGTCCATCGATGACCGTGTCCTATGGAAGCATTCGCGGAGACAAGACACTTAATCTACCGTAGCTGGCTGCATCAGCTATACAGTATGTATAGGCCTGAAACTGAAAATGTGAATATAAACTGCGTGAAATGGAGCCCCCCCTGCTGTTTTACACCTGGAGTTTGCAGCAATATTGTCACAGTCACAGACTTTGCCTGTCTTGTCTGGCTGTTGTATTTCTCTGTTATGTTAATATGTTCCTGTTCTAGTTGTCTCGGTTCTAATAAAACACCCAACCATGGGTTTTTGATCACTACCTGCCTGGCTGTCCTGCTTTTGGGTCCATCCTCACCACCACACCACCACGTGGCAGAATGATGGAGCAGCATGCAGCGGACAGCACCCCCTGACCACAACCTGTCTACATCTGGTGAGGCCTTGGGGTGTCAAAATGGACATTGTTGAAGCTCCGGGCTAGCTGACTGTTGAGGGGACAATTAGTTTGATGCGCCAGCTGTTTTGACTGTTGGAGGTACTACTATTGGAGCACCGGATGGTAGATTGTGATGTCCTGGCTGGTCGTGGAACTTCTGATATAGGCTACCTCTCCTCGAAGTCCTTTGGTTGTGCTAGCTCCGATTGCACTCGTCAGAAGTCCTGGTTGTTGCGAGTGCTGACTGTCCAGCATCTTTTTTGCCCCAAGAGTCTACTAACCTCTACCATTGGCAGTGGAAGAAAGCTCTGGGGGGGGGGGGGGGTTCAGCCCCTTTCCCTGCCTTTTGGACTCTGTCTAAAATCCCTTTCCCGTCTGCAGTGAAAGAAGGCTCCGGGGGGGGGGGGGGGGGGGGGGGGGGGTTCATGAATCATGGTCCTTTCCTTGCCTGCATGGCCACCTGTCTACAGTACAGTACCTGAACTCTCACTTTCCAGTACTTTCCTAGCTCATTTCTATATTCCTCTCGTGTCCCTCTTCCTCAAGAACATTGTGGGGACACCAGGAGCTGTCCCTAGAGTGTGTGTGTGTGTGTGTGTGTGTGTGTGTGTGTGTGTGTGTGTGTCTTCATGTCTTGTTTCTATGTCTGTATGTCTTCCCCAGGTGTGCAGTATCTCATGTGTAATCAGCCCTCATGTGTAACAGTATATTAGTCTTGCTCCACCAATGAGTCCCTGTTGGATCATTGTTTGGTGGCATGTTAAGTTTGTGTTATCTGTTCTGTTCACCTTTCATAAAACACCCAGCCATGGGTTTTTGATCGCTATATATACCTGCCTGGCTGTCCTGCTTTTGGGTCCTCAGTCACCACACCACTACGTGAAATATATTCTCAATCTTCCCTTCTTGTGTGTCACTGTGTCCACCCCGAAGGGTGCTGAAAACGCAGCTCAAATAATGCACACCTTTAAGTCGCCTCATTTGTATGGCACTTTATCTTGTGCTTCATGCACAAGATATTTGAGCACTAAGTTAAAGCTGCTACAGTATAAGCAATAATATGTCAAAATTATAATGACCTTATATTCAGACAGCCAGCAATGGGTAGAACGTCTCTGTGACACATCTAGGGGCCGCAATCTGCATTCAAAGATGTTCCTAGAAGCTTTGTCATTGGTCGAAAAAAACCTGGTCGCAATGACTAACCAATCAGGAAGCAGACGGGCAAATCGACCATTGACAAAGCTTCTAGGAAAATCTTTGAATGCAGATTGCGGCCCCTAGATGTGTCACAGAGACTACATTCTTTGGGAGCGTTCTACCCATTGCTGGCTGTCTGAATACCAAAAAAAAGGTAATTAAAACGTTGACATAAATTATTATTGGAAAGAAGGTGCAAAACAAATCTGGATCAAATTAAATCACTCTTTGTGTCAGGGTGGCAGTCCCTAACTAACCCCCTCGCTTCATGTCTGCCTTCCTCCAGGCTGGTGAAGAACTTGAGTCGGCGTCAGGAGGGCCTCATGTCAGCATCCAGCCTCCAGATGATCTTAGGAGGACACTCCACCAGACCGGGAGGTAAATGGGACGGGATGGGAGCATAATACAATACAGCTCGGGTCGGCAACCTTTTTTTTTTACATCTTTTTGACCCAGGTGCTATGTTTCCATTTTCTTGATGGTCAGTGTGCCATATCAACAATAAGTTTAATGTTTTGACGCCACATCAAAATGTAATATTTCCAATCGATTTCGATTGTCCATATTATAGGCTATACACCAGTAAGACGCCTGAGGGAGAGAAGCGTGCACTGGCCATATATGGAGCATGTCTTGAGTGTATTTTCGGGCCTGTTGAGAACTCTAGTTTCCGCGGGCTGCCGGGCGCGGCTGCACAACTTTGGGGCGGGCCCGTCTAGAGTTTAAATGGACAGTATCAGTCAAAAGCATACATGGGCAACTGGCGGCCCGGGGGCCACATGCGGCCCCCACCATCACTTAATGTGGCCCTCAGGTTAATATCAGAATATTGAGATATTGATTTCACCTGTTAAAATTCCAAACATGCAAACATGACCAGCTTTAATTACTTCCAATGTATTTGTATTTAGTTCATAAAGTTAACATAACTAAACGAATTTGAAATGAAATAAAAGGGTTACTTTTCAGGATTCCAATTAAAAAACATATTCGGGATTTCAATTCAAATATAGCAAAAATAGCCAATCTACCAAGCTCATAGTTGCCCACTTCATAGTTGCTCACCCCTGGTCAAAAGGGAGACATCGAAGAGGAAGGATGGATGGGGATGGAAGGATCAACATATGGAATGTCAGAATAATTATGTCAGGTTCTGACATAATTATACTAGTATTGATGACATCATGGATCTCCATATATGGGCTTAATTGCGACAGCCTGTCGCATTTATTATGATCCCTGATTCACTATCATACCTGATGATGTCATAGTGATGTCACTAGACATGGGCACAATATATGGGGGCTTTCCCCATGTATGGGGATTTTGAGTGACACACTGACGGACAAAAAGCACACGATTCCATAGTTAACTGCGACCTTCAGTCGCAATAACAACCATCATATATTCTTTCTTCTCTCCTTCTTTAGAAATATTTTCTTTCATATCATCTCTCAGGCTCCCTCCCCAGAGTTTGAATTAACTTAAAATGATGTGCAGCATGTAATTAGCATATGATTATGTGAATGGACTTAATGTAACTGTTTTAAAGTCCTCTCTCTCACATGCCTGTGTGCCAGTGATCTGATCACTCTCCCCAATGTTGGCACACGTGCCTATTAAAGGGACACTTCACCCTTTTTGCTAAAATAATATATGTTAATGACGTTTAGAACACTTTCCTGGGGTCTTTATGTGTGAAATATGTGGTTTTAGATATTTTTGATTTTAGCAATGAGCCCAGTGTCTCTGATGTCATGGACACTGGGCTCACTTCCTTCTAGCGACTGGACAGTGGGGGCCCGTCAAACACATTTTTTTTTTTTAATAATTAGGCGGGTTGATTTACGTAGATCGCGAGTTATTAACGTTTTAAGATTTTTGTTGTAGTCGGCTAAACAGGCAGGGAACATTTTCGATGACGTGTCACTGTTGTGCAACACCGAGGATTGCGCAACAAGATTAATCGATCTCCGTCTCGGGCACATGACCGTACTAAGTACCATGACGGACATCTACGTCATGGGCCCTTAAACTGTTAACCCATTTAGACCTGATCCCGATTCTACAAATGCCTTCTAAATCATGATAGTTGACCTCTGTTTCTATGTCAGTGGTTCTCAAACTATTTCATGTCAAGGACCCCTAGAATTACATGTATTTGGCCGCCGACCCCCATCTGAAAATATGCTGTTCCAGGGACCCTCCAGAAGCAAAGATTTGAGTTAAAAACGTTATATTCCAAATATATATTCCAGATTTGCGCCACACACATATATTTTTCAATAGCTAAATTATAACATAATGTTTAAAACAGAATGAGTTAAGGTTGCCTACCCCAGGTACAATAAATGAACATAATATATATGTGAGAAATCAGAGAGTGTTTGAAATCTCTATGTTCTCCTGTAGACGCAGCAGGGAATCTGAAGGCTAGGAAACTCAGCACCCCATAGGGAAGAAAGCACAACAGAAATGCATCGTGGGTCAACTTTGGACTTTGGACTGACAGACATGTCCCCCAGAGAGACGGACAAAACAGACATGACGACACTGCTGTCTCACAACCGATGATGGACATGCTATACTGTGTTCCTCTCTCCATCGGGCTTTCCCCGCAGCATTCTGGTCAGTAGGACAAGTACAGTATGTGGAAGTCTTTGGGCCTTGCCTTTACCCAAGCGTTCGATTGACAATCTCCCATGGATCGATGCTTTTATTTAGCTTCTTCTGTCTCCTACAGTGGACACACACCGTCAATGTGATGGACGACAAAAGGTGGCACCAGCAATAAGGCACAGGAGGAGCTATTTCGGAACTATTAAGAACTATTAGCTCTCATGAGAAGAATCAACGGCCTATATCCCCGGTTGCGGTTTAATCAACAGTTTTTATTATCTGAACATATTTGGTCAATATAGTACTTGATTCAGTGTGTGTGTGTGTGTGTGTGTGTGTGTGTGTGTGTGTGTGTGCGCTCGTGCACGAATGCCGTGAATGGCATGTTAGTTGTCGCCATTGTATGGACACTAACCCAGGATTTGCCTGAAACATTTCTAAGAAAACAAGGACTTTTATACATAATGCAGTACAGTACCACTCATGTTTAACATGGACCTCATCGTTGACATCTTTCATTTTACCTCATGGTTGTATCTTCATATAGATTTCATTCCTTAAGGCACCTTTCTTCTTCTGAAAGAGTTTGAATGCCAAAATGTGCCATGCCATAATGCCTTTTTTTATTCCTCCTCTTTTTTGGAATATTATGCTCTTTTGTAAAGTACTGTACTGTTTAGCGACGCAATGGCGGATACTGTTCCTGCTTCCACCTCCTCACCGATAATGTTCAAGAGGCACTTTAATGTGTGGTCCGAAGGAGAGAAAAAAAGAAAGGAAGGAAATATTAATTGTGCTTATCGAAAGGTAAGCTGGTCTCTGCTTTATATCACTGTATAAGCCTTCCTAATCAGTGCTGTGTTTAGCTTTGTTTGTCACTAATCAAGATAGGCAGCAGTCGGGTGAGACACAACAACATCCCCCCCCAGGTAGTTGACATATAACAGGGAGGATGGAGTTAGCCTGGTGCACTACTGGGATGAAGGCAGACGTAGCCCCGGGTGATGAAGAAGATGGTATTCGTTGCTGTCGGGAGGAAACCTCATAACTCAATTTTTGAGGTTTTTGATTATTTTTGGCATAAATCAGTGCTATTGAACACCCTTTATGGCTGTATGTTTCGAAAATATTGAACCAATGGAAAGTAGTAAAAAGTGCTTTGGACAAAACCTCTTAACTCCATTGGACCCTCAAAATGTCTGCTAAAGCAACTAACTCCACCACGTCTCCCCCTCTCATGGAAGTAATTGTCTAATTGACGATATATAAAGTCTCAACACCAACTTTGATGAGGCTGTATTGCTTTGTTTTAAACATAAAAGAAACATTTCCTGAAAAATGAACATTTTGGAGTTTGGAGGTTTCCTCCCAACAGCAGAGATATGGGAAGACCCTGCTACAGCCCAGACATGTTGTCACTCCTCTGACTGACAGACAGACATCCTGTCCTCTGTGTGTGCGTCTCCATAATGGAGGCAGATTGTTTCCTCTTTACAGCTCAGTTAATCTTGGGGGCTCACCAATTTGGTGAGGGGGAGGGTGGTGGGGGGGGGGGTGTCATGCAACAAACATGAAATATACCCAGTGTGTCGAACGCTTAATTAAATATTGATTGCGGACTTATACGAATTTACCACATCAAATCATGGCCCCAGTAGGAGGGCCCGCCTTTGATATGTCGCCTTTGATATGGAAATGAGCCTGGGCACACGTTGAGGGGCCCTGCTCCGCACATTTCATGTGTTGTTAATTTATTTATTTTTGCTATCATGTTGTTGCTTTTGCAGCGTGAGGCGTTGACGCAGCCCCGCAAAAAATGATGTCTCTTTGCGTATGTATATACGGGAGAGAGACACACTTGACTGCACCATACTCAGTCCTTTATTTGTCTTCCCTACAATGTTCACAGTACATGGCAACTACTAAAACACTATTTTATGTTTTATTTATACCTTCAATCCAAAATGCTGCAGATTTTTGCACTGAATTCCCAGATATGGGAAGGGGAATTGTCCAGTGTGTTTGTGTTGCTAAATCTTTATTTATGACGGGAAAATGTATGGCAACTTGAGCAGGTTTGTATTGTTAAGACATGAGTCGTTTTTTTGTCCTGACTGGCTTCCTTTTGTAAAGCCGCAGTATTGTACAGAAATGAATAAAGCGTATTTATTGAAATAGTTATATGACATTTTTTTTATGTAACAGCCCAATGTGAATAAAAAAATGTCCAATTTGTTATTGTTAACTTTTGTAGTTTTTTTCTCTCTTTTTTTCCCCCAGAATGCATGTATCTGTATCAATCAATCAACTTTATTATTGTCACAACACAATTACAGGTAATGGTGAGGTGAAAGTCTTGTTTGCAGCTCAAGGTACAAAAGCAAAGAATTAGAAGCAAAGAATGGAAAACAAAATAAGCACAAAAATCCTGCAGAAGCAGCATGTTCAAAATCGGTATCTTGTCATTTAGACCTGAGGTCGATTCTATACAAATGCCTTCTAAATCCTGACAGTTTTCTGAAAAAACCTATGTTTTAGAATTATATGTAATTGGCCGCCGACCCCCCCATCTGAAATATGTTCCAGGGACCTCCCCCAGAAGCAAAGATTTGAGTTAAAAACATTCACCGTGACAGAATATATATTCAAAGATTTGTGACACATTTTCACGATAAAAAAAAATAGCAGACCTACTGTACAAGCTTGTGAGCTTGTAGATCTGCTATTTTTCAATAGCTAAAGCATAACATAATGCTTTAGAGCACCAAAAAGGGTATTCAGTATAGTGCATGTCAGTATCTTGTTGCTTAGATAGTCCGAATGGAAGTCCTAAACAGATTAACTGTGCATCAGTATAGTGCACATTGTAACATATATCTTACACATGCCACAATAATCTCTTCATGACCAGTGGTGGAAGGTAACTAAGTACTTTTACTACTCAGTACTAAGTACTGTACTTAAGTACAATTTTGAGGTATTTGTACTTTACTTGAGTACAGTACTTTTACTTCTACTCCACTACATCTCAGAGCAAAAATGTGTATTTTTACTTCACTACAATTATTTGAAAACTTTAGTTACTAGTTACTTTGGAGATTTTAGAAAACATAGAAAACATACATTAACCACTTCAACCCCATTTAGATTTTGTACAAATTTTGAACTTGCGAAATGGGAAATTCTGCACAATGAGTACTTTTAGTACATTTTGATGCCGATACTTTTGTACTTTTACTCAAGTACATTTTCAATTCCGTACTTTTACTTGTGAAGAAGTATAGTTCTAAATTGCAGTATTGGTACTTTTACTTAAGTAAAACAAGACATCTTGGAAACTTGATTCAGTATAAAAGAAGTGCCTAAAAATGTGCACGCGAGAGGGAATAAATGTCATGCTTGTCAATTCATGCTTGAGATTAGCTCTGATCCATAGCTCTAATGATGATATTAGCTCTGGTCCATAGCTCTAATGCCTTGAGATTAGCTCTGGTCCATAGTAGAGCCCTGCAACGGGAGCGGGCTCCCGCGGCTCCCGCGAGACCCAACTCAAAATGTTGCGGCGCGGGTGGTATTTAAATACCTGCGGGAGGGCGCGGGCGGTCAATATAAAATATGCGGGGACCGCAAAGGCAAAATCCCGCATCTTCCCGCAATTACACCGGATGGAAAACCTCACCTGACCCCGCAGCATAAATCAATAGTCGCGCGCAGCCACGCACAGTCGCACACACACATTTGAAAAATGGCGGAACAGCAGCAACAACAAAGCAAGAAGGAGACCACAAATGACGTTGAGAAGAAGCTCAAAGCAGAAGAGTATAAATTGAAAGAAAGGAAAGGAGCCAAGTCTGACATATGGTCACGTTTCTCCGTTGTTACAGACACAAATGGAAACGAACTGGAGTTTGCTAGTTGCAGCAAATGCGAAAAAGTGTTGAACTACAGCAGCCACAAATCTGGTACGTCTGGATTAAGGAGGCATACCTGTGTAACTCTTCCCGGCCAAACAAAGCTGGTCTTGAAACAACATGTTCTTCCAGCAGCGGCTAAACATGATGATACCCAGCAATGTGTTACACTGTGTTGCAAAGATATTCGGCCATATGATATGGTTGCTGGGGCCGGCTTTGTAAACATTGTCCAGCACTTCGCATTTAGAGCTATGTTATACTTTCCAGGGCTCGCATAAATGCAGACCAGCCTCTCGTCTTTAGTGTAAATAAAAAGAAAGTTTTTTGCTACTCACCAATACAAAGGCGGGTTGTGTCATTAGAAAGCCTACTTTCCTTAGTGGAAGCACTCTCGTAAACATGCTTTCGTTTAGAACCTAGCTCGAGTTAACATGTAAAAAAATATTTTTTTTATCTTTTCTATCTTAGGATAGATGTAGACCTATTTGACAGTGCAGAAACATAATTGCCTTCCTTGATGTATTAATCAGCATCAACGACCATCACCTGGGCACAGTCACAGACACACACAGCTCCCCTCTGCAGGCCTCTACTACTGAAAGTGACTGCATGTAGTCTGTCTCATTTCTCTCCAAAACACTTGAATATGATGGAATATGATTATTTCATATCACACATACACACCATGATTCATTAGCCCCCTAAAAACATATATGATAAGCATGGCGGAATTAATTTCAAGCATGGCGTGGCGCCATGCCAATAACATTGTGCAGGAAACCCTGCTATTACTACGTTTTGAATATTATTGGTTTAAAATGTGCATGTTAAGGCAGTATCAACTACGTTTAAGGGTCAGGTTCATCCACATCTTCGTTTGCCAGTCTGTTCTTGCTCGCCGCCATGACGTATCGTATCCAGCGGTAGTAGTGGGACACGCGGGTGTACACGCCGTACTTCCCCTCCTTGGCGCACTCCTCTCCCCAGCTTATGATGCCCGTCAGGAACCAGGTGTCGTGGAAGCGGTTGGCGTGCGGCCCGCCGCTGTCCCCCTGGCACGAGTCCCTGGCGGTGTCGTAGTATCCCGCGCAGAACATGTAGCGCGTGATGCGGGCGGCGCTGCTGTCCTTGCACTCGGTGCGGTCCGTGAACGGGACCTCGGTCTTCTGCAGCGTGCTGGCCGTGGCGCCGTGGAAGCGCGTGCGGCCCCAGCCGCTGACCGTGGCCGGAGAGGCCTCCTTGACGAGGGCCTCAGTGAAGGCCTTGGGCCCCAGGCAGATGGGCCGCGCCGCCGCCGAGAAGACGATGGGCGTCTGGAGGTGCACCAGGGCGATGTCGTGGTTGTACAGGCTCACCTGGGGCTGGTAGCGGGGGTGGACTCGCTGCTCCGACACCTCGTGGTCCTGCTCCGTGCCCTCCTTCATGTAGACGTTGTGCTCCCCTGACAGAAAACAACCAGTCACAGTTTATGACCTGACTGTGCCCAATTCCAATCTCAGGTCCAGAGGTGACCGTGCCTTTTCAGTTGCTGGCCCCAAACTCTGGAACTGTCTACCCCCTCATATTAAGTCTGCTCCTTCCTTAGAGGCCTTTAAGTCTTTACTAAAAACCCATTTCTTCTACCTGGCTTTTAATGTTTGACCTAATTAACCTGTGTACTTTTTGTGTTGCTTCGATTTTGTAATGTAACCTGTGTACTTTTGTGTTGCTTTGATTTTGTTTTACTATGTTACTTGTGTCATGTTTCCTGTACAGCACTTTGGTTGGCCTCCTGGTCTTTGAAAATGTGCTCTATAAATAAAATTTGATTTGATTTGATTTGATTTACATAATCCAGGGGTCAACAGGCGGTCCGGGACCTCAGAGTTACTACAGGGGGGCCACCAAATCTGTGAGTAGGATTTACTTCTCATTTCTTTTACATGAACCACTTGAACCCTAGCATCTCTATTCTGAGGAGAACTTTAGCCAAAACATAAATTAGACCTAAATTAGACTTAAAAAAAAAAACTATAACAGACATGTTGTAACACTAGTCACTAGTGGCTCCATTATGTTTTAAACAAGGTGTGGATAACAAACGCTTAATTGGTCATGAGTGACATCCTGTCAAAGTGCTTTAGTCAAAAAAACAACAACAGTATAACGAGCTTTTGACCTCACCATACATGTCAAGTATACCGTTGAAAAAGCATATACCTACCATATACACTTTCGTACACAGCATTCAAAAGTGAGTTTGAATGCCCCCCTTTTGTTTTACTGATGTACGTGTGTTATATTCTTTCTTTGGGATTTGTTTTCTCTGACATCCTCACCCACTCTAACGAAGAAAGACCCCTGTCCCTCCACCAAACAGTGAGCAGCGGTGACGACCCACAGCTCGCTGAGAATGGCCCCGCCGCAGAACACCTGTCCGCTGGGACGCGACACCAAGGCAACCTGGGAAGAGGAGAGCTGGTCAACAGCTACAGGTGAGAGAGTGTACACGGCAAGGTTTCCCAAACGTTTCAGGCCAGAGGTGGACCCCCACCCTCACAAGCACTGTGAATTTAGTTTTTGACTCTGTTCAACAGATAAATTGTGATTGTGAAAGTATAGTCAAGCTAAGCAACAATGTTTTCCTCTTTCTTACGTAATTGGGAACCAATGATGCACGGTTATGTTTCAGGTCTTGTTTCAGTGAAATATAGCCTGTCGTTATCTTTCTTTATCCCCTACAATAATAGCCTATACCAACTTGCGTTAGCCACACCACATCCAAGGATCAAGTTAGTTTTCAGGCCATTTTTCATAGTAGTACGTATATACACGCGGTACATTTCATACCTGCCATGGGATCTCTCCAGGTATGACGGTATCCCCGCCGACGATGCGTTTCTTGTCGTTCATGGTGTTATTTATGGGAATCCTGCTCTCCCTGACCGCCCACTGAGGCAGCCTGCTTTGGGACGGGTCTAACGTGAAAGCGTCCGTGGTTGTAGATGATGTGGTGCTGCTGCTGGCAGGCGTTGTTGGAACAGGGCTGGTAGTGGTGGTGTCGGTCAGCCCAGTGCCATTTATCCCCAGACTCACTTCTGTGTCATTTTGGAACAGAGACCTCGTGGACCCACTAATCACCGTCAGGGCGTCGCGGCCACACGGATATTCAGCTGCTCGCAGTAACATCAGGAATGTTGTTAGAAGAAAGTCGGTATTTGTAACGCAGTGGTTCCCAAAGCTTTTCATGTCAAGGCCCCCCAAATTGACATTTATTAGCCTGCAGAACACCATTTTAAAAGGTATGCCAGGGACCTCCCATAAGAGAAGGTGTTTACGGCTCTAGCAGTGATTCTCAACCCGTTTAATTTCAAGTACCCCCAGTTTGACATGCATTAGTCTACGGACCCCCATTTAATGGCATTTCTGTCTCTGGGACCCCAAATTTATAATGTAAAATCAATGTTATTTTAACTCTGAGAGTGTACAAATGGAACCATTCCATTTGTACACTCTCAGAGTTACAGACCCATAATGGTCCATTTGGTTCCAAACTATCATTTAGCTGGGGACCCCCTGGAACTCCCTCAGGTACCCCTGGGCGTCCCCGCCCGGATCCCACTTTGGGAACCACTGTTGTAACGTTTAAGCACAGCTTATAGCTGAATATAACATGGACGGTATGAATTGGATGTATAGTTACCGGTCGGCTCACAGTTGACACCGTCCCGCGCCAGTTTGTATCCCTCTGCGCAGGAGCACTTTGCTCCGAAGGTACCCATGGACTCACAGAAGTGCATGCAGTCCCCGTTGTTCAGATCGCACCTTCTAGCAGTGACTGAACACGGATACCACACACACACACACACACACACACACACACACACACACACAGTTTAAAAAAGAAAATCATATCGTGTGAAGTGAGGCCGGCACTCTTATCATCATCATACATCATAACATTCTGTGCTCAGCCAATCAAATAATTTCCGTGGTACACACAGACACACAAAGCTGGGCATAGCGGGCCCCTCAAAAATTGGCTGTTGCTCACAATGATATCTGTTAAAGCAACATTAATTAATTGTTCGTTTGACGCACTGTAGATTTCGTCGACTAGAACTAAGACAAAAAATGTTTGTCGACTACCTTTTTTCATCTAAATGGAAACTAAATGAAAACTAAGCTATGATAACTAAAACTAAGAATAAATGTACTGACAATTTCAGGCAACAAATAAAAACTAGACTAAAATGTTATGAAGGGTCTAGTGGACAAGAGATCCAGTATAAGTCATTTTCCACTTTGGTTGCATGCTGAAAATAGCAGATAGCAGAATCTACAAGATCACAACGCGTTGCGCTGTGACACGTTGTGAGCTTGTAGATCGGCTATTTTCAGCAAGTGTAAAAACAGGCATCAAGGCCTGCCAAAATACATTTTAGTCGACTAAATCAACTTGTGATATTTGGTCAACTAAAACTAGACTAACACTAACACATTCCAGGTGACTAAAATGTGACTAAAACTAAATGAAAACTATTCAAGAGACTATGACTAAAACTAAAATAAAAAAATTCTGCCAAAAACAACACTGGTTTGACGGCTCTATTATAAGAATCCAAGAACTCTGGGATCAGGTACCAGGTCACAGACTGGAACAGAAAAGTATATCTGGGTCATAAGGTCAAGGTCTCATGAACTGAGCACGAAACACAGCTGTGTGGGATTATAAAATATATGATTTTAAATCCGTGGGAATGTTCGCTTACCAATCTCGCAATTTCTTCCGGTGAAGCCGCTGAGACAAGAGCAAGTGTAAGAGCCCAGGTGGTCCTTACACTCTGCCAGGTTCTGACACGGACTGGATTTACACTGGTCTCCATCTGAACGCACAGTCACACACACACACACGCACGTGCTGTAATTCCAAATCTCTTGGCCGAAAATAGCCTAATCTACATCTAACGTGAAGGTGAGCTTGTAGATCTTTTCCGCCAAATGTTCACCCCGGAATAGGAATGCTGTATAGTAGGCTATAGGGTTCATTTGGTTAATACAGCAGTAATAGTAAGAATTGAAGCGCTATAGACAGAGAGGCATACATACTCTTGACTCAAGCAAAAGTCTTACCTATGTATCCCACCCAGAACTCCATCTGAAAAATAAATGGTAAAGCCTTGCAGATTATTGCAATCCATGTTAACAATGTGTATAAGCCAGATCAACGCACGCACGCACGCACGCGCACACACACACACACACACACACACACACATACCGTCATTTCATCATCCTCAAACGCCTCCCTGGCCTCTTCTAGATCACATCTCTCCTCCAGACACTCTCTCTCCAAGTTGCCTTGCATCCACTCCTCGAACATCCCGGTGTTTTCCCGCTTATGTCTCCGTAGGAGGACATTATCGGCTGCCTGGCCAGACAGGAACACATGGGCGCTGTGTGGATCTGCTGGGGCTTTAGAGCAGAGCAAGGCCACAGAAAAATACAATCACTGACACTGTCACGCTGAGTCAGAAGTCCTGGAAACACAGCAGTGGACCCAGACAAGACAAACAAAACAATACAAAAAAGGGGAAAGCTTAACTTTATGTCTAACTTAACCCACCTCACAGTTTCATAAGTAGTCTCTGTGCATAACCGTTAAAATAGTTTTCTGAAATTGGCTTAATTACTGTAATCGGTTAGAAAAACATCTAGAAGTATCGAATTCCATCTTGACTGTTGCAATACCCCACCTCTCTCCTCTACTGCCTGCCACAGTACTAGTATTGACTCACAACTGGATCCCCGACGTAGAAAAAATTATATAAAATGTCTGAGATTATTACACACGAGTGGCTATAGGTAAAGATGAGCCTAATATTATACTGTACCTCCCAAGACCTGCTGGTGGTCCAGCATCAGCGCACAGCATAGAAGAGACAGTATGACCGCTGCCATAACACTCTGATACCAAAATACACACACACGCGCGCGCGCACAGACACACACACACACACACACACACACACACACACACACACAGTGGGTCACCAGTCCAAAGTACAGCACACGGTTGTTTATACTTAATCTGCGCCCACACATAGATGTTTGTCCAGGGACTGGGGTAGAGTGTAGAATGTGTTTCTCTTGTACTGTGTGTGCCAGCTTTCAGAGAGTTAGACACGTGTAAGAGATTAACCAGGAGGGGAATGTATAGAATTGAGTCCACCTCAACTTTAACATAATGTGTTGCACTTTCGACTCTTCACCACAAGATGGCGCACATATACCTCAGTCTTTGTGGTTGGCATAATAACACAACAGATTCCTTGTATCTGTAAATATGAACACACCTTACAAGGTGTGTGTGTGTGTGTGTGTGTGTGTGTGTGTGTGTGTGTGTGTGTGTGTGGCCTCATTCACACGTACCAAACACCAATCAAGCAAATGTTTGGTCGTTTTTTTGGGCCACCACAATGCTTTTCCAATGGGAGTCATGGTTTGATCAAACATTTGTGTTTGATTGCTGGTGGTGGTGCCCCTCCCCCTCATCAAACACAAATGTTTGGTCAAACCATGTGACTCCCATTGGAAAAGCATTGTGGTGGCCCAAAAAAACTACCAAACATTTGCTTGATTGGTGTTTGATGTGAGTGAGTGAGTGAGCGTGCGTGCCAGACAATATCTGTGCGTCCAAAATGAGAGCATGTCCTTTGCAGTATGTCAGACTCCTTCTTGATGGGGGTTGGCCTTCATCAGGGCTGTGTATTGTCACCAAACAATAATAATAATTTGTACATTGAAACTATATACACAGTATAGGATGCCAGGTCTACAAATGGCCTGGCATCTGTCTACATAACAGGCTATCTAAATTACATTTTAGCCTTTGCATAAGCCTGCAAGGTTGTCAATGCAACGTTTGTGATATTCATGTTGTACAGGATCTCGAGGCATTGTCAAGGAGGAGAGCGTTTACAGTTTGGTGATCATGAGCTATTGCACCACTGCTTTTTCCAGACAACATGGTGCTGCAGGCGTCATCGTTCTGTCACCTCCAACTCTCGCTAGATCAGTTCACAGCCAAATGTGATGCAGTCGGTGATGATCAGCATCACTGAATCTGAGGCCTTGTTTTTTTTCAGCTGGGTAAGAATCTCAGTCTTCTGTGAGAAGCATTGGAGTTGAGTTCCTTTGCGTTGGAAAGGAGCCAATTGAGGTGGTTCAGGCATCTATAATGCTAGGGAGCCACTAGGGGTGTGCTCCGCCTGTTGCAGACCCCTGCCCTAGGTGGCTCTCCAGGCCTGTTGCAGACCCCTGCCCTAGGTGGCTCTCCAGGCCTGTTGCAGACCCCTGCCCTAGGTGGCTCTCCAGGCCTGTTGCAGACCCCTGCCCTAGGTGGCTCTCCAGGCCTGTTGCAGACCCCTGCCCTAGGTGGCTCTCCAGGCCTGTTGCAGACCCCTGCCCTAGGTGGCTCTCCATGCCTGTTGCAGACCCCTGCCCTAGGTGGCTCTCCAGGCCTGTTGCAGACCCCTGCCCTAGGTGGCTCTCCATGCCTGTTGCAGACCCCTGCCCTAGGTGGCTCTCCAGGCCTGTTGCAGACCCCTGCCCTAGGTGGCTCTCCAGGCCTGTTGCACACCCTTGCCCTAGGTGGCTCTCCAGGCCTGTTGCAGACCCCTGCCCTAGGTGGCTCTCCAGGCCTGTTGCACACCCCTGCCCTAGGTGGCTCTCCAGGCCTGTTGCAGACCCCTGCCCTAGGTGGCTCTCCAGGGTGTTCTTCTAGGCACGGCACGCCCAGCTGGGAAGAGACAATGGTAGCAGCATTTTACTATGTCATTCTGTGTTGCCTAGAACTGGAGGTCTGAAAAAGTTATTAACAGTATGAAGTACATCTTTGCGATGTCACTGAGATGTACTTCATATTTTTCAGACCTCCAGTTCTAGGCAACACTTTTTATTATTTCGTTATATTAATGACATAGTAAAATGTTGAAAATTAGTATATATTCCCCTTTAACATGCACTTCATCGGCTATAGCAGTTTTAAGGATCTGGTTTATTTTCTGAACTTATGCGGATCTCCTCCTTTCTAATAATTGCATTTGCATGCATTAACCAGCCATACTGGCTCTGATCAGGACTTGAGGGCACATGCTGACTTCAAGCCAATTGAAGGCCAGTGTCTGTGGTCGTACTCCAGTGTCAGTCTGTGGTCTGCCTCGTAGAACCCAAGCCCCCCACCCGGGCCCCCCGGCCCCAGGATCTCTCCCCCCGGCCCCAGGATCTCTCCCCCCGAAGAGGGAGTCGCAAGGCAGCTCTAATGGAGACAACTATTGACCAGTGGCATTTATATTTCATTGAATCGTTAACAGGCTGAATAATTCATTCTTGAGTAATTAACACGGCTCTCTCAATACATCGCAGTCATTTCTCCCTGGATTGAAAACCAGAGTGCACGCATCTTCAAGTAGCTATATATATACATTTCCGTTGCGGTCAGGAGGAAACCTCATAACTACATTTTTTTGGTTTTTGGCATAAATCAGTGCTATTGAACACCTTTTATGTCTGTGTTGTTTCTCCATTGGACCCTCAAAATGTCTGCTAAATCAACTAAATCCACCACCTCTCTCCCTCTCATGGAAGTAATTGACAATATATACAACATCAACTTTGATGAGGCTGTATTGCTTTGTTTTAAAAATATACGGTTTTCTTTATTTCCTGAAAAAATTATATTTTTAATTTCCTGAACATTTTGGAGTTATGAGGTTTCTTCCCGACAGCGAAGATATATCACTTATGCTTGTTAAACATTTTATAGTTAAGTAGTTGTTTGGTCTCTAACGACACAAATCATTGGAGTGTTGTCGCTTAGGAGGTTACTGCAGGCCATCCATTTCATATTGCAAGTTTAAACTGTAAAGTTACACAGAAGGCTCCCAGTGTTTGACCGCTGGGCCCAAGACATCCCATCCCGTTCACAGCCTCCAAATCTTTCACCCAACCCCCCAAAACACACTATACTGTAGGTGTCATTCGCCCCAAATATCGAGTTCCACACAGTTTTCGGACTGCATCGTTATTATACCCTGTCATGTCTTTGTTTCTTTTTAATACAATGGATTCACATATTGATTCTGTCCAGATACAGATAAATCCAATACGATAAAGTAATTTACAGGTTTGTTCTTTGTCTCCAAACAGAGGCACAGACAGACTGTCACTGCTATATATGGACATGCTATCCAGCAGTGATGGATGGATGGACAGGCAGAAAAACGAAATGACATTTGGATAGAATATAGGAGAACAGTCTTGACAGTAACAGTTTATTTTCAGTGCGACGTCTCTTTACTCTCCCACTCTCTGTCATCATCTGTCAGTCACACATCTTGAGCGCAGCTGAATCTGCTCCAGCTCAAATGTGATTAGGCATTACTTCTAGGCACTACAATGGGGCATCGATGCAGAGTACTAAAACATTATAAGAACTCTGATGCTTTCTCCATGCTATTGATTGTTAAAATTAATGTAGGCCTATAGTATAGCCTAGTTGCTGCTCCTGGGCTGTGGGGAATACATATGGGGGCTTATTGGCATATAGGGACGTGCACACATCAAAGTGGGCTTCAGCCTCTGCCATTTTACCCGTCTGTAAAACAACTGCCCTTTCCACACCACCAATGTAGCATTTACTGTGGTGAAAGAAATGCAAATGTCCTCCTCTCCATGCCAGCATTCAGGAGAATTGCTTTTTTTCCAAAGTCTCCTGAACTTGAACGCAGCATTTTGCGTTGAACTAATTTGTATCGAAATCCATGTCATTACACCGCATCTCCACTAGCTAAAGACTGCCATGGGTTGCTGCTTTTGTCCAAAAGTGCCCTCTGAAGGGGATTTCAGCCCCTTGCCTCCGTAACACTCTCTGCACGTCCCTGCTTATTGGGGTAGTGTGAGGATGGAACTCTGAGGCCTTTGGCTTCATGCCTTTTTCACAGCCTCATCAAGACTCTCTGCAGGGACCCCTTGTCATTTATGGGGGGGCTTATAGCCTGTGCCTGCGCAGTAAAATATTAATGTAACTGCTGTTGGAAATGTGTGCAGGGCTCAGACGTGACCAGCATAGTGTCATGGACAATGATTGTGATTCACCAACAATAATGTACTAACTGTCATATGTTCAAGCATTGGATCTTCAGATTGTTATGATAAAGGGATGTCTAAGTCTAAACTACAACATTTTCGTGTTAGCTCTTGTTACGTTACATGCTTTTATTTGCCATGTTTTAGTGCCTTCTACAGGCTGACAAGGGAACGTAACCTTATTTTACAATTTACAATTTAGGCATTTAGCAGACGCTCTTAATCCAGAGCGATTTACATTAAGCAAGAACAAAAAGGCATGGGAATACATCACATAAAAACATTTATCATGAAACATGCGTAAGCTAAGAAGTGGAATCTCTATATAATGAAGCTATACAATATATATACTATGCTATACATGTACTATGACGTGCTATGACTACATACAATGCAATTATAGTGCTGTCTACATAACATGCTATAAGTCTGTATCAAACGCTATCTAAGTCTACAGAAATGCTATCTAAGGGGGTAGGGTAAGTGCTATAGGCCATGATGGAGTCTGAAAAGGTGGGTTTTCAGACTACGGCGGAAGATTGGGAGTGATGCTGCAGTTCTGACTGCAATGGGAAGTGCATTCCACAGTTTTGGAGCCAGAAGGGAGAAGAGTTTGGGACGTGTGGAGCGTTGTCCTGGCGTTTTTAGTGAGGGTACTTCCAGCTTCCCTGCGTTGGCTGATCAGAGTGCGCGGGAGGGTTTGTAGGGTTCGATCATACTTGCAAGATATGGGGGAGCCATATTTTCTGATGTCTTTGATTATTAGAGGTCATCATGACCTCAGGTCAGGTCAATCAAGAGTGCATTAGCTGCACCTGCAGTACTAATCAAGGGTTTATAAACCACGCCTTGTCAGTTTAGAGAGAAAAAAAGGACTGCTGTGTATTCTACACTCGCACTGACTGTGTGTGGACCTCACAGAAGCTTTGTTTGTGAGTACTTTTGGAATGTTAGAGTGTTTGGAGTGTTTTGTGTATGCTTATAGTTATGCTTATAAAATGCCCTATTTTGCTGCGTGGGTGGAGCTTTATTTCCATCCACCAAAAAAACCCCGGAAGAGACACCAGCCAAGAGCAACTTTTGGCATCTTCGTGACGCTAAGGTGTGCCTGTGCTGTCTGCCAGACTGATCACATGGGATCGATCAGTCTGTCTGGCAACGCTGGGCTAGAGATTGCCAGCAGGACATAATCCTGTCAATCCCTGTCAACAGTATAGATGGAATATTCTGAATTGTCAACTAACTCCCACCAGGGGGCAGCAACAACAACAACGGTGTGTCAGCTGATGACCCAGTGGTGATGAGGACTGCCATGCATGTTCATGCAATTGACCTCATGCACACTGCTGCCAAGCTGTACGAACAGCTTCAATTATCCTCTTTCTCAAGTCTTTGTTTCATAAAAATCCACTGTAGACATATGTGATGAGCTACTCCTCTTCGATGTTCCTTTTGACTGATACCTGTCCATTCAAACTCTAGACTCAAGTCATTATTGCAGCCGCAGCCAGTGAAAACTAGAGTTCTTGCGCCATTGCGTCTTGCGTCATCAATGATCAAAATCGTCCATTCATTGTCAATGGGCATTTAATGTTTTGTGTTGTCTCAGTAGTCAATTGAATCCTCACCTCCAGAGTAGGGAAGGAATTAGTTGGTATTCCAATTCGGTATTCAAAATGACAGATCCTGTGTCTGGCTATGACCTTTGGCACGACCTAAATGTCTCAATAGAAGAGCAGGGAGACAGGGAGTTAAACGTTATACTGTATTAACATACTCTACCATACAGAGTGGACAAAATTAAAATGTATTCATAAAACAGTTACATATTTTAATCTGGCCTCACAATCCTTTAAACCACAGCGGTCTCTTCCTGTTGCTAGTATTTTCTGTCTCTCTTTTATCGTTGTCTCTCCTGCACAGTTTGGTAATTTGGAAAGAACTATGATTTGGATGTTCAAACCTGTAATTGGCTGTAGATCCTGTACCTCGACTAAGTTAGCTTGTCTTTGGGGTTTACTAGGATGACATTCAACTGATGCACCGATATATCCGGGGGGGGGGGGGTCTCAGCAGGGACGGCTCCAGGGGGGCGTCGCAGGGCGTCAGGGGATGAGTGCTGTAGTTAATTACTCATAGCTGTGATTCTTGTGAACAGCAGTAACTGTATGGCATGAATTCAGGTCCTCTGGCCATGATGTGTAAATTGTGTTTATGTTCCTGTGTATAGTACAGTACACACACACACACACACACACACACACACGGATCAGTCAGAAGCAGTTTGCAGAAGCCTCAAGCTGCAGGCTGGTGGTGATACAGAGGTTGCAGTGGTTTTATCCTCCTACATAATCAGCCCACTGGTACAGTATAGTCTCAGGATGAGGAGCTGCTCTGTCTGTGCATTAACCCATTTTGGGGCGGGAACCCCTTTTGGTGTTTTAAGCATGATGTTACTTTAACTATTGAAAAATAGCAGATCTACAAGCTCATAGTCGTGATACGAGCTTGTAGATCTGCTATTTTTGAAAAATCGTGAACATGTGCCTCATATCTTTGTGTGTGTGTGTGTGTGTGTGTGTGTGTGTGTGTGTGTGTGTGTGTGTGTGTGTGTGTGTGTATATAAATAAATTCACAGCGAACATTTTTAATGCAAATATTTGCTTCTGGGAGGTCCCTGTAACAACACATTTTCAGATGTGGGTCGGCGGCCAATTACACACACACAGAATTGTTCTCAAGTCTAAATGGTTTAAGGGAACTGCAAGAGCAGTGTATTAGACTTCTCTATTGTGTGTGTGTGTGTGTGTGTGTGTGTGTGTGTGTGTGTGTGTGTGTGTGTGTGTGTGTGTGTGTGTGTGTGTGTGTGTGTGTGTGTGTGTGTGTGGGGGGGGATCGGCTGAAGTGAGACAGAAATGACAGTTTTCCAGATACAGATCTCATCTGGTGAGAGACTGAAACTTTCACTCACCAACTGAGAGACTGAAAATTCACTCACCAACACGAGATGACATAAGAGATTATGGGGAGGTATGCCATAATTATGTTGAAAAATAATCATTTTGGGAAAAACGTGAGGATTGATTGGTTGATTGAAAGTTTAGAAAACAGTACGGAAGTACAGTTGGTCTAGTAGTCAAACACACCCAACCGCATTTTTCAATATCAAAAGCAGTGCCATACCAACAACATACGGAACACACACACATATCATGTCTAAAACTTTTACTTTTCAGGATTCAAATTCATAAACGTGTTGCTTCGCACCGCGTTTTGAGCTTGACGATCCACTACTTTTGATGCTTTTGCGTGACGCTGTAGCGTGATCAAATATAGGGTGTTTTTACCATTGAGCTCATGGGATAAATTGATCAGCAGGTCAAATTTCGTGTCAGATCCTGTGTCTATGTGAGACATGACCTTTGACACGATCTAAATGTCCCAACAGAGCACCGTAGTCTGACGTCAATATCGGTAGAGGGCACAAATCCACATGTTCGTATACTTTTTAAATGTTATTTTTTTCTTGTGGCTTTCGCCTTTATTTTATATATCCCATGGAGGGACAGACAGTAGGCTGACAGGAAATGAGGGGGAAGACATGCAGTAAAGGCCGTCGGAATCGGGAGTCGAACCCGCGGCACACTGCCAGACTGGATTACCAGTCATGGTGCCTGTACCACTGAGCCATGGCCCAGGCCGTTCGTGTACTTTTAATTTGCATTGTAATCCCCATAGGGGGATTTTAGATCGCCTCATATAAGAACTGTGTTTGAAAAATATACATGTCATCCCGGCAGTTTCACTCACTCATTTCAGAATCAACTGACTGAGAGAAAATGTTACTGCTGCTGAATTAGTTACATTTTCGCTAGAAACCGACGGTATCAAATATGACCGACTGACTGACCGACACAGAGACACCTCCCCAACAATAACGCAGAGACAGCTTGTTTCTTTTTGGACCACAATGCTTATATGAGACGATTTTAAGAGGACCCCATAGAGAAATTACTTCCGTGAACCAGGCAGAACCAGGGATGAGCGAGTGATGTCAGGACTTCGGCGCTCTATAGAAGAGCAGGGAGACAAAATACAACCACCCCAATTGTTACCCCAAAGTTAACAAATTGTCAATTTATTAATTAAAAAAAGTTACATAGTGAGCCTTTAAGACTACATTAAGTACAGTACTTGCGTAAATGTACATAGTGACGGAAGAAGCAGCCATTTTGAGCAGGTGTGTGTGGCTGATGAGATGACGTCATTGGTCTATTTCAGTCGGTCTGAGACCTTAGGAATCAGAGAAGTGCTGTGGTTGTCGGTTGATAAAAAAAAGACGGTAAACTATGAGAGATGGTCATGTTTTCTCTTTATGAAGACTGTAACAATGGCGACCGGACCCATTTCACCAGACCCGTTGTGAGCGTGTAATATCAACAGGGATTCTCTTCTGTACAGTACCGTATATCGTTACTGTCGGCCAGAAACCTCCTATTCTCTATATTTCAACTTTGTGGGTTTTTTTTGGTAAATTGACACCCTATTTGATCATACTACAACGTCACACACAGCGTCTTGAACTTGTAGATTTGCTACTTTTTGAAATTGAATCCTGAAAAGTACGAGTTTTGGATGTATGCTGTTTCCCAGCGACATAGATGGTACAGTCTAAAAAGAAGCACTGCTGGCTTCAAAGCACCTTGCTCCTCCAACACCACCACCTCGTCTCTAGATATTGTCATTGACATTAAAGTGATATTTGAAAGAGCGACTCCCACTGTTAATTACTGCTACAGTCATTCCTGCCATCTTAAAGGCTAATGTTCTGCACCCACCCCACCCCCTCACTCCTTCCTTGCTGCATCCCACCCACCGAACCAAACACCCTGACATTTCAACAATCGGCTTGGTATGTTGCCAAAGACGGCAAAAGGGAACACTTTGCTTTTTAACTGCCTCACATCGCTGGTCGCAGTCCAAATAGAGCTTTTGGAGACCGATCAGATGAAATCCAGCCAAGAATGTAAACAGGCAACAGGGTTGCTGTTTAGAATCCATCGTATATTTGTGCTATAATAAATTACCCAACACATTACTGTTACATTATAGAACGTCCTTTTGATTCAAGGCACAAATCCTTCAGTCCACTGGTCCAGTAGAAAGTAGAAACCCTCGCATAGTGTAGTGAATCACGAAGTAGCTATAGCCTACTTCATGACAGGTGTTCTTAAGTAGGATCAACTGGACATATGTGAAGGAACTGAAGTAGATGTACAAGGACTCTACAGTATGCCCTGGAAGTGCAGCACCAATACTGGTTCACTATTTCACACATTAATAGCTATTGGTTAAACTTGGTTTAAGCCCAATGTTCTGTTGCCCTCCCATCCCTCCACCGATCCTGGTGGTGTGAGCCGTGATGCGACCGGCGGCTCAGAGATGTTCAGACACCGTTAACTGAACAGTGGAGCTCCCTCCCATATCCCTCCTGGACAGAAACTGCCCGTAAAGATCACCGTTTTCCTACTGCATGTCAAACATGAGTCGGCTGAAAGCTGCAGTGCACAGAGTTCAGTTCAGTTCAAGTTATTTTGGTCATAGAATGAACATTGAATGCATTGATTACATTTGATCATTATAACTTAGTATTTAGACCAAAAAGGTATAGGCTGAAGCCAGTGGCTTATTTTGCCTATCCTATTTACACCTACAGACTTGTAAGGGAAAAAATAATAATAATTTTTATGAGGAGAATGAGGAAAGACCCCTGCTGGGCACCGAAGTAGCAAGCCAGAAGGTATGCGGTCAGCTTTGGCTTGACTCAGGGAATAGGACGCCCCTGCCATGCATAGTCTCACGAGAAGTTTGCCATGCATGGCTCTCTTTCTCGTGACAAGTCTGGATTAACGCAAGCTCAGGTCTGATCAGCCTGTAGCTGGCCACCTTGGGGAGGGTGTATAGTGTTGGGGCCGAAACATCCCAAGATCCAAGGAGACACTACTGAATACTGATGATGCGTATCCAGCTCCCACCATTCACCACCACTCATCACCAAGACGGCAGGATGACTAGCATTACTATATCTTAATGAGTATATACTTAATAAGATATGATTTAAAGGTGGCAAACTATATTGTTAATGTTTTATATTTGTTTTTTATTTATACATTTTTGATTACACATTTTTAAATGTATAGATTGAACTGCACTTTTTTAGTACATTGTCCAGGCCGTTCCACAGATTCACCCCTCTGACAGTTATACATATCCCTTTTTTGTTTGTTCTTGCCAAATCCCCTAAGATTATACCTACTATCTCTAGCCTCAAACAGGTCCTGCATGGATACAGCCCGGAAGAAGTCTGTTATGCGCTTTGTACATTATGACTGCTGTTGTGAAGTCTACAAGATCATGTAATGTTAGTGTGTGGGGAGAGGACCCTCTAGAGGCTCTCACTGGTTTATGGGTCCCTTTATTATTTAGTTTCATTGGGAGAGAGTATGTTTTGCCCTCCCTCCGTCCATCCGTTTAGGTTTAGGTTTAAATTCGGACAGTTTTCTAAAGAATCCTATGTTTCTGTGTCAGTGGTTCTCAAACATTTTCATGTCAAGGACCCCCAAGATTATATGTAATTGGCCGCCGACCCCCATCTCAAAATATGTAGTTCCAAGGACCCCCCCCAGAAACAAAGATTTGAGTTAAAAACGTTCGCTCTGAAAGAATAATATATTCAAAGATTTGTGCCACATTTCTACGGTTTAAAAAAAATAGCAGACCTACAAGATATATATACCGGTGTATATATATATATATATATATATATATATATATATATACACACACGACTACACAAGCCTATGACATGCCCAAAACAGGGAGGCCAGCATTAACTGAGTGAGGGAAAAGTTTAATATTGATTTCTGTTTTGACAGTTGAATAGTACAGTCCAACTAGCCTAGAACATTGCTGTCCACACAGAACACTATATATCCGTGTTAGAATTGTCTGACAGGCTGTGTGGGCCACCTGATTAACTAGAAAGGTATGCTGTCACAGTCAGTGTGAGTGCCCCTACAGTACCTCCGTTGTTGTCTGTGTGGTGCTTGCAATGCCATTGTTTTTGCATCGTGTTTATTAAAAGGCACTGTGCTATGTGGGGAAATGCTATCATTGTTAATGCCTTGTGTCAATTATGTTTGTACAGGGTTAGACTGTGCAAACAAATCAGGCCTGGAATGTAAATGACAGGCAGCATTATGTCTGTCCAAACTGACATAATAATGATAAAGTTGTACTTGGGTTTAGGTCCAGGTTGGTAGATCACAATTTTGGGGGTTTTACTGTAAATATCATAAGGCCTGTCACATAGACATAGACCATTGGAGGTACAGTGAATGTTCTCCAAAAGTCTAAGGAAGTCTTTGATGTTTATAATAAAGCACAGGGCTCATTTTGGCCATTATTCACCTTGCCAGAAGCCTGGCAGGTGAAGACTGATCATCGCCAGAAGTAAATGGGAGACTGTCAGGATGCTGTGATTTCTCCACACCACCTGCCTGTACATCATTTACCACACTGCTAAAATATACCCTGACCCTGTGATATGGGTTGTATGAAAATGGAGTCCGGGACTGGGAGACATTATGTCCATTATGTATGTCGTGCTACAGCCTTTTGACCCCGGCTGCCAACCGGCTGACCCCATGTGTGACCTGAGGTCAGAAAGCCTCCTTGACCTCTGTGGGGTCAGAGATAAACGGGCAGGTGTGACTGTTCTCAGGTTGATGAAACTCTGAACTAATATTAGGCTACAAAGAACGGAAATGTGCGTGTGCACGTGCGTGTGTTTGTGTGTGATGTTTAAAGTTAAGCACCGTTAAGTTATGGTTGCTGCAGTTGCAGTATAAGGATTCAACGGAAGGCGTTCAGAACTCTTAAAAGCCGTTCCTTTACCGATGCCGTCAAGCTGAATATCCACTGCCTTAAGAGAATAGGTTAGTAAGAATAGGTTAGTAACTGCAGGGATGCAAGTCTTGTCTACATGAATTAGCTGCAGTGTTCTTGTTTATGGTACATACTACATTCACAGTTTGGACATGAGGGGAACAAATCTGAACCATCCCTTAAAATAAGATCTCCTGACGAACAAACCGTGGTGTTCTTCCTAATATGTTGGGAAGTAGAAATCCTTGTCAACTGTCATGTTGAATATTTGATGGCCATGCCTATGCAGTATAGCTATACAGCTATTTGTAGCACACGAGAGAGAGTGTGTGTGTGTGTGTGTGTGTGTGTGTGTGTGTGTGTGTGTGTGTGTGTGTGTGTGTGTGTGTGTGTGTGTGTGTGTGTGTGTGTGTGTGTGTGTGTGTGTGTGTGTGTGTGTGTGTGTGTGTGTGTGTGTGTGTGTGTGTGTGTGTGTGTGTGTGTGTGTGTGTGTGTGTGTGTGTGTGTGTGTGTGTGTGTGTGTGTGCGCTTATCTGCCCGGACTCTTTGGCCAGTGGCCACATAAAATGTAATTGGGGTAAAATGGTTCAAGGTTTTCTTTTCTTTTACTTAATAGAAAACAAAATGAACAGAAACGTGTTGTGGAGTGTGGAAGTCAGTAGGCCTATTGTTAATGGTGTTATATATATATATATATATATATGGTGATATGGAGTGTATAAGGTGTGTGTGCTTAAACCTGGAGCAAACCATAAGATGCCTGTGTGGAGGAGAAACAGGGAGATTAATACAGGAGTCAGCCTTATACTGTATTGTACTGTACCATATGCTACAGACAGATGCTATATAGAGGTTATAGATTTAATGAATCAGACATTATCTGATAACATAAATGTTGAATATTATTTTGGGAGAGTGTGAGATAGAACTTAAGCCTATGCCTAAAGACAGTGAAGCCATCCCAAAGCCTCCCCTCCAGCTTGCACCTTGACCCCCGGCCCACCACCACCCCCACTACCTGTCCCCTAGGAACGGAGCTGGGCTGATTCCCTTATCAGCCACTCCCAGAGCATAAATCACCCGCCACTGCCTGTCCCAGAAAATATTTTAAGGCGGATGACGATTAAAACGAGTTAGAGATCCATAAGGGTCCATTTGGTTCCTAACTATCTCTAATTGAGCTATGTACCCCCTGAAACTCCCTCAAGTTCCCCACAGGGGTCCCCGGACCCCACTTTGGGAACCAATGCCCTACCCTACCAAGAAAACCCTGGGTGATTTTCAGTGTTCTGGCCAACCCACAATGCAGCCATGCATATCTTGGTTCTGCTCTGGTCATGGTGCGATGCATTATATCCTGTATCCCAACGGATTTATGCATCAGCTCGCGTGTGGTGAAGACTGTGTGTGGCCACGTTGTCCATGCAATGGGAAATTGATTCCGAATTGATTACCACGGTGAATATGCACCACTGCATGGGGCTGATGATGGGAGCACTCTTCAACGTCGGGTTTCAACAATAATCTGCTCTGATATTGAGAATGTACATACATTTTGTTATACATGGAGAGAAACAAAATCAGACCGTATAAGAATACAACCGAGCTTAAAGTGTGACTAAGCAGTGTTTGTGGAGTGTGTGTGTTGTCGTGTGACATAACTGTTAGCTGCTGTACGGGTCAGTGTGGGTGGGCGAGTGGAGAGGTTGGGAAATGTGTGTCAGGCCCAGTGTTGCCAGAAATAAGCAACCATGTCCATGAAAGCAAGCTCTTAAGGAGCGACTATAGGCCTACCTCATACTTTATGAGCACTTTAAACTTGCATCGGCATCTGCTACAAGCATGTCGCAAGCTTGTAGATCGTCTCTTTTCATAAAAATCTTGAAATAAAATGTGGAATATTTAGGAAGCGAATGCAAGCGGACGAAATGTGTTTTCTCAGATGGGTGGTTTTGTTTACTAATTCATGGAATTTATTTTATTAAAAAAAATTACTGGAGAAAAACTCTTTGAATTTGTTTTGAAATTCATGAAAATATTAGCTTTTTTGGGGATAATTTTTTTTAATGTTTTGAGATAATACCGTAACTATAAAAGGCAGATGCTGCATTTAGTATGGATGCCTCCCGAGCATCTCCCTAAGGAGGTCCTCACTGCACGTTCCGAGGACCAGATGGACCAGATGGGGGGATTATATCTCCATACTGGCCTTGGAATGCCTCGGGATCTCCCAGGAGGAAGTTGCTAATGTTGCTCTGGAAAAGTGAAGTCTGGAGCTCTCTGTTGGAACTGTTACCCCCACGACCAAATTCCAGATAAGTGGTTGAAGAGGATTGGGAAACAGAAATCTGGTACGGGGCTCCCTGGCACAAAACAATTTCAGATGGGGGTAAGCGGACAAATACATGAAAGATATTTGAGAACCGCCCAAATGCAACTCGCAACAACCAATATTTACAAGTGAGAAAAAGAAGCTCAAAGTCGCTTATAATAACCGGACATGGCAACACTGGTGTCAGACCGGAATTGATCAATCAACACTTGAGTGATTGTCCGTCCATCTTTGCACTAATTAAAGGACCACTGCACTAATTAAAGGACCACTGTAGGCTACAAGGACACACACACAGGCATGGGAATAACAACAGAGACCATTCCTCATCCCCTAACGGGACGATCTACATTACAACATATTGGGACAAGACAGAGAAAGAGTGACTGTTGTGAACTGGTCGTGTGTGTGTCTGTGTATGTTTTTTTTTCTTTTTTCTTCATAATCATGACATAAAAAGCCCAGTATGCAGTACACTTTACAGCAGCATCTCACAATGTTTCACCACTCAGATATTGGTGATTTGGGTCATAGAACATACTTCCCAGACGTGGTGTTAAAGTGACATAAATATACGTCTCTGCTTAAACGAGAAGCTTTGGATACATTGGCCCCTAAGGGTCCGGTCTAAATGAGCACTTGATTTGCAGCCTTTCCTGTATAGTGTGCCTGTCTGTTTTGTGCTGGGTCAGCCTTTACATTGTTGTGTTGATTTTAGTCCCTAAATGCTCTCAGTCCCTCTGCACAAGTTACTTAACACATGTGCCTGTGGGTCCATGTACCGGTAGGTATAGTAGTAGTAAAGTAAGTAGCCTTGCCAAGCCATGAGGCCCATAGGGCAGGAGCCTATCTCCTGTTTCTGTAGCGTGAGGCAGCTTGATGTACAAGTACACCCCCTGGACATGACGCTAGTATGTCACAGGGAGTGTCAAGCAGGGAGGCACTAGGTCCCATTTTTAGAGTCTTTGGTATGACCCGGCTGGCGGATACTCTAACCACAAGGCCACTGAGTTACTATGGACAGCATAGGAAGGTGGTCGCACAAACAAAAGCAGTAATGTTTGGTGCGATCCACATTGACAATGAGACACTAGTCTAAAAAGACACGATGACTTTAGCATTTATGTACAGTACACATCTTCTATCTCTACCATACACTTTATTTTATTTGTTTTGTTGTCTTTGTTTAAAAAATATATAATAACCTGTGGACTATAAGGCTTTAAGCAACTAATCGACTATTCAACTAGTCGACTAGTAAATCCAGGACCACTAGTTGACCTCGTTGGTACTAGTTGACTAGTTGATAAGGAGAAAAAAAAGAAACTCGTTGACTGTGGAATAGTTGTCTGGCTAGTGGCTACGCTAGTGGCTAGCGTGCAGCAGGCTGCATTCTGAGCAGGCGGGGAGGGGGTGTGAGTGTGAAGGTGGTGCTGTAGTATCCAGCCTCTGCTGGAAAGGTCAAAGGGGGCTAGCTGTGCAGGCCTCAGCAAGAACAGCTCGTCACTCACTGACATTTAATTTCACTCTCTCTCTCACACACACACACACACACACACACACACACACACACACACACACACACACACACACACACACACAAAGCATCTTGTTGAGTCAGAGTTCTGCCTCATTTATTGTACTATACCCAATCTCCAGCCTCCACATTACTGAAATGGCCAGAGGGTCAGCATTCCTAGAACATTGTTTCTCATTTCTGGGTTGATGGCATCTAGACTATTTCTATGCGCTTGTTTGGATGCACGTGTAATGAGCCTTTACACACAGGGGCTGACAATAATGAATCGTAATTCATCACAAAGGGACATTTGATCATTTGACACTTAATGCATGCACGTTAACTGATCCTGCAGCATTACAAATGTGGATCAATATAACTCTCCACTAATCCTAATCACAATGTTTGACATACAGTAATTGGTAAAGGCCAAATATATAGAACAATGCAGTTCAGTGGGAAATACAACAGGTTATAGTTTTACAAGTGGACGCTTTAATAATCCTGTCTGTCTACCTGGACAGCACTACCATAAACATTCAACCAGCTGTTACAAAATAAATCTAAAATTGTGCCTACGCGCCCTACAGTTAGTTGAGTGCATGTGCAATGCATGCAGGTGCCCCCCCTTTTTATATGTTTATTTAACAGGGACAATACAAAAACCAATGGATCAAAACATGAAACTGTTGCATTGTTTATAGCCAAGGCTAATTTGCCAGACCCCAGGCCCTGGCACATGAAACCGTTTTGTTGTGAGAGACGATGCGCTGTACTGTACGTGTGCATGCTCATATTAGGCACTGTATGTAGGTCAAACATGGTTCTTCACATTTTCAGACCAAGAATCATATTTGAACTGTGGAGCCCTCGATTGCCCTGCTGAGTTGCTGAGTTGAGGCATTAAATGTTTGACTGTTCCACAGATAGGCCCAACGACGTCGAGTCTGTGGGGGCTATGGGGCTATAGCCCCCATGAAGAATTAAATAGCCCCTTTTAGCCCCCATGAGGATTTTCGTGGACATTTTATATTAACATTACAGATTTTCTGGGAATTATTGACACTCTGTGACTCTGTCACAGACTGCATACTAGCGTATTTACGAATTCAGCCGGCTGTTCAGAGGTGTTAAAAGTACTCAAATGCTAATCGGGTTTCTTTTGTTTTCACCTAGCCAGGTATTATATGCCTACAGTACAGTCCCCATAGGCGGCGGGTGTGTAAGGCAGCAACACTGACACGTTCAGCGGAGTGACTGCTGTCTCTGTGCCGTCTGTGAAGAGCCATGAGCCGGCTCGCGAGGGGCAGCAACACCGCCGGGTAATCTACACAGACTATAGTGAGACTACACACTGACTCGAGAAAAGACCCATATCGTCCAAAATAGGCTAATCAGTCGTTGTCTGTGTATAGGCTAATTCATTGGTAAAAGTATGCTAAATAACTCAATTTTAGACCATTTGGGAAATAAATAAATCCGCGGCGGCGGCCTCGCTTCGCTCGGCCGCGATAGTCCCCCCCAACGCAATTCTGTAGCCTACCCAAAGTACCAGTGAAAACATCAACTTATTTTAACCCACCGCTGTGGGGGGGGGGGGGGGGGGGGGGGGGCTGCGGGTAGCCCCCATGAGGATCATCAGAACTATTCGGTTCTGGATAGGCCTATACATATTATTGTGAAAGATCTACAAGCTTTGCAAATTAACAATTTTGCCAATCTTTGAACAGTTTTTATAGTTTCTATAGTTACTTTTGATGGTCTTTTTCATTGAATTTCATGTACAGTACCAAAAAGGTCTTTAAGTCCTCATTGTCACTTCACTGATGTGACTTCACAATGTCATCTGATGCCCCCCCTCCTCCACCTCAAGTCCCCACCCAAAATCATGTGCTCCCCCACCCCGGGGGTCCAGAGTCCCGACCCATAGGTTGAGAACAACTGCTGTAGGTTACTGTGTAAGGTGTAACATTTCCTCTGGAATGGAAACCTCCAGTCATTGACTGACTCCCCTCTATCTGTGATTGATCAGGCCCAGTGTAACCTTGCTGACTGCTCACTATGTCTGCTTCTATTGATCTCTAGTCTCCACAGCCTATTGATGCTAAAGATTAACAATAATAATAATACTTTATTTGTATTGCATCTTTCATGACATCAAATGCAGCTCAACGTGCTTTACAGAGCAATGGAGAAAAAAAGAAAAGCAAGGAATAAAACATTAAATAATAGCAGTAATGCAGTAAAGCAGTAGTGAGGACAACATAAATAACAAGGAATTTAAAAGATCAATTAAAAGCAAGAGTGTAGGTCTTGAGCTGTGCTTAAAAACGTCTACAGATTCATTCATTGTTTGTATGATTCTTTTATGTACATTCTCAGTTATTCCCTTGTGACTAAACTGAAAAAGCAATACAATTTTGAATCATAAAAACAAATGTCTACAGAGGCTGCCTGTCGAAGGTACAGTGGGAGTTTGATCCGACCTGAGGGGGCGGTTTGGGACATATTTAGGCAGGCAGTCATGTAGGTAGGAAGGCTGCGAGACCATTGAGAGCTTTATAAACAAGTAAAAAAAGAATCAATCCTAAAAACATCCGGAAGCCAATGCAGTGAAGCTAAAACTGGAGTAATATGTTCTCTCATCTTAGTTTCAGTTAAAACTCAAGCCGAGAAAAAACAAAGGCGTGATCAGCGTTTTTGCATCGCCCAATGACAAATAGCCTCTGATTCGTGTAATATTTCTAAGGTGAAAAAAGGCAATCTTGGTAACATGATTAATGTGTGAATTAAAATTCAGAATCAATAATGACCGCCAAGTTCTTTACTGTACTGTTACTTTCTACAGTCAGGTTGCCGAGTCCGCTTAGTATTGATTCTTTCTGCTTCCGATTATGAGAACTTAGCTTGAGAAAGTTCTCACTCATCCAGCATTTGATGCTAGACAGACAGGTCAACAACGGGTCTAAAGCAGTAGAGAAATGTTTGTGTGCCACTGAAACAGACGGCTGCTATTTTAGGTTATGATCCTTAAACAGGGATCTTTGGGGCACGGTGGCACAGTTGGTAGTGCTGTCGCCTCACAGCTAGAAGGTCCTGGGTTCGATTCCTGCTCGGGCGCTGTGGGTGCTGGCGGCGTGTTTCCTCCTCCGAGGTTGCATGTTCTCCCCGTGTCCCCTAGGGTAGGTCCCCTCACAAAAAACATGCAGTAATCCTGGTCTCTAAACTGCCTCCTCCTGGCCAGCCAGGGCGCCTGATGGAGGAGAAAGGAACTGGTTGGAATAACGTGTTCCTTTCCCCGCACTACGTCCAACCAGGGAAGCAACTTGGAAACTCAGGCATGAAGGAAGCATGAGTTCAAGTCCGTTGCTCTCCCCATGTCCCCCATATATGGGGACTAGGTTGGTGGAGGGTGTGTAGAGCCCAGGATCACATTAGATAATTGACACAGGGGTGAAAAATGGGTAACAAAATCGCGGGATAAAAAAAAAAAAAAGGGGGGATCTTCATGTGCATTCGATTTGTCTACACCAGAGTTTTACCCTAATCTTCCTGGCTGTACTGTGATCTTCCACAGACTTCCCTGCAGGAAGACCCGGTTTGAAAGGTTTCCAGTTTCTGCTAAAAATAGTATCTGTAGATCTGGTAACCATCACTGCAGATTCCCCCCCCCGCTATCCGTGCCAGCCACTTAACACGCACAGGGCCAAGAAATGTGACATAACGCATTAGGTCTGGGATAGACTTAACCTATGTCTGCTCTTCAGAATGAAAGAAAAATAACAAAAGCCAAATACTATAAGGTCTTATATGGGCACATGTACTGTACCAGCTAACAAAATCTCATCTGGATACCTGGATACACGCTGTCAACCACCAACTGGTTTTGTTTTGTGTGTTTATTTATTTATTTAGGGGCTTTTTTACAATCAAATGAGGGATTCGCTTTGACTTCAACTGTTTAGTTTCCCCTTTATTTCCTCACTGTCATATTCAGCAATAGCTCACTCCCCAACATAAGGTATAAGGATCCGTTTAAGCTATATATATATGAGCTGAAGTTAAAGGCTGCAAACTGGTCAGGCGACTACTTGTCCTCACACCTCACTCCCCGAACCCACCTCCTATGCCACTAAAATGTGGAACGCCATTAAGACATGGGAATGCCTTGACTCCTTCAAAACCGCTCTCAAAGAGCACCTAATACAGATGGCTGCAATTCAGAACTGGCCCCTGTCTGAGGCCCCCCCCCCCACACACACACACACCTTCTCCCCATGTATAATGTACATGTTTTTTTTTATAGAAGTGTATATTTGTCTCTAAATGTTCTGATGAATTGAAAATGGTGGACCCTGTTGTAAACAAGTGGAAGGCTTTATCATGGATCATCCACAAAGTAACAGTATTTGTATTGACAACCAATCAATCACAATGCAAAAGAGACGAAAACTTAAACTATATAGGACTGCAATAACTTCAACATCACATCAAGATGACATACCCCTTTGCACGACTTCGAACTGCAGACCTGCACGGTGCACCTGTGGCAGGTGTTGTTGGACACAGTTTTTTTTGTTTTTGTTTTTAGGCTATACCTGAATTTAAAGACTCAAAGTAATGGGGCACCAGCAGTGGTGTAGGCTAACAAGGGATATGCTGCTATCTCTGCTGTGTGCCAAATTGATTGGTCTCAGACGCTGCATTCCCTGGAGGCTGCAGAGCGCAGTGAGCGGGACAAGTCTTGCTCCGGTAGAATTACGCACAGCGCGCGCACGGCCGCACGCACATGGGCTCCCTGCCTCGTCATTTGGGACTCCGTGCTGCTGACCGTGGTGGTCACACACACACACACACACACACACACACACACACACACACACACACACACACACACACACACACACACACACACACACACACACACGCGCGCACACACGCTCACAGCTGTTTGGACTCCAGTGCGTATATCTGTCATTCAAGTAGCCTATACTCGAGGACAGGCGACTGAACAACACGCGGGCGACGACGACAGAGGAGTCGGAGAGGACCAAACTGTTTTGGGTTTTTATATTGTATTTTATTTGTTTGTTAGTTTTTTACAAGGTGCCACAACGACGAACTATATAACATCACGCGGGACAGGAGGAAGACACAAGAGGGACACGTGCGTGTGTGGAGTATATGCTATGTTTTGATGTATAAGTCAAGTTGTCATTATAGGCCTTTATACTCATTAGGCACAAACATGTATTAAAGTGTTTTGCTTCACCAAGGTGAGTTTATTATAGCCAGCTAAATTATATATAATAAGACGTATTATATTTGTGATTAGAATGAATGATACGATCGTGACCCATTATATCGACCACATTGTGCACGAGTAGTACACAGTTTTCGTTACCATTGTCGCAATGTTGCTTGCTCTGGGTGGATCTTTGTTGGTTGTAAAGTGTCTTGAGACAACTTGTTGTGATTTGACACTATAATAAAATTGAATTGAATTGAATTGAATCATGCATGCAGAAGGTATACGGACGGTACACTGGTTCCCAAAGTGGGGTCCGGGGACCCCTAGGGGTAGCTACTTGAGGGAGTTTCATAGCTCAATTTGAGATAGTTAGGAACCAAATGGACCCTTATGGATCTGTAACTCTGAGAGTGTACACTCACTCTCAGAGTTAAATTAACAGCGGTTTTACAATATAAATTGGGGTATAGAGATATAAATGCCATTAAATCGGGGCCCGTAGCATAAATTCGTGTGAAACTGAGGGTCCATGAAATGAAAATGTTTCGGAATCACTGTTAGAGAGCCGTAAAAATCCTCCCTTTTCGGGGTCTCTGGCATATGTTTTCAAATGGGGGGTCCGTGGCGACTGGCGTGGCCTAATAAATGTTGATTTGGGGGTCCTTGACACGAAAAAGTTTGGGAACCCACAAGCCACTGCACTACAAACAGCAGGGCCAGGTTAGACTGGGACTGAGGAATGGATAATTGAACCAGGGCAACAGCTGCGTAGGCAAGACGCGTCCTCCCCTCCGGAGCATGTAGAGGCTGCGCGTCACACGTTGCCTTCACACATGACAACATTTCATTCATCACAGAGCAGTCCCGATGCTAATGTTTTCGTTTGCCAGACAGTCTCACCGTACGTTCATCAGAACTCCATGATCATAGAACCCAGTCTAGTCCTGGAGGTGTACTATACTTTGCACTAGAGCGTCTTCTATATACTCACTTTGTTTGTAGATCCTGTTGATTCCGAGGAGAGGAGAGCCACGCGTGAGGCTGATAATAATAATAGGCTACAATAATATAAGCAGCATTCTGGCCAAACGGAGGGCATAGCAAGAATTATCCCGCGTGCGCGTCTACCGCGTGAAACAAGGAAGAGGGCACTTTGTTTTTGGACACAATCTTTCATTTATTTCAGCCTGTTGTGCTTCTTTTTTGACGGGCGTGTTGTTTTTTTTACACGTTCGTGTGAGTCAAGCTGCGCTCGTTTTTTTAGCATCCTTTTGTCTTTCTTTGCTTATCCCCCGTTCCTTTGTCACGCCAGAGCAGGTCGTGATTTCGCCACAGGACAGAATATAGGATTCATGGTGGGAGCGCTTTGTTTCATCAATGTGCATTGATGTAGCGGGAAACGTGGAGGAGATAAGGTAGGCTTTATTATGCTCGTTTAGAAATGAGAAAAACCATGTAGGATGGAGAGTCGTTTGTATAGGCTATACAGTAGGATGTTTTTCCAGGCTGTTGGGTCTTTTGTGGACTCAATATCTAGGTTAATTGTCGTGTGTGTGTAGAGAGAGATAATATCAATTGCTTGCTGGATGCTTTAATTGGTAGACTGGTGTAGGGAAAAATGGAATCCGGGGGAAGTCCCGTGGCGGTAGGCTATACTGTTGCTTTGCTTGATGGAAAATAAAGTAGCCTACACACTATCATTCGAGGACTAATTGCAATTATCTTTTTTTCCACAGAACCCTTATCTCGGCACCTGGCACCCCTGAAAACAATTCCACTGAGGAGGACAGCGAGCGATTATTACAAGGATTTCGATTCTTGCCTAACTCGGGAATTACACATCCAAACTGGGATCTATGAGCGGCAAAGTGGCGAAGCCTAAAGAAGATAAGGATGCTTCCAAGGGTAAGAGATGCGAGCCTTAAAGCACCCTGAAAAGCACTGTTTTGTTTAAAGCGACCGTGCGTCCATTCATCTTCTGCATGAGCAGCACCCATGCACCAGTAGCTCACGAGCCATTCTTTCTCACCACAAAACATGCCAATGTTTTTTTCCCCCCCACTAACACTTGATTGTTGCAGTCCAAGGTTATTGATCATACCAGGCCTACTATACAACCTAGTCCGTCTGATCAAATAGGCTATTTAACATTTCATTGGTCAGCCTATACCATTATGACTGACTGTGGAAACATGCGATTCAATTAAGAAAAAAAAAAAAAAAGAAGCATAATGCAAATTGTAATCGGTAGGTAGGTAAGATGCTTTCACAAGCTGTGTGTTATGAATTGATTTTCTGAGTAGCCTAAAAACGTGCTGTCGCTTTAACACGACGATGAAGAATGATAGTGAAACATTGCCAGCATTCTTCTGTTTACTGTACGCCTATATTATTGTGTAATTTCCGCACATTATATTTATGATCCTAATCCTGCCTGCATGGTATCACTTTGTTGTTGTTCAGTGGTCGGGTCACAACGTGCACAGCGTCCACGTACCTTTTTGTTCTAGAGCAGACTCCCGAGTTAATGACCTAATGCGTAAGAATTAGCGTTGCATGCTGCAAGCAAGCGCCCCCCATCGCCATGGAGACAGAGCGAGACGGGGTTGCCAGAGAAACCTGCAAATCAATGCGAAATGCTCCATCTATGCACACATGGACGCATATAAGGCTATACAAACAACACGACACTGTAGGAACTTTACTGCACTATTTGTTTGTGCTGTTTTGGAAATAAACCAAACAAAAATTAAATCCCAACATGTGGGCCTATAGTTCTTCTCTGCACGAGAAACATCTTATATTTTATATAAAGGCTTATTTTCACCAGATTATTGCCAGATTTGCTCCTATATACTATTCTCTGAAGAGTCTCGTTTGAGTCTGAGGATCTATTGTTTTAGGCTATACTATGTTCAATTCAACGTGAGCCTATGAATAGTGGTCATTTTAGAATGGTGGGGGGATTAAATTAGGCTACTGTAATCTCAAACTGGCATGTTTATTGTTACGTCTCTTTCCCCTATGCATGGCAAATGCATATACCCCTGAACGGCATATCGTAGAATTTCATGGATGCCGTCTTAAGGTATTAGGTTTCCTGCCTTGTTTTGTGTGTGGCTTGATCTGATGTTCACCCACAACAGATCGATATTATACTGTAGCTAACAGGTTTACGTTGGCACTGCTGCATGGATCTGATAAGCAATTGGTATATGGCCACTTTAATGACATCCACGTTATTTGCAGAAGACATAAAGCCATGAAGATGAGTAGCCTGCAGAAAATACATACTGTATGTATGTGTGTATATATATATATATATATATATATATAGCTACACTAGTGTACAAACCTTTTGTCATACATTCTTGTATGCCTCAGACACCATAACGGGAAGAATGAATGTTTCTGGGCTTTTTCCGCCCGCCCGTCTGTCATATATATCTCAGGAGCAACCTGAGGGAATTTCAAGACTTTGAAAGGTCAAAGGTCAAGGTCACTGTGACCTCACAAAACATGTTTGTTGATTAAATCCCTTAAAAATCATCATTCCATACATACCGTTGCTGTCAGGTCGAAACCTCGTATGTCCAAAACCGGTATAGTTTTCAGGATTCAAATCCAAAGCGGCAAAAGGAGCAGATCGACTTTTTGATTGATTGATTTAAATATTTATTAACAGTTTGCAGAATTACAGTACATTTCAAGCACAAACTCAATACAAAGACTGTTAACTGTGAGTGGACGACCCAATTAAGCCTTACACTTGTTTACAACAGGGTCCACATTGTTCAATTCATCAAAACATTTAGAGACAAACAAATAGACACTTCTATGTAGTTAAAGAACAGAACAGGAATTCATCATATAGGAAGCAAAAAGGGGAAAAATACATATACAGTGAGGGGAAAAGGGGGGTAAAAGAAAAAGAAAGACAGAGGTTTCTGCATGACTGCAATGAATGATATGCTATGAATCTGGACATACATGGATGTAAATGCAGGCAACTAGTAGGGCAGGCACATCCACACTGGTGTATTTCTAGTTATCCCACTTTCAAGTAGGACTTTATTGTTTGTCACAGAGGATTATTTGGTTTTCACAGTTCAACATGGAAATGCATAATAAAACGGCAGCATACAACTCAAAATACGTACCATACTTTAATACATCTACATTTATACTTGTTTCCTAACACACAATTCAGTCATTTCAGTTCCATTTCAATTCAATTCTGCTATAGTGCCAAATCACTGCAAGTTGTCTCAAGACACATATATGATATATATATATATATATATATATATATATATATATATATATATATATATATATATATACTGTATAGAGCAGAGACCTGACAATGTCCCACCCAAGCAAGCATTTTCTGTGACACAAAAAACTCCCCCTTAACTGGAAGAAATGTCAGGCAGACCCAAGCTCCAGGGTGGGCGGCCATCTGCCTTATTGGCCATATCAGGAGAGGGAGAGAGGAAATGTCATAGAGACTACAAGAATTAGACTTAAAGCTTTGCACCACTGTTGTTTATGGCAGCACATTTTGGTTTTAGTCATAGTCTCTTGAATAGTTTTCATTTAGTTTTAGTCACATTTTAGTCACCTGGAATGTCTTAGTGTTAGTCTAGCTTTAGTCGACTAAATATCATAGGATTTTAGTCAACTAAATCTACAGTTGATTTAGTCGAACAAAATGTATTTTGGCGTGCCTTGATGCTGTCGTAACGACTGTTTTTTTCACTTGCTGAACAAGCTCAGGCACAAACATGCTGTGACGCGTTGTGGGCTTGTACTTTGTGGATCGTCTATTTTCAGCATACAACTAATTGTAAAACGACTTATACTGGATCTCTTGTCCACTAGTCCCTTCCTAATATTTTAGTCTAGTTATTTGTTGACAATTGTCAGTATATTTAGTCTTAGTTTTAGTCATCATAGCTTAGTTTTAGGAATAGATGAACTGAAATAACCAAACCAAATGTAATTAAGTAACGAACCATACTCATTAAATAATATTGAGTGAGCACTGTGCTGTAAAAGCTTTCACCCTGCAGTCACTGAGAAACTGGCTCCAGATGGTTACACGTACGTTATCTTAATGGACATGTATCTCGTCGTTGAAATGTGGTGTCATTGAAATGTGTGTCTGCCACTTTAGTTCTAGCAGGGACGGAGATTCAGGAAGGGCTTTAGGGGGCCAGATGGACCTGGGCACGGCACGGGACTCTTGGGGACCATCAAATTGAATTTTATTGTCAGACATGCCGGCCTCCTGACATGGCGGACAATATTGCTCATTACTTGAAGTGGGCTCCAAAAATGACACGCTGTCCATGGTGCTGAAATCTTAGGTTTGTGTGCATGCGTGCGCTAATCGAACAAGCTGACAAAATGGTCTAAATGGCATTTAACTATGTGATATGTATTTTGTCTCAAATATTGTAGCCTCGGAAACCCAGACGTTTTTATTTCCAGAGTCCACTTCAATTCGGCATACAGTAGCGCAAACGTCGCTCACTCTCTGCTGATTTCTGATCGTCTGCACCTTTGTTAAATTGATACACACACGCACACACACACTCTGCAAGTTGGAAATTAATGCCCACCCAGTTATTGCAGTATGTCTGCCTCCCTTTTATGAGAGATTTCTGTCAGGCATGCCCAAATATGTAGTGTTGTGATGTCAGAACAGGCCAGCTCCATATATGGAGATATAGGGGTGATCAGATCCAGAGCCCGGGCAGAGGCGGTTCTGTACAACTGTGGGTCCGACCGACTCAACACCGGGCAATGCTCTCCATGTGTGGGTGTGGAACGCGTGTCGAATTTAATGTCTGTGGGGTGAACGGTTCTCGAGTTACGTGGATTTACACACACGGAGAGACTTGGTGCATTTATCGATATAGAATAGATATTTATTCTAATTTTGGAGATCCATACTTTGTTTATTCATTGCTTCATTGTTTTTTTTGTTTGCTTTTCACTCAGTTGAGTCAGTTCACAGGCATGTATTGTCTTCAAGTTATATCTGTATATATTTAATATATGTTGATGTACAATGATGTCTCCAGCAACCTTACTGCAATTTGTAATTTTGTAGGAATCATTTGATTCACAGTGACAGGTTATCATCTTTGTAGCATCCCCCAAAAAACACAACAGATCCTGATCTAAAGTTATCGGTGCAGACCCCTGAACACAGTGCCGCGGTGGCCACAATAAAAACCTTCAGGTTGTCCTGCATGTGCATCACTGAGCAGGGAACCTGCTGCTAGCTGCACTCCATCAAGAACCCGAATGGTGCCGGAGCAAGGACATGAGCAGGGAAATGAGATCACGGCTGGTTCAGGCAACCACCTGTTCCAGAAATTATTTTCAGAGAAACGTTCCATTATAGCCTAAACCAAGCTGCCACCACAAAAGCTTATTCTTTTTTTCTCTCGATCCTTCTGACACAACCCCTTATCCAGAACCTCACTGACAACTCCTCCACACCCCAATCACTGCACCTATACTGTAGTGTACACAGTATGCACACTGTGATCATTTTGTGTTAGATTAATTTCACACTTACAGTATCGACTCTGACTTCAACACCCCAGATTTGGCTGAGTATCTGTTTGCTTATTTTTAGCAATGGGGGTATAAGAAGGATGGCAACGTCACAGCTTAATGCTTTGTATTGGATTTCCCATATAGGGGAATCTTAGATTGTGGCATACAAGACATAAGATATTACTGTATATGGCCGCTAAACTTGAGGTTTACAGGCAAATCTAGTGCCCATAATTGCCTGTTAATCCCTCTTTTCCACGCAGTGAGAACTGTGTTCCAAAAAACAAACCACCTTGGTGATTTTGTCAGGTATGTGACTCTGTGTCATTTATGATACTTTTAATAACAATCTTTTTTAATAGCGCTTTTCTTTTACCGTCAGTTGATGCTTCATATCCATATGACTGACTGAAATTGCCCGGCTGATTTGTTTATTTCTGACGCAATGACGTAATCTCAGATTCCCCTATGGGAAATCCAATACATAAAATAACACTGTGACCCAGGGAGATATAGCGCCCTCTAGCGGCAGTGTTATCAGACTACAGTGCTCTATAGTCTACAGAGAGTGTAAGGGCTGTAGTGTTGGTCAATTCAAACCACTGAGTCTGGATAGGTGTAAGGACTATAGCATAGCTTCTAGGGGCCACTAGCAGTCTGGATAGGTGTAAGGACTATAGCATAGCTTCTAGGGCCACTAGCAGTCTGGATAGGTGTAAGGACTATAGCATAGCTTCTAGGGCCACTAGCAGTCTGGATAGGTGTAAGGACTATAGCATAGCTTCTAGGGGCCACTAGCAAGCCGCAGACTATAGTCTTGTTAGACACTGTAAGTGTAAAATGTCCTACAGTTTCACAATTAGTGAACCCATGGATAATCACATACTATCATATACTGTATGCGTACTGACTATGAGCTGTAACATCCGTTCACGAACAACCTTCATATGGTGTCAGTCAATCAGTCAGTCAGTCGATCAGTCAGTCAGTCAGTCAGTCAGTCAGTCAGTTGTCCTGTACAATACAACACTGGTTCCCAAACACTGGGCCGGGAGTCTCGGGACTCAATTGTGGGTCGCGACATTAGAGAGAGGAGGAGGAGGAGCAGGAGGTTGTTTTGTGGGCCATGTGGGAGCTGCAATAGCCACACGAGTTAATCAGATTGTGTTTGCTTTCCCTGTGCTCTTGTGAAGCTGTGTTGTCCAGTCAAGACGGTGCCTCAAAGCTCCTGTGACACAGGCTACTGTAACCATTCTCCCAGGCGCTGTCCCAGTGCCTCACTCAACTGGATTGAAAGGGCATTTACATTAAATCGTATAGGCCTGACATTTTTGCCCATATCTGTTTGATAACAAAGCAGCTATGCAATTTCCAATTTAGGCATTTAGCATGTGCAAATCTTTGAATATATATTCTTTCAGAGCGAATGTTTTTAACTCAAATCTTTGCTTCTGAGGGGTTCCTTCCTGGAACATGTTTTCAAATGGGGGTGCAGCGGCCAATTACATATAATTTCCGGGGTCCTTGACATGAAATATTGAGCACCACTGATATTTCAGAAAATTATCAGGATTTAGAAGACTTTTTTAAAGTTTTGACGTCGGGTCTAAATGGGTTAAAGAAAAAACATGACAAATTCCATGTTTCCCCCCAAAAATGTACATCAAATTAAATCCACAATAGATGACATTTAGTTCCTGTTATTCTGCAACCACTAGGCCTATACAGAGTATAATTTCCATGCGAATACCTCACCTCATAAATGCCAGTCAGCCATTTGAATGTAACATTTAACAGCAGTTTTTTCACTCTGCTGAGCTCAGGCTTCATTTCAGACTAGCACATTGCTAGTCTAGTCTTCCCTATAGCCAGCCTCTTGGGTAGTGAGCGAGCGTCACTGTCAGCCAAGTGGATTCATGTCTCTCTGGGATTGCAGAGCCGTGTGTCCAGCAGAAGGCATACGTCTTGCATATTTGCTGGCAGATTAATTCGGGCCAAGGCCAGCAGCCACACAGCTGAATCAATAGATGCCCAGAGACAAGTTTGGAGTCACTTCATTAATCACACAGAAGGCTAGGCTCTCTCTCCTGCTCTCCGCTGACACCCGCTCTAATCTCAGTGGCAACAACACGCTGTCTCCATTATCATTACAATATTTATTTTTTATCTAGTTACTAGCTGCCATGTGGTCAGAACAAACATGTGCAATAACTGAGTTTGGACCATATGATGCGTTTTGTTTTGCAGATTGTGACCAAATTTGACTGAGAGACTGCCATCGCGCAAATTCCAGGAGAAAACCTTTTTTCTTTTATTATTATTTTCCCCTAAATTACTTAATAGCACAGGCAGACTCTTCACATACTAGAGCATGTCTGAAATAAGTGTCAGAGCTGAAATCGACATGTAAATATGAAATAAATGCTTAAACATGTAGCTAGGTGTAATATTAGAGTCCACAAACAACACGCTGTTTTCTGCAAGACATTACTCTATAAGCCATATCTCCAAAACTGGTGGGTCAAACTGAACAACCAATATGTCAATTTGAAGCTATGATTCTCTCTCAGTCAAATTCGGTCATCTGTCTGTTTCAGCACGGAATGTCTACACGGTATACAGTATGAGTACATATTCGTACAGTAATGCACAGTACAGAGTAAAGTACGAGTACATACGAGTACAGCACAGTACGAGTACAGTATGAAAACATACTCGTGCAGTACGAGTACAGCACAAGTACAATATGAGTACATAGTACAGTATGAGTACATACTCATACAGTATGTACGAGTAGAGCATGAGTACAGTAAGAGACCGTACAGCACAGTACAGTAGAGTACGAGAAGTACTAGTTCACACAGGTGTGATATTTTGAATAGCCAATGCAAAATAATAATAATAATCAGAATTGTCACAGATGATTTCCCGGTTTGAATGGGTTAAGCTACTACCTAAAATGTAAGGCCCGATTTATCATTATTATTGTGAATTAATTATAAATGTGAAGGCAGTATAGCTAAGCTATATCAACTGCAAGATTGTTTGCCTGTGGCTCTTTTAACAATATTGGCACTAAAATGTGGTTGGCTGACACTCACACTTGTCAGAAGGTATCATGTTCTATCCTCAATCTCTGAAAAGATGATTGTTATGATGCATTCATTAGTAAACCAGCTGCTGGTATTAAAGTTCACAGGGCTGTGCTACTCCCTCTGTGGATCTTAGATCACGACAATGATTGACACGTTGGGCCACAGTAATGTTAACCCTGTGCTGCTGTGTCTTTCATCCTTTCTCTGCTATGCAGTCTGACCCCCTGCCCTTATCTTCCCCTCAATGAAACCCATCTTCTCTGTGCTATGCTGTCCGCTTGCCCTTATCGTCCCCCCAAAGAAACCCTTCAACCACAACGTTTTGTCTTCATATTGTGGCAATGCTCCCCTAGTGGCAACTTTCCATTTCCCATGAAACGGGCCTAATTGTCGAAGTAAACAGGAGTTGACTAATCAGCCTCGGCATGAACTAAGCCCTCGGCTCCCTGCCATGCTTCCTTCAATGAGAAATCAACACAGTGGTAAATGGCTGTTACTACAACAATATGTGGTTGTCCATCAAATCAGTCAAGCTGGTTTCTTCATAGTCTTAGTGATGGTAAATCAACTAATCAAATGATTCCCGAGTGCGGCGCGGCTGCAGCTCACCGCTCCAAGAGATGGGTCAAATGCGGAGAACAATTTTTGTTTTGTTTGACAAATGGTAAGACTTTGACTTTGACTTTTGTGTACTGTAGCTTTTTAGTACTTTGTAAATTACCTAGATGTTTGTGCTTTTCTGAAATTTGAGTTGAAATTAGAGTCTAGCGGCATTGTTGAACTCCCCTTGCACAGAAGTGGGGATACAAAAGAGAAAAGAACAGAATGAGGGAGTCCTCATCTCTCCTCATATTCTGCTGTAATACTTTGGCGAGATGGGTGAGACTCTCCCAAATCTGAAAGCTAAAGGGCCCCATGGGATCAGCCTGGCTCAAACGCTTTGAGAACGTCTCAGTTGGAGGAAACGGCTCATCTGTTGGGCATGCGGCCACACTCCCTCATTTTGTCTGCGACCTTTCACACCACTGCTGCGCATACACCCAAACTCGCTCTGTGTGTAATGTGCACGTGTGTACGAAGGCGTGCATGTGTCAAACAGAGATCTGTGGCTGCTGAAGACCACAGAAGACCACACAGTTACAAAGGGCTTTCATACATACAATTTTAAATGATGGATGTTTTTAATGCCTATTGACCGAAATGTTGCTTAAATAACGTTGTCCTTATGTGTAGACGTTGTGCTTTATTGTCACTTTATTGTATTCTAAAAGGAGGAGATTTAAAAGAAGACACAGATTTAGCAAGTTGAGTTTCAACAACTGTACTACAGTAGGTGTAGCAAACATAAAACTATCTATAACGATAATTCATTCTAGTGTATTTTGGTATTATTACACTTTTTGTGAGATATGGATTTCCTGAGTGGTGGTATATGGGTGATGCATCCTCGTATGGCTTTCTTGGATGGGCCATGAACCATTGAAAGGCTGTATTAATGATTAACGTAGTCCCTAGTGGTCCCTATTTTGAATTGTCTTGTGCAATACGACACCGTGACGTTATTGAATCAGAAAAAAACGGGATTGGTGGGAGGAAACCGCTGATGGTGCTGAAAGCTATTGTAAGTTCTGAGGGCATGGATGAGGTCACAAAAGCAATTATCCCAAGGTCAGAAGCCACAAGCAGTCATTTTTAATGAAAACAACCTACAGAGCGTGCCAGCAGGGTGTTGAAACATGTTCATTTAACATCACTATGAGTTGGGATTTGGAGGAAGGGGGCGTTTAAGGGCTTTGATATGCTTTGTTGCACTCTGTGTCATGCACCGAATAGAGACCTATATAAAACAAGCTCACAGCGCTATGAACGTTGTGCGCTTGAAGAATGGACATGTTTGGTGCACGACACCGCCCCGCACTCGACTTACATCCGCCTTTTCTTGCTCACAAGTGATGAACGTCGTCCATGGCGAAGTCAAGGTCTTCAAGTCCTATATAGTGTGCAAAGCTTTTCCATCCCCTAGTAGATGGCTGTTTTTTTAAATCATGCTCGGGATTAATAGTTCCCCTCGACATGAACTAATTAAAGTTAGTGAACATTATAAAAGGGATTAAGGCGAGGTAAGAAAGGGAGGCGATAAGGCCCGGGGGCCTCTGGTAATAAACAGGGGCCGCGGGCCGGAACAGATCGGGGAGGCGCAGCGCGCTAGCTAGCAGGCTATATCATTGGCTCACGATGAGGTTGTGGCTGGAGTGGACGAATGGCTCCAGGCGGAGCAGAGATAAGTGATTTGCATTGGCCTTGCTGCGGGGCAAGGCCCTGCAGGACATTAGCCGGGTGGTCTTGGTGTGCCTGCCCATGCACACACACACACACACACACACACACACACACACACACACACACACACACACACACACACACACACACACACACACACACACACACACACAGTGATGTTACCAAGGCATTATTCTCCGTCCAGCAGCTAAATTAGCCAGCCACAGTTATGTCCACAGCCTCACCTCGGCACCCATCAGCGCCCCACCTAAGTGCCGGTAGCTCCCTGCCCAGGAGGAGACATCCCCGAATGTATGCCATTATCTGGCACAACCTCCAACATGTCCTAAAGACGAGGCAATTGAATTGTCCTCATCCCGGACACCCCCCTGTGTGTGGCGGATAGCTGCGCGGGCGGCTGGGGGAGACTTTTGAGGGAACGCCAGGAGTCCTTTTCACAGCGGCAGGCAGCAGCTGGGAAACCTTTTAGATGCCGGTCATTCATAAAGTCTCGTCTTCCCCCTCCTTGCTGCTCTTAAGTGTCTGAGTTATACTTAGCTGTGCGCGGTTGTGTCAGAAATAGCAGATGTAACTAGCTCACGCTGTGTCACACCGCCACGCGATATGAGCTTGTAGATCTGCTATTTTTGATGCACGGCCCTGGCACAACCAAGTATAACAGTAGGTCAGGCATATTGCCTCGCACTATTACTTTTACACACAACAGCTACAAGATCTACGTATACCTTCACGAGTGAATAGAAAACAAGAATATAATAGCAAAAGTGTTTTGTTTTTGATGAATCCATACCATACTTCTTTAGGCTCACTTAAGGTTTTTGAATGACTAGCCACAAGGTATTGACATCTGTTTCACTGGATGAAAGATGATACTATATACATACACACATACGGTTCACTGGATGAAAGATGATATATACATACACACATAGGATGAAAGATGATATATACACACATACGATGAAAGATGATACATACACACGTACAATGAAAGATGACACATACACACATACGGTAGTCTATGCCATTCGTACTATTCCTCAGAGAAAGCCTATTCATTCAGCTTAGTATACTTAACTGGGAAAACTGACAAAACAAAGCATATGGTGGAGAGGGGGCGAGATATATACACAGTACGATTCCCTAATTGGTGAAATGCTAGCTTGGCCTGCATTTGTGTACAGTTATAGCCTACTTGCCGCCCATCGCTGAAGCGTACAGTTCATGAGGACACCTATTTTCAGAAGGAGAAAAAAATCCATTGTTAAGAGGAGTGCTAAATATAGCAGCGTTCCTTCACTGGACCCTGAAGCCAACTTGATATACACTGCAGCGGTGAACATTGTGTCTGTCTGTCTATGTCTCTCTCTCTGTCTGTCTGTCTGTGTCTCTCTGTCTGTCTGTCTGTGTCTCTCTCTCTCTCTGTCTGTGTCTCTCTGTCTGTCTGTCTGTCTGTGTCTCTCTCTCTGTCTGTCTGTCTGTGTCTCTCTGTCTGTCTGTCTGTCTGTGTCTCTCATTTACCTAATGAGACGCTGCCACAGCAAACAAAGCTCCAATAAGCACAGGACTCGCCAGTCAGAAGGTGACACAGCTGGCTATCAACCGCACACCCTGGCTCCACTGGGGGGGCCACAGTGCTTTGAACACACACGCGCGCCCATCCTTACAGAAACGCATGCACAAAAAAGCACACACGCACTCACATTTTAGATAAAAGAGAGAGAGAGTCCACATATAGTCTGAAAGATGAGCTTAAGTGTGTGCGCGTGCGTGCGTCCGTGCGTGCATGCAGAGAGAGACCCAGTGGCCCGTTTACATGCAAGCTGTGACAGAAACTGTCTGTAGAGACCTTGGGTTTAGGATAGCTCTGTATACAATAATGATTACCTAAAGTACAGTGTGATTCCACTATAGCCGTATACTTGGCTAACTTTACTTTGTGTTTTGTCATTCGTCCCCCAGAGAGTCACATATCATTTGCACTGTTATTAGAAGAGACAAGTCACTGCCTACACTGCAGGACAAAGGGGGAGAGAGAGACAGAGATGGCAGGCAGTGATCTCGCTATAATCCATGACGCTTGAACTGGCTTCCATAAAGGAGACAACCAGCGCTGCGGGTGAAATTAAAAGGTTATGTGCAATAAAGACAAAACGCCTCAGCTTTGGCTTAAAGGTTACGGCGGAGAAATTAGGACGAAGACAGTGTTAAATTCTCTCTCTCACTGCATGCGCTTCCTTCCTTGAGTAATAACTTCTTTACACGTCAGTGCAGTTTCATCTTCAATTCCCCCAGTGGATTTTTATTCTGTTCTTTGGGAAGCGGCCTATTTAATTTCATTTGAATACAGCACGTCAGCAGTGTTTGGGTCATGGCAGAACCCATTCTGTAGGCCAGGAGTCCTCGGTGTTGATTTTACACTTTACACTTTTACACTTTAAGGGCTTTAGATTAATATATAATAATCAGACCACCTAGGCTGCCGGGATCGATCTATTACCTTTGGAGCATAATGCTGTAAGTATTTGCAGCTTTTATTCACGAATCCGGCGGAAAATAGTCCCATGGTTTGTTGTTGAAGAGAAAAACATGCCTCCAGATGCAAAACTAAACCACCCTGCACAGCATGTTGTAGTCCAAACAAACCCTACGTTCACTTGCATTGAACTCATTTTCCCAGAAGCCCTAGCAGCACCGGTTTCGTCATCATAACGCGACAGCCTCATCACCAGGTCCGCGACAAATCCGCTCTTTCTTTTTAGTTATTAAACGGCGAATTAAACAAATGACAAATTTTAGCGATTGGAACCGATTAAATAGCAGGGAACGCGCGTTATGCAAACCTGAAGAAAAATAAAACGATGATAGTGCTGCAAACGAGTCTTATCTGTCTTATGAACACAATTCTACAGTATGTAGTGTGGGTGCTTCAGTGTAAACACGTAAGACATGCAACTCTGAGTTAAATTAAGCAGTGTATAAAGTTCTGTCCTTTTATACTTGACATGCCATGCTAAGTGCTAACACACTGCAGTTCACAGCTGAACTAGATAGCTGTGTGGCAGTGCAGGCCTCATCTTGTCAAAGCCAAATTCACAGAGTCATGCATTTAACATATAGCTCACACACACCCTTAGACTTTATTATGTAACTTGTACTGGTATTTATACCGGCATGTGGCACCGCAAACAGACGGTTTGAACAGATGATCATAGCAGATCAAACAAGAAAAACTAAATACAAAATATCTACATATTTACATGAACATTGGCTACAAAAACAAAACACGTCAGTGCGTTTAATAGGATTAGGTGCAAAATGTCAGTATGTGACGACCGCATAATCCACTTAAACTAGACTGACACCGGTGTAATCCACAAGTAGAGTAGACTGGCAGTACAGTCTCTGCTGAGCGGTGTGTGTGGTGTGTCTCCCATCTGAGCTCCTCCTTGATGTTGTGTATACGCCGCTGAAACGTAACCACCTTTAATACAGTGCACGTGTGAGTTCCAGTGTGTGCACACTCACTGTTTTATTATTCAGAGGACAGAAATGCATATCGGCAATCTGTAGAGCATCACTGAAACTGAGAGAAATATACTTGTGGCCCGGCCCACAGCCACTGGCCTCTGAGATTACTCACAATTAAAAATGCCCTCACCAAAAACTTTGGTTTGGTTGTACAGCATGATATAAAATGGGATTAGGAAAGACCCTACGGTTGCACCGTTTGTGAAACTAGCTTTAAATATCTGAAAACCACGTACGAGACCCTACGGCTGTGCCGTTTGGAAATAAGATAAGAGGGACCCAACGAGTGTTCTGTTGTTGAATAAGCTAGGAGAAACCCAACAGGTGTGCTTTAGTGAAACAAGCTTCAAATATCCGCAACCTTTTATTTGATTTTTTTTAAGATTTGTTTTTATGCCTTTTATTGATAGTGAACAGTGGACAGACAGGAATGGGGGAGAGAGATGGAGTGACATTCCCCAGCCCCAAAGGCTGTCGATAGTGAACAGTGGACAGACAGGAATGGGGTAGAGAGATGGGGAGTGACACTCCCCAGCCCCAAAGGCTGTTATTGATGGTGAACAGTGGACAGACAGGAATGGGGGAGAGAGATGGGAGTGACACTCCCCAGCCCCAAAGGCTGTTATTGATAGTGAACAGTGGACAGACAGGAATGGGGGAGAGAGATGGGGAGTGACACTCCCCAGCCCCAAAGGCTGTCGATAGTGAACAGTGGACAGACCGGAATGGGGGAGAGAGATGGGGAGTGACACTCCCCAGCCCCAAAGGCTGTCGATAGTGAACAGTGGACAGACAGGAATGGGGGAGAGAGATGGGGGAGTGACACTCCCCAGCCCCAAAGGCTCTCGGGCTCGGTTGGCAGCCAATAGGTGCCCAGACGGTTGAGCACTGAAACTTTCTTGTTTCCTGCCTTGATCTCCTTACCACCTCTTTTTTCTTTGTTTACTTGGAAATGATACGATGGGAACTAGTAGTTCCCATCGTATCATATTATATATACCCACTGTTTTACTATGATGTGACAATAATGATGTACAATCGTCGACTAAAAGTAAAATGTTCTACCTTTTTTTTTCACTGACAAAAGCTAAATAGAAACTAAATGAAAAATAAGCTATGATGACTAACACTAAATATATCGACAATTTCATCAATAAATTAAAACTAGACTAAAATGTTAGGAAGGGACTAGTGGACAAGAGATTCAGTGCGACACGTTGTGAGATTGTAGATCAGCTATTTTCAGCAAGTGTAAAAACAGTCATAATGACGGCATCAAGGCTCGCCAAAATACATTTCAGTCGACTAAATCAACTGTAAATTTTGTCGACTAAAATCCTATGATATTTAGGCGACTAAAACTAGACTAACACTAAGACATTCCAGGTGACTAAAATAATAATAATAATAATAATAATAATAAAACTTTATTTGTATAGCACCTTTCATGACATGAAATGCAGCTCAAAGTGCTTTACAGAACAATAGAGAATAAAAGAAAAGCAAGGCAACAGCATTAACAAAAAAATAAAAGATCAATTAAAAGCAATGTTGTAAAAGTGGGTCTTGAGCTGAGCTTTAAAAATGTCTACAGAGGCTGCCTGACGAAGGTACAGTGGGAGCTTGTTCCATGCCGACGGCCCGTAGAAGCAAAAAGCTGCTTCCCCGTATTTTTTAGTTGCCATTTTTTTTGGCAAAGCGAGCAGGCCAGCAGTGGAAGACCTTAGGGGGCGGTTTGGGACATATTTAGGCAGGCAGTCATGTAGGTAGGAAGGTGCGAGACATTGAGAGCTTTATAGACAAGTAACGTAATTTAAAAATCAATCCTAAAAACAACCGGAAGCCAGTGCAGTGATGCCAAAACTGAAGTAATATGTTCTCTCATCTTAGTTCTAGTTAAAACTCTGGCTGCTGCATTTTGGACAAGTTGTAATCTGTCAGTTGTTTTCTTAGGCAGTCCTGAAAAAAGTGCATTGCAGTAGTCAGCCGAGAAAAAACAAAGGCGTGGATTAGCGTTTTTGCATCGTCCAAGGACAAATAGGCTCTGATTCGTGTAGAGCTAAACTAAATGACTAAACTAAAGTCAAATTTAAAAAAAATTGCTGCCAAAAACGACACTGTGTGGCACCCACATCATTTGAGCTTCTATGTCTTCCTTCCTCTCTCTCTGCTCTGTCTTGGAGTTCATCAAAGTCTCCTTGAGTCCATGAGTCATTTCACCTGCACTGAGCAGAATTAGTAACAGCTAGGCTGCTGTTTCACTTGTGGTGGTGCAGCATCCAAGACAAATAATGCAATGCCCTCACTTATTTAACTCTGAGAGTGGAAAACATTTTGAAATCGACACCCATATGCTTGTGGCACTGGCAACTGAGTAGAATATTTGCATGGTCTCTATTGAAAAATATCAGATCTACAAGCTTTTGTATATATATATTCTTTCAGAGTGAACGTTTTAACTCAAATCTTTGCTTCTGAGGGGTTCCTGTAACAACATATTTTCAGATGCGATGGGGGTCGGTAGCCAATTACATTTCATTTTTGGGGTCCTTGGGAGCACCACTGATACAGAAACAGAAAATTGTCATCATTTAGAAGATTCTTTTTTAATTTTGACGTCCGGCCTAAATGCGTTAATAATTTAGAGGAATTTAACATTCAAATTCACTTTATTCATCTTGCAAGGTATTGCCTTATTGCGGTTAGGAAAGAGTGCAAAAACGAGAAAAAACGTATATACTACCTGCCTGACAGACAGACAGTGAAACTACGTCCTAAAGGCTAGGGCTGGGATAGGATGGCGTTTTTATCACTGCAGTGAAAGATGTCTGTTAACTGCATGCCCCAACATATAGTGTCATAGTAGCAACAGTAGTCAGAATGAAACACTGGAAGAGGTAATAGTGGGCCAAGAAAACAAAAAGAAAGATAAATCAAATAGATACAATATAAAATAGTTACTGGGTCGTTGAATGACTATAGTATGTCTTATCAAGTTATCATGTACTGTAGGCCCAAGTATAAATGTACAGCACATCATTACCAGTGACTACAGTATTTTAATTAATGAGGGCTGGGCAATATATGAATATAATATTGATATCATAATGTGGTTTGCTATTTTGGCACAAGTGTTGTCTTTTCTTCGAGGTAAAAGCTGCATTACAGCAAAGTGATGTAATTTTCACAACTTATTCCTGGCTGTTCTGGCAACTGTGACGCAGAGGTAAAGTACACTCTGGAGTCTAGGGCTTTATACCACCACATTGCATCAGGTTTACACAACCGGCCGTGTTTGTGCAGGGAGGGAAGCCAGGCACATACTCCTACGGGTTGGCTTGACACCTGTCAGCGGGGGGGGGGGGGGGGGGGGGGGGTGTTCAATTGGGAGGAGTAGGACGGAGGCACTACTGTAAGTCCTCCCGGTGGGGGTACAGTACAACATGCATTGGCAACACAGAAATGACTGGGGAGGAATTTAATTGCCATATTGACTAAATTGTGAGGAAAAAGGGGTCAAAATGATTGGCTATACACTACAATTAAGGCATTTAGCAGGCATTATCCAGATCCACTTACAAGTGTTTATTGAACCCATATAGTCAAGTAATAATCACATAAATGGAGTGCAGAGAGAACCGGCTACTGTAGCAGGGCCTCATGAAAGCTAGATTGCCTGGTAAAAAAAATTACCTAGCGTCTTCATAAAAAAGAATTTGTTGCTTCAGCTTGACACATAATTTCCTCGATTTTGTAGGCCTCAAGATCAGGTAGATTATAGTTATAGTCACCAATGTACACAGTTTTTAAATGTACAAATATTTATTATATAATATAATTTGTTTACATAATAGGTAGTTAAACAACTAGTCGACTAGTCAACTAGTAAAATTGACTAGAAGTGAATGCTCTAGCGTGTGCACGTGCGTGCAGAAACTGACACAGAGGAATGCAGTTACTGTATAGCGGATCCCTGCAGATAATAATAATAATGCTGCCATGGTAATTAAAGTGAATGTAAAGGAGGATGTGACATATTGAGCCTATGACAGAATGAGACACCGTATGACAGCCCCCTAGTAGTCAGGTGTTTGTTCAGACACACTGAAAACAACTACTGTGGGGTCTAGTAGGACTTTTTTTTATATATATTTTTTATCCCACGATTTTGTAACCCATTTTTCACCCCTGTGTCAATCATCTAATGTGATCCTGGGCTCTACACACCCTCCACCAACCTAGTCCCCATATATGGGGGACAAGGGGAGAGCAACAGACTTGAACTCATGCTTCCTTCATGCCCGAGTGTCCAAGTTGCTCCTTTACACCTGACAGGGGGGAGTTTCCCTGGTTCTAGTAGGACTATAGAAATTTATAATAAATAAATCGCCGTAATTATTTTTTTAAATATACATATTTAGTCACTTGTTCGAATGCCCCCGCCCCCTGTAAAAAATAGCTAAAATCGTTAAAACGAAATAAAGCAGCGATTTTTTTTGGAACACTCATCGTTTACTTTCTCTAATAACCACCTAAAAGTTTCCCTTTAAAGACGAAGTTTACACGTCCGAACAGTTTTTATGCACTTCACAGACGCATGCATGCACAGCCTGGTGCACACACACAGGCACAGCCCTGTGCACGCACACACACGCGGCCCGGTGCTTAGCTGAACGTCCTCAGGGATCTGTCTCAGCTGTAACGTTTCAGAACGTTAGTTCCATGTACTGACACAGAGGGCAGCTGGCACTGGTCTGTTGTCCAATCGGAGGCTGTCTGCAGGCAATGTACTGTATTTGCGTTGCGTGCATGTGTGACGTTATACCCGAGAATGGCGTTTCATGTAGGCTACTACTACGTAAACCAGTGGTCACAGTATAGTGTCGTTCTCAACAGCAGACTTTGAAGGTCTAAATCCATTATTAATGGAGTTGGTTTTCAACCTTTTTCATATCAAGGCCCATTATTCATTTGCCATTTCAGCCACGGAACACCATTTGACGAGATTTTGCCTCGCAGACCCGAAGTTATATTTTTGTATTGTTCGATAAGATTCTGTCCACAAAAGTGTGCATGCGTGCGTGCGTGCGTGCATGTGTGCGTGCGTACTGTGATATGCTGTAAAGGGACAGATGGCATCACCGCCCCATTGTGAGTTCTTTCCTAGTCTTTGGCTCGCGGTCTTCATCCTGCCTTGGCTGGAGATTCCGACAGCCATCAACTAAACCAACCCAACCAAAAACAACACAGAGTAGATACTGGCCATCAGACAAGACGGATACACTGGCTATATTACACACTTTTAAATATATGACACTTTTAAATTACAAGCATGTATTAATGAGTCATTATAGGTCATTATTGTGCGCTTGCAATCTCCGACATGTTATTACACAGGTCAATGCACTCTAATAAGGCCGCTGTAAAGTGTGTTCTCTAGCCCTAGAACTCCTGCCTGTAAAAGCCACCGAGCCATTTCTCATTTACCCCTCTAGTGTGTGTGTGTGTGTGTGTGTGTGTGTGTGTGTGTGTACCTGTGTATGACATAGAGATACAGAGGCAATAAGGAATCACTTATGCAGAGACTGGGGGACTTATGATTTATTCACGCTGTTGAAAGAGGAGAGAAGGTTATATACTCAGCCTGTGGTTGAATTGATGACTGCCGTCCGGAGCTCCGTGCACGATGCTCTGAATTAAACCTCCCGCTCCGGGTGGATGGCGTGTGTGTGTGTGTGTGTGTGTGTGTGTGTGTGTGTGTTCTAATGTGTGCACAGTATATCTGTGTGTATACGGGTGGGATAGAGAGGCTGCAGCGTGCAGCTCTATTCTGTGGTCTCTCTGGGTGCTATGTTAGGTTCAATGTTCTCATTGTTCTGCACTGTAGAAGTCTTGGGCTTCGTACACACCTAAAGAACAACTGTGCTGTGCTCTCTGCCTGTGTTTCATGGCCGCCCCAATGCTTTCACGTCACATGGTTTGACCAAACACTTGTTTGATTGTCCCCCTCCCCCCCATCACACACAACTGTTTGGTCAAACCACGTGACTTCCATTGGAAAAGCATTGAGGCAGCCATGAAACACGGACAGCACAGAGCATGATCGTCTGATATGTGTATGAAGCCTACGAGAGACTGAACAAACACTGACGTGCTCCAGTGTTGCTTTTTTATTTGATTTTAGCTTTAGTCATAGTCTCTTGAATAGTTTCCATTTATTTTTCGTCAATGAAAAAAGGTAGTCGACGGACATTTTTTCGTCTTAGTTTTAGTCGACAAAATACACTGGCGTGCTCCTGCTCTCCGCGTGTGACGCAAGTGAACGATGTATACTCATTGTGAACTTGTAGATAATCTATTTTTGACGCGTTGTGTATTATGTGTGTGTGTATTATATATTACCAGCTCATTGGCCTTGTGGTTGGTGTCCGCCCTGAGACTGGGATGGTGGAGGTTCGATCCCCGGCCGTGTCATACGATAGACTCATAGTACCCCATAGTCCCTGCTGCGACATACTAGTGCCATGTCCAGGCGACAGAAACAAGAGATGGGCTCCTGCCCTATGGGCCTCATGGCTCAGCAAGGCTTACACACTTATGTATGCTGTATGTATCAGGCTTTAGAAGATACACATGCACTTATTACCCCACACACACACACACGCACGCACGCGCGCGCTCTCGCTCTCGCTCTCCTTCAGCAAGGCTTACATACTTATGTATATATGTATCAGTCTTTAGAAGATAGATACACATGCACATATTACCGTTTTCGTACACTAAAGTGCACACACACACACACACACACACACACACACACACACACACACACACACACACACACACACACTGCTTGTGTTTACATCATGTGCATAGGATGGTGTTACTGATCAGTGGCAGAACGTAGGGATATCTTGATCTAATTAACCATTGGTTATGTCACTTCCACATCGGTATTGTTTTTGGCAGCCTTGATGCCGTCGTAATGACTGTTTTTACACTTATACTGGATCTCTTGTCCAATAGTCCCTTCCTAACATTTTTGTCTAGTTTTTATCTGTTGACAAAATTGTCAACATATTTACTCATAGTTTTAGTCATCATAGCTTGGTCTTCATTTAGTTTCCATTTAGTTTTTCGGTAGTCGACGAACATTTTTCGTCATAGTTTTATTCGACGAAAACAGGACCTAGTGAGACCACACGCTCACACCACAGGCACTCAAAGCCTACCATAAAGTACCGGTGCACATTCATTCATTCATGCATGGGCGGGCCGGTTATGTTGGTTGGTGTTCCGAAGGCTGCTGTGAAAAAGTTTGAGGTGACAATGACATTGGGCTGCTGTGATATTCTGTAATGGAATCTCACACATCAGCGTTAACATTAAACTCATTGAGTGCCAGGTATTCATTATTTAAAGGGATTGGTCATTTTAACATAAATATGCAAGCTTATTTATGTGACACCTCAGAGGCTCAGACAGTTTTTAAGTTGCTTGATTCAGTATTTGATATTCATTTTTGATATTCGGGGCTTGATTAGAGCTTAATTTGACTTGGATGTGACAAAAACAATTATTCCCTGATCGGATCACCTCTCCTCCTGACCTGTGAAAAAGCTAGCAGAAGTTTACTAGTGTTTGAACCGGAACTGATTGTCTGCCATTTTAGGATTTCTTTCCAAAAACGTCTGGCACTGGCGCACTAGCGGCCACTAGAGCACTGGCGCTGATCCAGTTTTATTTCGTCCACCAGTTTTTTAAGAGCCACGGCAGGCGCGATGTGTCCATCAGGATGTAAACAAAGCTACAGTACAGTACATGGCAGCTACCACCAAAAACACAGCCTGGAAAAAATTAACTGAAATAAATCAAATTTTCTAAATCAGATAACACTAGGGCCAGTGTATTATTTAAACGCTGGAACATTGTGCCCTGGCTGGCCCTCACTGTAAAATAACGATATTTGGGCTGTTATCTCAGGCTGTGTTCATGAAACACCCTCAGAGGCAGGTGTGTCTGTGAACTAACATGGACCCAATGACTTTCCCATCTGCTGTGTCTGGGCCGGTGTGACGCTGTGGAGTGACCTAATGACTAATGTTATCTAATCCAACCATCAACTTTCACCTTTTGTCTTTTTGTTTTTTCATTTGGTTATTTTGTAGTGAGGGCAGGGGTCACAGGTTGAGCTTTTCGGTCTTTAGAATCTGCTACAAAAAAAACAAAAAAACAAAACATGCATACAAATAAAGTGAATGAAAATCGAAGAGCAGAGTTTTGAGTTACACGGTCGACATGTCGACACAAGGTATTGTATTATGTACACATACTGTACAGCTACTGTCATGTAAATACATTTCTATCTTATACAGATAAATATTGTGAAAATAGCTGTGAGCTTGTGGATCGGCAAGTTTTGCCTCTTTCTTACTTGACAATTTAAAATGTTTGTCCTCACACAAATCATGTGAGGACCCCCCTGGGGGTCCTGACCCACAGGTTTAGAACCACTGCTATAAGCCAGTGGTGGAAAGTAACTAAGTACTGTGCTTAAGTACAGTATTTGTACTTTACTTGAGTGTTTCCAGTACTTTTACTTCTACTCCACTACATCTCAGAGGCAAAATTTGTACTTTTACTTCAGTACAATTATTTGAAAACTTTAGTTACTAGTTACTTTGGCGATTTTAATTTTGATTAGAAAACATACATTAACCACTTCGACTCTATACATTTCGGCCATTTGAAAATAGCAGATATACAAGCTCACAATGCGTCGCAATGTACACATTTTGAACTTGTGAAATGGGACATTCTGCAATATGAGTATACTTTTACTTTTAGTACTTTAAAGATGGAGTGCCACCATTTTTTTCCACCGTAAAACATGATCATCAGGTATTATTACAATATAAGGGGGAAGAACTTTTTCCAAAAAGTGTACAGTATTTGTTAAAATCATGCTTTTATGTGGACACGCCCACCAGTTAATTAAGTATGCCTGGTTTGCCTGGTAGGTTGGTGGTGAATGGTGATCCACCTGAACTGAAGCCGCACCCACAGCTGTAGTTGTATGATAAAGGGGGAGGGGTTAGGGGAGGGGCTGATAGTGTGGTGTCACTATATTACTGTTTACTTCATTGGCCCGTTTGACTGTCAAGGGTTCAGCCTCCAGGAAGAAACCCTAAATACAAAGTTAATACACCATTGCACATAAAAACAACTCCAGGGTGTCTAATGAAGTACTGTCACCTCATAGACACATGAAAAACTGGAAAAACACAAAAATTGTGTCACTCCATCTTTAAGTACATTTTGATGCAGATACTTAGTTCTAAATTGCAGTATTGGTACTTTTACTTAAGTAAAACAATTGAGTACTTTTTTCCACCACTGCTATAAGCAAACAGACGACAATGTCATCGTAAACAAAACAAAATGTTGTCCAAGTTTGGCAGCGTCGTGAAACATTTACACATCCATATAGGCTACAAATCATCACTACTATCCACCTCCCTCTGGCCTGAGCCCAGGGCAGTGTGCTTGTATCTATTGCTCCTTACGGAGGGAAATGTGAACCCATGCGGCAGCCAGAAGAACGTACTGTAGGATCCCAAACTCAGTGGAGTGCATGGTGGTTGGTTGGGGGCTGACTGATGGGATGGATTTAGCCTTCCATTCCACACTGTCTGTTATACAGATCAGTGTGGTTTACTAGTACTATGCTGCTGGATGCCTAGACTTTCATTTGGAAAGAGAGACATTCTAGCCTTGACTCAGAGACCATATACCCGCAGATTACAGAGAGTGTTAATTAGTTAGCCAAAACTGGTGACCACCAGAGTTGGTTCCGCACCGGGCCCAAGAAACCAAGATTAATTGACCTTTGCAATCGAAGCCATGCCCGGCATCCCGAGATTTGTTTTATTCCCCATAATCCAGGGATTTAAAAAAAAGCATATTTGTTATACAGATCAGTGTGGTTTACTAGTACTATGCTGCTGGATGCCTAGACTTTCATTTGGAAAGAGAGACATTCTCATACTCAGAGACCATATATCCGCAGATTAATAGTGTTAATACAGTAACATTTGTATTAATTGGGACTTATCAACATAGACATTTTACAAAGTCAGTCTCGCCATTGGCCACTTTTGCACAGCATCTCTGTGTTGGAGTTCAAATTCAACTGTTATTAAAGGAGAATTTCATAACACCTTGACCTTTTTGGTGGGGACGTAACAACTACAAATAACACCTTGATCTTTTTGGTGGGGACGTAACGACTACAAATGAAGGTAAAAAAGCCTTCTAGTATGGAATTCTCCTCTAATCGATCTACCAAGATATGTGAATCCACATCATGGGTTGGGGAGAGCGGGGACACCAGACGGTGTTATTTTGGTGCTTTTTAAAACTACTATACATTTGCTCTATAGCGACCGTATAGTGGACACTTTTTTATGATTGGCTGCATCTAGGCTGCCTCTAAGCCAATGGGAGACTTACCCATAAAACCCATACTCTGAACGCCACAACGTGAGCTGAGGCAGAGGCTGCAACACACAAACTGATTATAGATATATATAGATCTATATTATATATTAGAGTTCATATTCACAAACGAGAGCTTGCTGCATCTGGCAGTTATGACTGAGTCATTGATGTTGAGCTTATTTCTCTCGGTAAAGTGTGTGAGTCAATGATCACAATGATGTGGAGGAGGTGGGTGGATGCGTGGAGGAGGTGGAGGTGGGTGGATGCGTGGAGGAGGTGGGTGGATGCGTGGAGGAGGTGGGTGGAGGAGGTGGGTGGATGCGTGGAGGAGGTGGGTGGAGGAGGTGGGTGGATGCGATGAGGAGATGGGTGGATGCCTGGAGGAGGTGGGTGGATGCGTGGAGGAGGTGGTTGGATGCGTGGAGGAGGTGGGTGGAGGAGGTGGGTGGATGCGTGGAGGAGGTGGGTGGAGGAGGTGGGTGGATGCGATGAGGAGATGGGTGGATGCGTGGAGGAGGTGGGTGGATTCGTGGAGGAGGTGGTTGGATGCGTGGAGGTGGGTGGATGTGTGGAGGAGGTGAGTGGATGCTTGGAGGAGGTGGGTGGATGCGTGGACGTGGGTGGATGCGTGGATGCGTGGAGGAGGTGGGTGGATGCGTGGAGGAGGTGGGTGGATGCGTGTGTGAGAGTGTGTAGCCATGCTTGTCCATGTGCATGCATGGATACCGAAAGTCGCATGTGGTGTCTCTTGAATAGTTTTCATTTAGTTCTAGTCACCTGGAATGTTTTAGAAAATAGCTGATCTACAAGCCCACAACATGTCGCAGTGCGACGCGTTGTGAGCTTGTAGTTCGGCTATTTTCAGCATGCAACTAATTGTAAAATGACTTATACTGGATCTCTCCCCCACTAGTCCCTTCCTAACATTTTAGTCTAGTCTAGTTTTTATTGACGAAATTGTCAGTATATTTAGTCTTAGTTTTAGTTTTTATTTAGTTTTCGTCAGTGGAAAAAGGTAGTCAACGAACATTTTTCGTCTTTGTTTTAGTCGACGAAATCAACACTGGACAGAGCCATTCACATCAACATAAGGCTCCAATCAACTCACACTCCAATCAACATAAGGCTGCAGGGTTGGGATCTGTTGGATGCCCCAATCAACACGAGGCTGCAGGGTTGGGATCTGTTGAATGCGCCAATCAACACGGTTTTGGACCAATTCAGCCTAATTTATACATATGTGAGGCGCCAAGCCGTGGCTTCTGGCTCATAACCGATGTATCTCTGTACTAGATACTATAGGGAATGCCCTTTTTGGAGCTCCAGTATGAGCCAGCGGCGGTGGCTCAGGAATAGAGTGGCCGGATGGTAACCGCAAGGTTGCCAGTTCGAACCCATTTTTCTTCATAGTATTAGTCGACGAAAGCAAATTGAAATGCAAAGTGAATGCAGCACTGCATTTCAAGAGTCATAACTTAAGTAAATGCCAAGGGGGGTCATGAAGGAGAAAAAGGTACTTAAGGGCAAACCATGTTTTCCCCTCACCAGATCTATGGTCAACTATTTCACCCATGAGTAGTGCCCAGACACCGTGCAATGGCGTGCATGCTAAGATTACCATGCCGTGTGTGAAGCTAATTAAGTGTGTGCGTGTGCGTGTGTGTGTGTGTGTGTGTGTGTGTGTGTGTGGGGGGGGGGATTTCGTGTGTACGTGCGTGCCGCTTGCATGGGACAGGCCCATACGTGCGATTCATCTGACAAGGTTATTTCATGTGACTCTTCTGGCTCCAAGGTTTGTCTGTGCTCTCTCTCTCTCTCTCTCTCCCTCTCCTCTCTTTTCTGTCTTGTCGCTCTCTGAAGCGTGCTGCGGATGGGATGCCTGTCTGAGCCAGTAGCAGTCTGGATGCTGATGGCTGTCTGCACAGATAACCTGAGACTGCTGTCGCTCGCTGACTGTCTCTCACTCCCTAAAACCTTAACCCTTATTTCACTCGGGGAGCTGAATTACAATGCGTTGCGATACAGTATAGTTGAGGGGGGTGATAATAATAGGGTTAATTAACCACTTTACTTGTTCATCCTGAGATTTGTGGAATAAAACCAATGTTGCACGACTGGCCACTGACTGGGCAGCCCCACAGCTGCGGAGAGTAGAGTTTTTTGTGGCTTTCGTCTTTATTTTTTTATGGAGGGACAGACAGTAGGCTGACAGGAAATGGGGAGAGAGATGGGGGGGTGACATGCAGTAAAGGCCGTCGAGATCGGGAGTCGAACCCGCGGCACACTGCCAGACTGGATTACCAGCCACGGTGCCTGGACCGCTGAGCCACGGCCCAGGCGGGGGAGTAGAGTTTTAACTTACTGTTAATTTACTGGCCTGTTGAGAACTCTAGTTTTCGCCGGCTGCCGGATGCACTAATAACTTTGGGGCAGGCATGTCTAGAGTTTGAAATTTGAATGGTCAGGTATAAGTCAAAAGGGAGACATCGAAGAGGAAGGATGGATGGGGAAGGATCAACATATATGGAATGTCAGAACAGGTTCTGACATATATCCATATATGGAATGGAGATCTAAGGGTTTGAAGTCAGATGTAGAGTTGCTGGCCAATATTGATGACATCAGGGATCTCCATAGCTTAACTGACAGCATTTACTATGACATCAGGGTCTCCACATCTCCATCCCTGATGATGTCACATGATGTCACGAGACCTTCGGTTATTGGTTCTGACTATCTGTTTCAATATATTTTTGAGGGGCCTATATACAGGTTTAATGTTTGTTTTTAGTTCAATGTTTGTTGAACGCCATTGACAATGAAGGGAAAATGTACGTCATCTTGTCCCTAACACAAACATTGCTCTTATTCCTCGCTCTCTTCCCTCAAACCGCTTCTCATCAGCGGTTCTGTTTTAGACCACCCTTCCCCCTCTTTCCCCTTAACTGTCACACACCCAAAATAACAGATCTAGCTTGTAGATCAGCTATTGTAGGTGCACGACGCTGGCATGTATAACTAATTATAACCCGAGGCTTCAGTCTCCACTCCACACTCACACTTTGGATTCAGGCTAACGAGCATGCAGGTACCCCAGCGTCTCACGTTTTATGATTCTCCTCCAGCCAATGTATGTGTTAGGGAGTAATATCCCGGGCCAGAGGTTTTACGATGGCCTGAGGCTGTGTACTATGTGCATGGTTGTTGCTTGGTTGGAGTGGTGGGTTGAGCCATAAAGTCTTGAGTTATACTTGTTTGCACGTGGGCGGTGCGCACCACAGATGGCAGATCTACAAGCTTCGAAGATAGATTGTCACATTGTAGTTCTATTTTCAGTGTGCGACGCATTCACTTAATTAAGTAAATTCAATCTAACTGCTAATTCAAGAGATTGCGTCCTCAGACACATTCTGCGCTGTGATTGGCTGAGCATTGCATAACGGGTGTGCCACATGAGCCAATAGAAGTGGCAGAGGGAGATACTCAGCACAGTACAATAAGTTAAGGTAAAAAGGTTAACTACTGTTTCTCCAGTTGATTACTTAGGCTACTGTACATTAAGACTAAGAATGTTTGAGGTTTTCTGAAATTATATATTTAAATATGCATTATATACGCTAATTTGCATTAAGGGCATTAAGGCTGCTGTCTAACTATCAGATGCCATGATGAAGCGGGTATTCTGCAACTGATACACTCCTGCCACTGGTTCTACAATAATTTCTGCGCCCTATTCTCTTTCAAATAGCCTAGACACGCAGAACGAGAACAATGGACCAAAATGATTTCATTGACCATTTTTGTGTGTGCGCGACTCGGTAGTTGCCTTTCCAGAAGCCAGATCAATTCATGCGAGACCCGAGCGTCTATTACCTGTCATCCATTCCCCTGTAGACCTCATCCTGCCTCCTCCATGCTGCTCTGATCGCCTCCCCGTGCAACGCACCCTGCCTGACCTCGGCACTCTAACCAGAGAGATTCTATATACAGAGACGACACTCCCATTAACCCATTTAGACCTGAGATCAATTCTACAAATGCCTTCTAAATCCTGACGGTTTTCTGAAAAATGTTTCTATATCAGTGGTTCTCAAACATTTTCATGTCAAGGACCCCCAGAAATATATGTAATTGTCCGCCGCCCCCCATCTTAAAATATGATGTTCCAGGGATCTCACAGAAGCTAAGATTTGAGTTAAAAACTTTCGCTCTGAAAGAATATATATTCAAAAATTTGAGCCACATTTTCACGATTTTTCAAAAATAGCAGACCTACAAGCGGGGACCGCATGTAATTCAGTTTTAGTCCGACATGCATCCGCATGTCGGACTAGCGTCTGCTCCCTTGCTTGCGGTTATGGTTAGACTAGTCTGAACAACGTACTGCGCCCCCTACAAGCTCGTTTAAAAATAATCTTTTAAGAAGTCACGCTGTACAAAACAATTTTTTTTATCCTATTCTACTCTAGATATTGATGTACTCATTTATGTATCATATTTATGAATGGATCAAAGCAGAAATTAGCAACATATTCATTCAGAAGGTCAGTGACCGGGTGCATGCATGCACACACACGCAAGTGCGCGCGCGACCAGTGCCGACCGTGCATGTTTACGTGCTACACTGTGATGTCACTTCCTGAAGGTGTGTGTGTGTGTGTGTGTGTGTGTGTGTGTGCGTGCGTGCGTGCGCGCCAGTAGGTGTGTTTGTGTTTTTGCACATGCGTGTCCAAACGCCTAACTACGCATATACAGTATGCAGAGCGTTAGTCATGGTCGCCACGCATGGGCGCATCGCTCGAGGAAATGTAAGCAACTTAAGAAGATGGCAATGTTGTCATCTTCACTCAGCTGCATGAGCTCCCAAAATAACAGAGCCTTGTGGGCACAGGCTGGCAGAGCTGAGCGGAGAGGACAGTCAACAGACAGGCCCCGGAACAGCCCGGCCCAATTTAGACCGGCTCAGTGTAGCCCCGTTTCTCAGCCCAGTTAAAGCTCAACACGGTGCCACCATTATTAGCCAGGCAAAGAAAGCCGTTCATTTCAGTGCATTAAAAAAAAAAAAAAGCTAAATTGAAGGCACTGTATCGGCTGCATGAGGTTTTAAATGGCACAGGCAATCGCCCATTAAACCCTGCTCTGTAGCTCTTGTCCCGAAACACAGCTTCTCAATGTTGAATGATGTTAATGAGCGTGCTCTCTGGATGGGCCCAGTGTGACTTTCAGTAGGCGGGATGGTGGCAGGGGAGATGGGATTAACGCTGTTTTGCACCGTTGCGCGCGCACACACACACAGACACACACACACACACACACACACACACACACACACACACACACACACACACACACACACACCAAAGAGTCCCTGTTAAATGGGTTTGTTTTAAGTGTGTCGGAGAAGGAGGGCCTGACACTCCCACCGAGGCACCAGAGACTGTGAGGTGTTTAAGTCTTCTCGTTGCTCCCCTTTCTACCATGTAGGTCATAATGTAGGTCTCTTCCATACACCATTATATCCTATAATATAATATTTTTTTTTACACAGTACTAGGAAGGGGAGTGGTTCCTCACTTTTGGGTAAAGGGCATCTGAATGCGTGCCACAGCCACAGATTCCACACCGTAGTCTTGCATCTGCATATCGGCATGTTTGAGTGGTGCTAGCCACTCCTATACGCAGCGTGTGCGTGTGTGTGTGTGTGTGTGTGATTATTTTCAGGCAGACGATGCAAAGCTTCCTAGCATATTTTAACACTCTCATACATTGTTCGTGTTAAAATACTTCACATTCACTAAGCTTTAATATGTTAAAAATGTAGAAGATGCCAGGGTGTTTCTTTTCGTTCAAGCCTTGTCAGTGTCTGGTTAAATACCATTACTGGGAATTGTTAGAACTTGACCTAATGACGTTTTGCATCTTGTATCAGAGTTGCATCAGAGTTTGGCCAAAACAACACGCATGCAATCCACCAAAGCAAATCCTGTTTCTCCTTCTCAAGTTTTTTCTCTGAATATACCATACCTGGCATAACTTAAGAAATGTGTTCTCTGAATATACCATACCTGGCATAACTTAAGGAATGTGTTCTCTGAATATACCATACCTGGCATAACTTAAGAAATGTGTTCTCTGAATATACCATACCTGGCATAACTTAAGGAATGTGTTCTCTGAATATACCATACCTGGCATAACTTAAGAAATGTTGAAGAGTTTCAATTTGGCAACAATAATTTGATACAGGACATTCAGTTGTGCCAACTCTGTTACATCATCTGAAGACATATCTAACTGGCAGCTTGTTTTGTGAGATAAGAAAAGCTGTCTTGCATTTCATATGATATATTTCGTGAATAGATACAATACAGAGTAGTACAGTACATTACAGTACATTACAGTACAGCGTAGTACAGTACATTACAGTACATTACAGTACAGCGTAGTACAGTACAGTACAGTACAGTACGGAGTAGTACAGTACAGTACAGTACGGAGTAGTACAGTACAGTACAGTACAGTACGGAGTAGTACAGTACATCACAGTACAGTACGGAGTAGTACAGTACATCACAGTACATTACAGTACAGCGTAGTACAGTACATTACAGTACATTACAGTACAGCGTAGTACAGTACAGTACAGTACAGTACAGTACGGAGTAGTACAGTACAGTACGGAGTAGTACAGTACAGTACAGTACAGTACGGAGTAGTACAGTACATCACAGTACAGTACGGAGTAGTACAGTACATCACAGTACATTACAGTACAGCGTAGTACAGTACATCACAGTACAGTACGGAGTAGTACAGTACATCACAGTACAGTACGGAGTAGTACAGTACATCACAGTACAGTACGGAGTAGTACAGTACATCACAGTACAGTACAGTACGGAGTAGTACAGTACATCACAGTACATTACAGTACGGGGTAGTACAGTACAGTACAGTACAGTACGGAGTAGTACAGTACAGTACGGAGTAGTACAGTACACTCACAGTACATTACAGTACGGAGTAGTACAGTACATCACAGTACATTACAGTACGGGGTAGTACCTTACTGAGTACAGTACAGCACCACTCCGTTCAGACGGGTCTGATGTTGTTACCAGTTGTACTGTCGCCTTGAAGCAGCCTCTGCGTGTTTAGGCAGATGAGCACATCTCCGGTCTTACCTGTGATCGTACACTGAATTATTCATGAGCCAGATCTAAATCGGAAGGCGCTGACAAAATGCCCCTTTTCTGGTCTGTCTCATTAGAATTGTTAAAAAGAAAAAATGCACAATAACAAGGAAAAGCGCTGACAGGTCTCTGTCAACAGGTACTGTAGGTTATTTTGAGACCGACAGCAATGTTGAGGGATTGAAAAAAACGGACAGATCCGTCTTGATCACAGCATTATAGAGTAGAAGTAATTGTTTTGCTAAAAACGGCCGCCTCATGGTCAATGTGAAAAGGGTGGCATTTGCTCCTCTGAATGTGCATGCAAAGTGGGGAGGGAGCCATACATAGTCTTGGCCATGCCTTCGGCCAGCCTGGCAGAGACAAACACTCAAGTACATTTAGCGACATCAAACTTTTGAAACTTAAAATACATGGAGATTTCCTCCAGATTCAGAGAGTATTTTAAAGAATGATGACCAGACTTTCAATTTGGACTTCTAGGAGGTCAGCTGTTCATTTGAATCGATATTGAGTGTTGCTCATTTTCTTTAAATAAATTGTTTGCTAGTGAACGCACTGTCATTATTCACGTTTAACTTGCAGGCGGTGTTCTCTATCCTGCCACAGAAAAATTAATAATGGGGAAAAAAGAATGTTGTGCATGTGCGATGATGCACATACACATTGTTGGGCCTGAATCTATCTATCTGTGCTGAGGCATGCAGTGCCAGCGGCGTGACGAGACGAGGCTATTCATGCAGAATCCCTGCCATTTATCAACGTGGGGCGGACTGATAGCACCTGACAAGTGTTATGCTGGCTTATGGTAAGGAGTCATGTACTGCGATTGCTGTCTTATAGTCACAGTCCTAATCTACATGGTTTTTTTTCCCCCTCGTTTATCACTACACTTACGCGGCACATATCTACAGTAACAACGCGACAGAATGGCCCCACGGTGTTCCAAATCCTACCTATCAAGTCCTCCCGAGGTCAGGGGCCTGATTGGAACCATATCGTGTGCTTCCAGGGGCTCATTGTAAAATTCAACATGGCCTTTTATTGGGGGAGGTCGGGTCGTAGTAGGGCTAAAGTCTGTCAGTCAGTCATTCATTGTGTATTTATCAAACCCAAGGCTGCGGTCAGTTCCTGAGTCGTCGACGAGACCACCAGGTGTCATTTAATTTATCACAAAGCTGTCATCACGGTCCCGGCCTTGGACCATTACACCTGTTTTGTACATGTCAGGTTCTGGAAGAGGGCTGAAGGCATTCGGTTGTTTTTGTACATGTCAGGTTCTGGAAGAGGGCTGAAGGCATTCGTTGATGAGGAAATGATGGATGTTAACCCTTGATTGCACCCTAATTAACAGTGGAATTTGCCTTCTGCCAGCTCTATTCATGATTTTTAATTCATCATTTGAATGCCAATAGAAAGATCTGTGATATACACAACATCTAATGGGGCAAGTATATAGTATTAGACACCCAGTCCTGATGGTGGCGGTAACTTCATCATTATGCCGATTTTGACCGAATTCAGAATCTGACCGTCAACGGGTCAACAGGTGTCAACATCTGCTAGCTTTCTTCACTGTGTGTTACAGTGATCAGTCCCCCATTCCGTGCGATCATTGTTTTTGTCATAGCTAAGTCAAATTAAGCTCTAATCGAGCCCCAAATATTGCATTTTGAGCAGCTATGCACATAATGCGTGTGCGTGCACGCAACGATTTCGGCTGGTGGACAAGATCGGCTGCTAAAACATGCTAATTAATTTAGAAAGAATCACCCGATTATAGGGAATAAAACAATTACGGCAATTACGGCAACGGGAGGTTTGGACTACTTAATTCATTACGTCAATTACGCCAATGGTAGTTAAAGGGGTTTTAAAGACGTGATGATTGCTGCTGTGGTTGCCATGTTTTTGGCGGTTTGGTATTTTATCTGGGTAACCACAGAGGTGATGGTATATGTGAAGGTGGACGAGTTCTGGTTGGCTTGCTGGCCTCACAGAGGCTGAGCATTATTTATTTAGCCCGTCTGTCCGTCTGTCTGTCTCATTTACTCACTCTTCAGAATGAAGGTGCTGACCTGAAAGACGGCTCTCCTCACGTTCCCCGTTTCTGTCTGTCTTGCAGCTTTTTGACCACGGTCCCCTGTGGCTCCCAACGCTGCAGGCAGTGCAGCAGCATAAGGTCATGGAAAATCACAGCGTCTCACTTTGTTCGGTTGTTTTCTAAACCAGCACATTATCACACTATACGTCTAAAGCTATTTCAGCATGCATCCAAGTGGAAAATGAGTTATACTGGATCTCTCCCCCACTAGTCCCTTCCTAACATTTTAGTGTAGTTTTTATTTGTGGATGAAATTGTCAGTATATTTAGTCTTAGTTTAAGTCATCATAGCTTAGTTTTCATTTAGTTTCCATTTAGTTCTTCGACGAAAAAAATCGCCTTAGTTTTAGTCGACGAAATCAACACTGGCGTAGATGAAACGCTCAGCGTTCTCCTCCATTGGTGTAGATTTTATACAGTGATAGATAGTACACAGTATCAGTGCATGTACACAGTATGCACTGATACTGTGTATATACACGGTCTGATGTACCGTATCGGACTGATTTTGTTTCATACACTTATGTCTGATATGGTATACATCAGAGCCACAGAGTAGGACAGCGTTACGACACCTCCGTTCACTTCACGGGGCTTCAGCTCTTCTACATAGACTTCTATTGGCGAAGTGCTGGGCGAAGAGTGACACCACGTTGTGAGCTTGTAGATCGGCTATTTTCAAAGCTTGTAGATTGGCTATTTCAGAGCTTGTAGATCGGCTCTTTTCAGCATGCAACCATGTGTAAAATCAGCCATCAAGGCCTGGTAAAATACTTTGTCGTACAATAACAGTACATTTAGACGATTCAAATCTTATCGACTAAAGCTTTTCAGAGTGATATATGACTAAAACGAAATGACATTTCATTCAAAGGATTATGATTAAACTAAATCAAAATGTGCTGTCCAGATTAACACTGGCGTGTTACACAGTCTGTCTCTTGTGGTTTTCGTAGCCTGTTAGTGGTTGGGTCATATGAAGGACAGCCGCTGTCTGCATTCGATTGTGACTTGGGTAAAATACAGTAAGCCGCCGAACGACCACGCAGCCTTCTCAACTACTGTACGCTGTAGTTGCTGATCCATGCTGTATTAGCCAGGGACAGTGAGTCAGTGTTTATGAGCACTCATGCCATTTTGGCATATTTTTAACTGGAGATGCGATGTAAAGAGAGATAGCTTTATTGTGATTCGACAATACGTAATGAAATGCATAATTGAACAAAGTTCACTTTCACTGTAATCTAAAACTTCTCCTAGTTAAAAGAATACTAAAATACTACATTCGGATTCGGAGGATATTGCACCTACTGTATAGGGGATTATTGCACTTTTTTATAGTTCACAAGTTTGATGTCTTGGGGAAAGAAAATATGGCAGCTCAGTGGCCTTGTGGTTCGAGTGTCCACCCTGAAACTGGAGGTCGGGGTTCAATCCCTGGCCGGGTCATACCAAAGACTGTAAAAAAGGGACTCAAATGCCTCCCTGCTTGACACTGGATTGGGGGGGGGGGTCAAATCGACTAATCAAACGATTCCCGAGAGATGGGTCAAATGCGGGAAAACAAATGTCACTGCTGTAACGTGTGTGACTAATCGTATGACTTTGACTTTGACTTTTGTTATGCACGGGATACAGCCCATGACGTGGATGGGTAGGGTCTGTCTGTCGTTATTGAGCCCCTGCCTATAGTCAGACAACAGTTGTGAGCAACCTCTGTTTGACCAGAATGGAACAGAGCCTTCATTACTATCATCGGTAACACCTGTGAAGAAAGTGGGGAATTGGGACCCAAGTTCTTTCCAAAATGGCGTGTGTGTGTGAATGGGTGCCCTGCCAGGCATGCAGACAGCAAAGGATTCGAACTGGCAAATCTCTCCAATAGACGGGCATTTGTTTTGGTTGTTTGTTTTATTCCGCCCTTAGGGTACGAAACTAATAATCTGCCCTGTAGACCTCTGTAGATAATGTCTGTCTCAACAGTATGCCCATTAGGTCACAACCCACCAGTACAGACGAAGACATGAATGTGGTAATAATACGGAGGCGTCTGGGAGTCTGTGAATATGATTTTATTGATGGATAAGTTGAGTTGAAACGGCACTGCTTCTTTCTCGACACTTCAGGTCCAATAAAGATCAAACCAGCAGCCAAGCAGTAAATAAACTTGGATGGATTTATGGATTTTTACTTCTCACACCACTTTGAAACTTTGTGTTCACCCTACCTTGTACAGTACTTAAAATTCACCCTGTATTTTACAGGCATGCCTTCAACCCTTTTAAGTTGAGAACCATTTAATGCTGTGAAGCCATTTACAGTATATAACTGGTGTGGAGGAACACAACATCACATGATTCTGTTTCCTTCATCCTTCTCTTTATGAGAGAGAGAGAGATGAGAGAGAGAGAGAGAGAGAGAGAGAGAAGAGAGAGAGAGACGAGAGAGAGAGAAGAGAAGAGAGAGGAGAGAGAGAGAGAGAAGAGAGAGAGAGATGAGAGATAGAGAGAAGAGAGAGAGAGAGAAGAGAGAGAGAGGAGAGTGAGAGGAGAGAGAGAGAGACGATGAGAGAGAGAGAGAGAGAGAGAGAGAGAGAGAGAGAGAGAGAGAGAGACCAGGCTTTGCGAGAGATCAGTAACCAAGTACTAATTAACATCCAGTTTGTTGTTGCTTTGTCATGAAATTCTAGCTCTGTTGGGTTATTCTCAGTATCTCTTCATCGTCATTGGACATCTGGTCCTGTCAAACTGCAAATGTAATATCCTGAGAAAATGGATGCTGTATCAAGACGCAGCATCTCTTTTCCTGTACCATTTGCTGCATCAGGCCTGGCCTGGTGCGGCATAATGTGTCTTGTGTGTTGAAAACAGAGTGAGCTACCAAACTCTAGAATGCCCATTATTGTCACTTTACGTTGTGCCTCTAGCCAAGCAAAGTGTGTGTGTGTGTGTGTGTGTGTGTGTTCAAGGTTGTACTTTATTGTAGACATCTTGTGTACATAAGAGTAAAATCAATTTTTGTTTGGCTTCCTTACAGATAATGCAGCTACATATAGATAGCATAACATATGCTTCAAAAAAACAGAGCAAGCACAGAAAACAAAGGGATAGAATAAAGAGTGCAGAAAGAGCATTCTAGGAGTAAAAAAGTAACATACGTACACGACACGTGCATGTTTTCCCTGTAGTAGCAAAGTATGTAAACTTTTGTGAACAGCTTCACAGTAGGTTATGTTCCATATTACAACACAATTTGAGCAATTGAGCATGATGGTGCAAGAAGAGGTCGGGGGGGGGGGGTAGTTTTCCCTGTCCTGTGAGTGTGTGTGTGTGCGCACAGTACAGTATATGTTTTTTGTTCATAGAAGTGCACAATAACAGCACAGTTCAGTAGAGTGACATGGTAATTGACTCAGCTAGTTTCTCTTGTGCGCTACAAATAGCTGTATAGCCTATACTGCGTAGGCACGGCCATCAATATTCAACATGACAGTTCACAAGGATTTCTACTCCCAACATATTAGGAAAAACACAACGGTTTGTTCGTCAGGAGATTTTATTTTAAGAGATGGTTCAGATTTTGTTTCCCTCGTGTCCAAGATGGAAAACTGTGAATGTCCATAAACAAGAACACTGCAGCTAATTCATGTAGACAAGACTACATGAGCTGCAGTTACTAACTTACTACTGTAGTATTCTCTTAAGGCAGTGATATTCAGCTTGACGTAACGAAAAGCGTTCTGAAGCCCTCCCTTGAATCCTTACCTGCAACCATAACTTAACGGTACTAAAATAGCTTGCATAGATCATTTTAGAATCCTTGGAAAATTGTTTATTTAATTACTTTTAATTTTGTACTGTAAGTATATTCTGATGCCAATACATTTAACAGAATTTCTACATTGAGGAATTTCCACTTGTACTAAGTAAAAACCACTGAGTAGCCTTGATAAAACGATTCAGTCAGTCGCTAATCCATATGCATCCAGTGCCAGTATCCCACGCTGCCTGATCAAATGAGCACTGTGGCAGATAACTATGATGTAGCAATTAATTCTTAAGTGTTACAATTGTTCCCATTAAATGGGTATCGACCACCCTTTATAACTCATACCCCAGGGATTAACTGGCGCAATCAATAGATTCCTCTGACATTACGGTGTTTCCGTTCCAGACCGTGCTATCCCTTCTCCTTTCAACCTTTAGCCGTTGTCATGGGGATTATATCTGCAACAATGCAAGCGCTTTATTGCATATCGTGGCCCTGGCTCCCGCTCTCCCATGTGCCCTGTTTACATATAGGCACATACAGTATACACACGTGACCACTGTTGCACGCACGCACGCACGTGCACACACACACACACACACACACACACACACACACACCACTGTAACAGTCACGTACAACTGCAGGACCATGAAAAGAGGATTGGAAAGTCCCTGCAGGTGGAGGATTAAGTGCGTATATATCGGGCATGTGTCATTCTCATGAATTAAACTATAGCCAATGAATTTATCAATCAATATAATGTAATCACTCTATCATATTTATGTTGTATTATTGCTGCATATTTTGAGAGGAATCTCTGTTATCTCACTATTCTAAACGCAACCGGATGACGCAGAATCTACTAGCCACAAGATATTTACCTTACCGTAGCACTCCGGATTCTAACCCATTAACCCATTTAGACCTAAGTTCGATACATGACAGTTTTCAGAAAAACCTGTTTCTATATCAGTGGTGCTCAACCTTTTTCATGTCAGAAAAACCTGTTCTATATCAGTGGTGCTCAACCTTTTTCATGTCAGAAAAACCTGTTTCTATATCAGTGGTGCTCAACCTTTTTCATGTCAGAAAAACCTGTTTCTATATCAGTGGTGCTCAACCTTTTTCATGTCAGAAAAACCTGTTTCTATATCAGTGGTGCTCAACCTTTATTCATGTCAAGGATCTATATTTTGCCGCCGACCCCATCTGAAAATATGTTGTTCAGGGACCCCAAGAAGCAAAGATTTGAGTTAAAAACGTTCTCTCTGCAAGAATATTCAAAGATTTGTGCGCATTTTCACGATTTTTCAAAACAGCAGACCTACAAGCTCATAGCGTGCCACAGAGTGGTGCGCTAAGAGCTTGTAGATCTGTTATTTTTCAATAGCTAAAGCATAACACAATGCTTAGTTAAAACACCAAAAGGGGTTCCCGTCCGAAGGACCTGAGGCCGTGATTCTAAATGCTTCTAAATCAAGTTTTATGAAAGTTTTATAAAAGACATGTGTTGCTATGTTGGCGTGCTCAAACCTTTTCTTGTCAAGGAGCCCCCAAATTATAGGTAGGCCTATTTAGCCTTTTTTTTAGCCTATTTTAGACCCCCAGAAGCAAAGATTTGAGTTAAAAATGTTCACATTAAAAGAATATACATTATATAATATATAAATATTCAAATTGGCATATATTCAAGCTCATATAGCTTGTCACTTCATGCTGCGCTATGAGCTTGTATATCTGCTATTTTTGAATAGCCAAAGTATAAAACAAGGACGCTTTCCCGATCTTAATCTTCTAAAGTGTTACTGCTGCATCAGACCCAATTCTGCTCTCCTTTGCCCTGCCCCTATTTGAAGTGGGGAAATAGGCTAGCGGTATTTCCTTCCCAACATCTGCTTGGCTGTTCTGGAGCGCTGATTCTACTGAAAGGACAGCTGGTAAACAAGTAGCTTTTAGTTACTGCGATCACGCGACTCGAGGATCATCAACGAACAGACCGTGTGTCTGATGATGGCTCAGTTTGCAAGCATAAAAAGATCTGTGTGTGTGTGTGTGTGTGTCCCCGCCCACATTAGAAGAAGTTCTCGGATTACTCTGAGAAGTGGCAATACCACAATATTAAAACTACTGTACAAAGGTATTGGCATCAAAATGTAATAATGTTACCAAATTAAAAGTAATTGGATATTTCCAAAAAATATCCAATCTGCAAGTTGCATCGAACCGCATTGTGAGCTTGTAGAATGTAGATCGTCTATTTTCAAATAGCCAAATGTAAAATAGGGCTTAATATAGGGTTAATGTATATTAATGTATTAATAAACTAAACCGGCAAAGCAACTGCTGTCAAATAATTGCAGTGCAGTGAAAAGTTGAAAAAAAGAAGAAAAAAAAGGTCTCTCAGCTCGTAGTCACGATGCAAAAAACTTGTATTATACCAACGTTTCTGCAACAGAATGCCTTCTTCAGGGTATGATCGAGTGCAGTGAAAAGTAAAATATTTGCCTCTAAGATGTACAGTATGGAGTATAAAATTTGTAAAGAAATGAAAATAACAAATAAGCAAAGTAAAAGTACCTCTATATTGTAACTAAGTACAGTACTTGAGTAAATGTACTCTTTCCACTACTGGTCTGTTGGCTCCATTTTTGTGGGCACACAACCCCCCCACCCTACAGTCTGTCTTTCTCACATGACATGGGTAAACCTGTCGGCAGCTCTAGTCTTATTCTAGGTGAAAGGGAATAGGCTCATGTTAGGGTAAACAAAGTTTCTGTCCCAGTCAGTCAGTCACTGGGCCAAACATAATCTGCTAATGTAGACTCAAGCCTGATGGGGGTGTCATACGTCTCATATACCCAAACAATGGTCCATCTACTAGCTCAAAACGCGCCGCTGTGTGGCGTGTTTTTTATTTTATTATTATTATTATTATTTTTGTGGCTTTCACCTTTTTATTTTATATATTTTATGGAGGGACAGACAGTAGGCTGACAGGAAATGGGGAGAGAGATGGGGGGGGGGGGGGGGGGAAGACATGCAGTAGCCTAACGTTCTCACGGAAAAGACAGTTGACTGGCCCTTAAATAGGCTACCCGCTGATATATTATTATTATATCACAACATAATGTTATATCATTGACCTAAATGGCGTAATATCGGCAATGATCGGCACCTGCTATGATTATTTTTTTTTATAGAAGAAAAAAAGATCACACCCGTGTGAAGTAAGTGCAGGTTGCAACTCCGTGTGGGGGTCCCCGAAACGGTTGAGAAATGACAGAGTTACCGTGTGGGGGTCCCTCTACTGTACCCTCTACTGTACTGTACTGTCACTGTACTGTACTGGCACACCTGAAATCACCATATATACAGTAAATATGTGCGTGTGTGTTTGTGTGTGTGTGTGTGTGTGTTAGGTTGTGCACAGGTGGTGAAAAACAACCATGCTGTTTTCGTGCTCACATATACCCAGCCAGCCAGGCAGGCACCCACACACATAGTCACTTAAGGAAGTGGTTTGCACCACTTAAAAAATATTGGGATTATGTATTTTTTAGAAATTATTTTTGACATGTGGAAAACTTAAACATGCAGAGTGACCCATTACTTTACCTGGGCAACATCATATTCTAATACTTGAATGTTTTGACATGAAATAATAATCCTGTACCGTCACCGTGTGGTGTTTTGTTTCATTAGCGCGAACGTGATAAAATAGACTGCAGCTGTTGATCCCTTGATGATCCGCTGCTGCCGCCCGCTGAGCACACGGTAAAGATACCAAGGATTGGACAGTGATGTCACTGTTATGCTATGCAACACGGAAGTAACACAGACTCGAAGCCATTTATAAATCAGTCAGTGACACGTCCGCTGACGAATCCCCCCCCCCCCCCCTTCCCCCGCACAATCAGAAACACTCAAGTTTTTCAAAGAGACATATACCTGCCAGACGAGTAGGCAACAATACAAAGGCTGAAAGGCATGCATTTGCATTCCAATGGCGGGTGATTGAGGGTCGCGCTCTATGCACAACGGCAACTCTGCTGCCCACTAATAGTTCTCATGTCTGGTGCATGTCGTCTCATTTTTCTCAGTCGTGTTTTCAAATGGATTTGAGACAACGGGAAAACTTGGCATTCCCTTCTCGCGTACCAGTGGCATATCCGCGGATCGGTGGTTGGGAACCTCTGGACTAGACAGTGCTGCAGTGCTGTGTAGTTCCTCCAGCAATTCAGGTCTGAGCAAAATGGTCACTATGATCACGGCAGTTCAAACAAAGCCAGTTCAAACAAAGCCAGTTTTCACACAAAGCCCTTGGTAGCTCCTCCAGTTATTGTGTATATTTTATATATTTTATATTATTGAGTGGTGCAACCACTCCAAGGAACAGCAATGTCCGTGTTCACCTATGTGTGGTTAACCTATGTGACACACACACACACACAGTGTATGTACTATACATACACTGCATTTCTCTCTTTCCCTTTCCTTTTTCATCACACGCACGCTCGCACGCACAAAAGCCTGCTGGTTTTTGGTGCCATCCTCTGTGTGAGTTGTCCTTAGCTCACAGTGAGCCATTCTTGGAGAGTGTGCAACTAATTATAGCTTCAGTAGTCTCTACTGACTAGTCACCATCTGCAGGACTTAATCTGTTGACCCTCCTTCCATCCCAAATGTGAACAGATGGTGCCCCGCAGCCCTAGTCATACTTGTTATGACCCCACTCCCGATCGCCATAAAACCTTCATCGGGTTAAATACAGAGATGAGAAGAGCCATTTGGAATGAAAAGAGAACCCCCCCCCCTCTCTCTCTCTCTCACACACACACACCATTTATCTCATCCACTCTCTTTCTCTCTCTCTCTCTCTCTCTCTCTCTCTCTCTCTCTCTCTCTCTCTCTCTCTCTCTCTCTCTCTCTCTCTCACCTTCTCTCTTTGCTGTGCTGCTGTGAGTGGCGGGAGGCAGTGTTAACGTAGCTCTCTCCTGTTCTATTAAGGCATTCATAAAAGATACAGAGCTATACACGTCTGGATGCTCTGACTGCATATTTCATGTCGTGGAGTAGAGCTAAATCCTACTCCTATACACTCCTATATACAGTGCATTATTCTTCACTGAATTCCTCCTTCACTGAGCTACGTATAAAGAATCTTTTCAAATGTGCAGATCTACAAGCTCACAATGTGTCGCAAGGCATTGTGAGCTTGTAGATTGGCTATTTTCAAATGGCCGAAATGTATTCAGTAGGGCTTAGGTGTTTATACTGTATGTTTTGTAATGATAATCAAAATCTACAAATAATTTGAATAATTGTAGTCTAGCAAAAGTATTCAGTACTTGTTTAAGAGAGTGGAGTAGAAGTACTGAAATTTGGAAACACTCTAGTAAAGTAAAATAGCCGGGCAGCTAATCAATGAAAGTAAATGCTTGTCTTAGTCTATTGGAAAGGCTTTTCTGTAGTGCGATAGGGTGCCAGTTGGCATACGATCAGTGTGGTGTACACATCCCGCACGCACACACACACACACGCACGCACGCACGCACGTATGTAAGACAGGAGATTCAGCACTGTTGCACAGAGATGATGCGAGACAACCGACGACAGACCAATATTGTGCTGTATGTGAAAGGGATTTCTATTTCTAGATACATAAATGCACTGTCAAATTTTGACTTTGGTAGGAACCTATACATGAATACGACCACTACGGGAATTTTGTTCTTTGACATCTCACAGTTTACAACAGGATGATTTCAGCTGTAGTCTGAAATGTGATATACTGTATTGTCTGATGGCCGGATGGGATTGGGATTGAACGTTAAATCCTTACAAACCTTTGACCTCTACACTGTGATCATAGCATTTTTCATTGCTTGATTGTGAAGATTTGCCATGTTTTAATTTAGTTGATGGTCATATAACCACTAAGTTTAATGACACCACTAACATCAAAACTAGGGATGCATAGATATTGAAATGTTATCCAAATATAAACCGCTTGAACTTTTATTAAAAATGTTCCAACGGATTTGCAGCCTTCATCACAAAAGATGATGATTTTTCAACAAAATTATTATAAAATTATTATTATTTTGATGTTGATTCGATACCGAATTTGCATTTTAAGGCCAATATCGGCTGATACCGATTAATTGCCCATCCCTAGATTATTATTAGTATTTCCAACTGATTTTGTGTAAATCAATTAACCTTTATTTTTTCTTCTTCTTTGGAAATGTGTTATCAAGAAAATGATCATCAGAGTTAACCCAACTCTCCCAGACTCCCTCCCAGTACCCTGCAGTCAGAGTTAGGAATTATGCAGGATGTCATTTGTTTAGTCATTTAACTCAGTGGTACCCAAAGTGTGGTCCGGGGACCCCCAGGGGTCCTTGAGGGAGTTCCAGGGGGTCCCCAGCTATATGGTAGTTTGGAACACGCAAATGGACCCTTATGGGCCTGTAACTCTGAGAGTGTACAAATGGAACTGGTCCATTTGGTTCCATTTGTACAGATTTAAATTAACATTGATTTTATATTTTTATTATAAATTGGGGGTACCAGAGATAGAAATGTGATTAAATGGGGCTCGGTAGACTAACTAATGCATGTGAAACTGGGGTCCTTCACTGCTAGAGCTGTACTAATCTTCTCTTCATGGGGGTCCCTGGCATATCTTTTCAATTAGTGTCAATTGATACCGATAGATAGATGGATAGATAGATGCAGTTAAAACACATACAGTACTATTTATTTTTCTCTTTTACGCACAGAGTACAGCTCTGGATACCCATAGGCCCCTTGGGCAGAAGGACTCCAGACTATTCTGCACATTTCAACTTGCATTCTGCTGTTTGTTATGTAAGCATATTAAACACACAGTATGCACACATGTCGGTGCGCACGGCATGCCTGAAATGTGGTGTTTTTTGTTATGAGGAGAAAACTAATTCTCCTCTAGCAACATTACACAAGTGTGTCAGGCCATCTGCCTGTTCTGAATGTGGTGGAAGACTAACACGAACCATTAGTGAACAAATACTTAGTTGGCCGGGATCTGCTCTGTACTTGGTCTGCAAGGCCTATATCTTGCGCCACCCCTTAACCCTTATCCCTAAACTTATTTGCCATTTTGTACTATTTAAAAAAACCTTTTAAAATAGTTCAAATAGCTGATCTACAAGCTCACAACGTGTAGATGTAGATCGGCTAGTTAAACTATTTTTAAATAAGTTTAGGGATAAGAGATAAGGGTGGCGCAAGATGGAAAATATCTACAACTCAAAACACGCTGTGACGCATTGGGACTTGGGAGCATATATTTTCCAATACATGCCCCCCCTCCCAGAATAAGGATGCTATGGTTCAAGTGGTTAATTGAACCTACATCTGTGTCCAGTTCTGGAGGGAATGCACACACACACACACACACACACACACACACACACACACACACACACACACACACACACACACACACACACACACACACACACACACACACACACACACACACACACACACACACACACACACACACAGTACAAAAGGCCAGAGCGTGCAGTTCTCAGGAGCTGAACAGTGCCAGCTCACTCGCTACAGCACAGTACCGCTCTCTGCTGACGTACTCCGCCTGGAGTGCTGCTGAGTGCTGGATCTCCACTGGGGCCACTGTGTGTGTAATCATAGGACAACTACTTTATTGGCGTAATTATCCGTGATGGCTGTGCCACCGACGCCATCCTTCACAAATCCCTGCATTCACTATATGCTCCTCTTCGTTCTCCGTCGGTTCTCAGTCTCTTTTCTATGAGCGTATGGGTGTGTGTATGTGTTGCACATGTCATGTGGTGTAAAGTAACTTGTGTAAGTACAAAGTACTGTAGCCTATACTTAAGTACGATTATTTTGAGGTATTCTTTAATGTATTTCCACTTTTCAATACTTTAACTACATCTCAGAGACAAATATACATTTGGAGGCTCAATAGCCGCCATTCCACCTTCCTCTTTTACACGGGAAGGCCCGGCTGTACTCATTTAGAGCCATTTTAGTCCAGTGTACCTTAACTATAACTCGTTGACTGTCCTGTGGATAGAGTTAGAGGGGGACACTGACAGGCAGATGTACAGACCAGGCAGTTCCATGCAGGCAGATTAACATCCCAGACCGAACCTTAAAGATGGAGTGCTGTGATTTTAGTACTTTTTCTTTTTTGCATGTGTCTATGGAGTTAACATTACTCTAAAAGACCCCCAGGAGTGGTTATACTATTCAAATATGTCTTCCCTGTTTTGTGTATTTTTGGTTTCTTCCTGAAAGCTGAAAGCCTTTGAGTCAAAAGGCCCAATCGAAATAACACCAGTGACATCATAACCCTAAGCCCTCCCACATTATCATACAACAACAGGTGTGGGTGAGGCTTAAGTTCAGGTGGGTGAAAACCAGGTATACTTAATGAACTGGTGGGTGTGGCCACATAAAAACTAATCGTAATCAATATTGAGTAATTGCATGGCTTATTTGTCAGGTAAAATGAAGAAAGTGTTTTTTGATAAGACGGACATAATGGGCGGCGGGGTAATGAAACCGCCATGAGGCCATAGCGGACTGCAGCATTATCCCCCTTATGAACATAGCACCACAATGGAAACGAGTCCCCAGGACGTTTTTGTGTTTTCCTTGTAGCCTTAATGTCTGACTCTACCACGTGCTGTTTACATTGTTGACTAATAAAGTATTTAATCAATCAGTCTTTATAATTTGGCAGCTAGGAGCAACTAAGCCTGATTCATACTTAATTGCATATCAGTGTCACACATCAAACATAGCCGTGTACAAACTCACAACGCGCCACATTGTGATTCTTCTTTGTGAACTTGTAGATGTTTTTTGGTGTGTGACCTACCATGCAGTCTAAATCAATCATTATGCTCTAAATTCTCAATAGATAGCTTATTGTATAGTGTGTGTGTGGTGTGTGTGTGTGTGTGTGTGTGTGTGTGTGTGTGCATCATGCTTGCTTCGTTATTTAGTTGGTTAAAAAAAGTTATCTTTTGCCGTGTTTTCGTAGCTCGTGATTCAGAAAGTCTTTGGACACACATAGATTATGGCGCGACAACAGAAGTTACTCCAATGAGGTGAACTCAGATGGACAGCAGTCTCTTGCAATAAAGCAGTGTTGTGGAATAACCGCATTCACTCTAGCGCAGCTTGTCTGATGGAATAAACAGTCCTTGTGTCCTTGTCCCGAGTTTTGGGAAACAAGTCTCCCACTGTGTTTCACATCATTTAATGTGGCAAACAGCTGGATGTTCGCTCAACTTGACACGGGGAAAAACAGCTGCTGAGGCATTCATGTTGCGCCACAGGAAACAAACACCAATCCTATATAGTTGAATTATTATATAGCATAGGCTGTACCTAAAGCTCCTTTTTCTGAATGCCCTACTTATTTAATCCGGTGGATCAGGAGCCAAGGACATAGTGCAGAGTACAGAGGGTTATTGCACATTCACAAGTCACTTTTCATTCAACATTCTGACAGCCTGTGGGGAAAAAAACTGTTCCTCAGCCTGCTTGTGCGTGCTGGGAGGACGTACGATCATCCATTCTCACTGTCTGGGGGCGGTCTGTCAGTTAGTGTAGGATCCAGTCGCACAGCGATGTGTTCAGGGCCAGGTCCCGGAGCTTGCCATCGAGCCTGGAGAGAATGATGGTATTAAATGTGGAACTATAGTCCACAAACGGCATCCTCACGTAGTAGGTGCGACATCCCTCCAGGTGGGAAAGCGCCGTGTGCAGGACATGGTTCGATGGCATCCTCTGTGCTCCTGTTTGCTCGTTAGGCAAACTGCAGGGGGGTCGAGTGTGGGGGAAGCATGGGCAATATGAGTCCTTTAACCATGCCCACGAAGCACTTGCTGACTATGGGAGTGAGAGCTATGGGGCGCCAGTCACCTTCTGCAGTTTGGGAATGGGGACTATTCTACTAGCATGCTACTAGTCTAGTAGCATGCTCCTCTTGTCTGTGTTATTATATGAATATATATACACAGGGTACAAAGAGAAGCTCCTGTGATGGAGGCTAGGGCAGGAAAGCTATCCTTCCTTGTTGGTTTTCCAACATCTGCTTACAGAAGGTTTGCGATACGGAAAGACTGATTTATACTTTGTCATATGCGCTGTTGCGCCCGTTGAAAATGGCAGTTACAAGCTCTCTTGTCAGCATTAGCAGCTGCATACAGGACACTTCAGTGAGTTATGTGGCTTTTTTTCTTTTTTTTTATCCCACGATTTTGTAACCCATTTTTCACCCCTGTGTCAATTATCTAATGTGATCCTGGGCTCTACACACCCTCCGCCAACCTACCGGTAGTCCCCATATATGGGGGACATGGGGAGAGCAACGAACTTGAACTCATGCTTCCTTCATGCCCGAGTGTCCAAGTTGCTCCTTTACATCTGACAGGGGGGAGTTTCCCTGGTTGGACGTAGCACGTGGAAGGAACACGTTCCTTTCCCCTCCATCAGGCGCCCCGGCTGGCCAGGGGGAGGCAGTTTAGGCAGTTTAGAGACCAGGATTACTGCATGTTTTTTGTGAGGGTACCACACCTGTTATGTGGCTTTTTTGCCATTTTATTTTAACTACTGTATATATGGACAGTTCAAGGAACATGAACATTATATGAGACTCGCATATAATGTGTCATTGATCGGATTGCGCTAATCGCAGACTAAAAATATATTTATAGTAAAAATCATCTGATTCCGGGGCATCAATGTCTCTCTTTCATTCTGTCTCTCTCATAGTTTTTTGTGCAGTCCAATTTGACTGCCTTTCCTTCCCCCTCTAATAGTTGCCTGCGTGGCTCTGTTCATTAACTTCAACCTCGGAAATGTTGAACCTTTCCCCGCAAGTCTTTCATTTCAGTCCGTCTCCCTCCATTCTTTGTTTCTCTCTAAAACACCCATCTGTCACTGCTGGCAGATTTGAGGACTCAGCAGTGCTTGGGACGGCTCTGGTCTTAATAAAGGTCTGCTGGAGGTGTCCACGGCGGGGCATGTCCACTGATGGAGCTGTAAGGTCATACTATACTGTTTTGTTGGTAAATGTACCCACTTTAGCTTCTCTCTCTCTCCTGCCTCCTACTCCAGCATCCCTTCAGCTCCCCGATGTGTCTGCCACTAATGAACAAGCAAGGCTACACATTATAAGCCGGAGACGGTGTATACGTGCGTCAGTCTTTTGAAGCCCATCTGGGAAGTGTTCTGATTTGCACAGGTCAGAGCAAAAAAAACTGCCCTCCATGTCTGCTGTGCCACAAGGAGCATCCTTTGGCACTGAGGCAAGGGAGGGAGTACTAATTCAAAAAGAGGCTTTTCAAGTCACAACCTGCATTGATAGCTCCCCATTGATTCAGTACATTCAGAGTTTACATGTTACTGTGCAAATAGCTTTTTAAAGTATTTCCAAGTTTCTTATGTCGACAATGGGTGTCGTTGAGCCCTCTCAAACTGCCCATTTAGCTGTTTTAACATTGCAATGCAGAATTTGCTGGATAGTATGGAAACTATAGTGAGATGACCCGACACGTTGCCATGTCAACTCGGCTGGCTAGTGTTGATTTTGTCGACTAAAACTAAATGAAAACTAAGCTATGATGACTAAAACTAAAAAATAAAAACTGGACTAAAATGTTAGGAAGGGACTAGTGGACAAGAGATCCAGTATAAGTCATTTTACACCTGGTTACATGCTGAAAATAGCCGATCTACAAGCTCACAATGCACCAGGCTGTGACGCGTTTTGAGCTTGTAGATCGGCTATTTTCAGCAAGTATAAAATCAGCCATTAAGGCCCGCCAAGATCTGGCCAAGATCCTGTCTGTTGATCGCTACGACCACGCAGAGAGGGCGAATGCTGAAAGTGTCCGACAGGCCCTGGGTCTGTTGATCAGTGAGTGTTGGACGGCTGTGTGGGATGCTCCCATGCACCTAGAGATCAGTGAGTGTTGGACGGCTGTGGGATGCTCCCATGCACCTAGAGATCAGTGAGTGTTGGACGGCTGTGGGATGCTCCCATGCACCTAGAGATCAGTGAGTGTTGGACGGCTGTGTGGGATGCTCCCATGCACCTAGAGATCAGTGAGTGTTGGACGGCTGTGGGATGCTCCCATGCACTTAGAGATCAGTGAGTGTTGGACGGCTGTGGGATGCTCCCGTGCACCTAGAGATCAGTGAGTGTTGGACGGCTGTGGGATGCTCCCATGCACCTAGAGATCACTGAGTGTTGGACGGCTGTGTGGGATGCTCCCATGCACCTAGAGATCACTGAGTGTTGGATGGCTGTGGGATGCTCCCATGCACCTAGAGATCACTGAGTGTTGGATGGCTGTGTGGGATGCTCCCATGCACCTAGAGATCACTGAGTGTTGGATGGCTGTGGGATGCTCCCATGCACCTAGAGATCAGTGAGTGTTGGATGGCTGTGTGGGATGCTCCCATGCACTTAGAGATCACTGAGTGTTGGTCACAGAACGGAGCAAAACGGGCACTATTTGTCACAGTCATTACATAACTGCCTAATCGCATTTGAGATGATTGCAAACATAATATAACAATAATCGTCATAATGATTTCAAATATTGTCATCGTGATGCGATGCGTTTTGAGCTTTTTTCAACGACAGAAACACAATTAAATCCTTAATCGCGATTATTTGAGTGAATAATCATAAAGTAGTATTTCATAATCGTGACATGAGGCTGACAGCCCTAACTATTTCTACCCAGGCACAAGGGTCTTCCATTATAAGGTTTCAAATCCGATCAAGAAAATATTATGTTGACGTATACGTGGCATTATTTAAAGTGAGATATTATTCATGTTAGAAATACATACTATATTATTAGGGTTACAAATCTACTATAGATCTACGGCAGCAGTGTTTTCTTACCGTACATTACTGTAGAATACAGTGTGTAGACTACAGCCTGTATCTATCTAGACAGACTTGTTTTTTCTTGTCATGCATTTGAAACAACTTGATTGTCTGCTTCTTCATTGGTTACCACACCGCTGTTGTCTAGATTTATTTTTGGGATAGATGTGCCTTGGATATGTTTGGACAGCAACTCGCTCTTTCTCTCCGTTTCTGATTCTCAGAGACAGAGAGGTCCCATGCTGATATTGTGTACCGTTGCGTAACTTGTCAGACTACAATGCCATGTTAGTAGATAAAGTGTGTGTGTGCGTGTGCACGTGCGTATACAGAATGCTGAATATTATTTATTTATGAACAATTCTGTCCAAAAATAGGAAGGGGAGGCGCATGCAAACTGGTCTGTCTGTCTCTGTCTCTCTCGCATATGAATCTATGTTCATGCGCAACGCTGTTTATCAAACAGTTTTTAATATCCTAATGTTTTGATTTTCTTTAGACAAGTATATGACAAATGGCATACATTGCAGCACAAAAGTAACAGCCTACTGTATCTATAGAGGTCACAATTTAAGTCAGTTTATGCAATCCATATGACACTATTGAAACAATCGAAGGAACCTGTCCAAAAACAGTATTTTTAGATTTTGACTATTCATAGGCTGGAGTATATATTTGGTTCCTTAGTTGACTTTTCTGTCATTTTAATTGGTCTGTGCTGAGTAAAACTGCAGACTGTGCTTGGTGAACACGTTGGTCTGTCTGCAGGCCAGTATGGGAATGTGTGTGACAGTATTTAGTGCCTGGGGATGTTTTCATTGCCTGATATCTTGCGATGTGAGTGTGAGTGTGTGGGGATGTGCACAACATCGCACTACAACATTTAGCATATTGACCGAGGGGGCTGTGAGCATCCATGTGGAATGGCTAATGTAGAATCACAGAATGATATCTGTATAATTGAAAAGGGGTTAAAAGTCACTAAAGCACTCTCGAGCTAACCCATATAGTGAAGGCAAGCTTTAATCTCGTCGCATTACGTCCATAAACTGCATGACCATATGTCGTGGCTCAACAGTTGGATCTCTGTGTTTATGATGCAGCAAATTGATTGACCTAGAGTTTCTTTTTCAATCTGTAAGGCCTCCGGGTCCATATCTGCTGCCTTCTCATAGAATATAGCATATTGGTATAGTATGGTCGGTGATTAATTTGTAAATTATTAGGTGCCAAAGTACTTGTACTGTATATATTCTTCGTAAAATACATGTAATTACCTAACCATATAACATCCCCAGAAAGGGCTATCCTCTTTATACTACAGTTGTATATATCGGAACATGCACGTAAGAATGTAGCAACAGAAGAAGAATGCTGAATATTATTTATTCATGAACAATTCTGTCCAAAAATAGGAAGGGGAGGCGCATGGAAACTGGTCTGTCTGTCTCTGTCTCTCTGTCTGTCTGTCTGTATGTGTCTGTGTCTGTGTCTGTGTGGCAGTAGGCACACTGGATGCGTCAGGAGCGTCAGAAGAAGCTGAAGCCTTCTTTCTGTCCGTCACGTCCGTCGGGCGCGGAGGTGGAGCTTATTTTCCATCCACCACCTGTCTAAAAACCCCACGAAGAAGAAGGGCTTCAGCTTCTTCTGACGCTCCTGACGCGTCCAGTGTGCCCACGGGGAGTCTGTGTCTCTCTCGTCAACTATGCCTTCAGTTCACTCCCCTTGTTTGTCTGTGCACAGGCTTATTACAGAGGAAGACATTTGAATTGGACAGCACAACGAGTTTCATTTTGTGCATGTGATGCGCATATGAATCCATGTTCACGCGCAACACTATTTATCAAACAGTTTTTAATATCAGTCTTGATTTTCTTTAGACAAGTATATGACAAATGGCATACATTGCAGCACAAAAGTAACAGCCTACTGTATCTATAGAGGTCACAATTTAGGTCTGTTTATGCAATCCATGACACTATTGAAACAATCGAAGGAACCTGTCCAAAAACACTATTTTTAGATGTTGGCTATTTATAGGCTGGTAACTGGTTCCTCAGTTGACTTTTCTGTCATTTTAATTGGTCTGTGCTGAGTAAAACTGCAGACTGTGCTTGGTGAACATATTGGTCTGTCTGCAGGCCAGTATGGGAATGTGTGTGACAGTATTTAGTGCCTGGGGATGTTTTCATTGCCTGATTTCTTGCGACCCCCCCCCCCCCCTGTTTTTCCACAGCATTATACAATTGAGATTTTCAAGAGAATCCTCCTTGTGGCAAGTTTTTATCATGCAAAAAAAGGCTGACATCGAAAGATAAAGGCCAGAATAGTTTTGTGTTAAAGGAGAATTCCATGTTAGAGGGCTTTCTTACCTTTATTTGTAGTTGTTACATCCCCAACAAAGAGGTGGGGACGGTGTGCAAAAGTGCATTATTGGCTATTTCCCCATTATAAGCCTTCAATGGGGGTTCGAGGGGTTTGATATGCGAATTAGCACCACACCCCAATGCGCGTGTGTGCGTGCGCACGACATCGCACTACAACATTTAGCATATTGGCCGAGGGGGCTGTGAGCATCCATGTGGAATGGCTAATGTAGAATCACAGAATGATATCTGTATAATTGAAAAGGGGTTAAAAGTCACTAAAGCACTCTCGAGCTAACCCATATAGTGAAGGCAAGCTTTAATCTCGTCGCATTACGTCCATAAACTGCATGACCATATGTCGTGGCTCAACAGTTGGATCTCTGTGCCTCTTAATGTAAAGCTGATGTTCTATAAGTGTGTGTATGTACATACACATACGTACACACTTGGGGATTTGGAGGTTGATATCATAAGCTTCTCTGTGTCGCTCACAGTGCAGTCGTACTGTATGTGTTGATCCTATTACAGTTGAACCCCCTCCCACAGTATTGGGTGGGTTAAGCAGGGAGTATAGTATAGATATGCTCCACAATCCTATTTGCTCCTGTCAGATGTTAATTGCAGGGACTCTGATCCTTAGCATTAATCTGCCGTAGTGCTGGTGTTTGCATGGTCTTTGTCTGTTTGCTATCCTCAGGAAACCTTTTAACCCATTTAGACAGTTTTCCGAAAAACCTATAAGTTGCTATATAAGTAGGCTAGTGCTCAAACTTGTCCATGTCAAGGACCCCCAAAATGATGTATGTAGCCTACAGTATATGAAGATCAAGATTTTTCAAAAAACAAAAATAACAGACCTCTACAAGATCAATTCAAAATGATTTGTGATTGATATTCTTTCTAATATAACTAAGACGACACAAATGCGTTCCCGGATTGAATGGGTTAAATCTGATGCTTTTCTTAATTCATTAATTTAATTAATTAATTAATTGCGAACGCAGTGATTGCGAATGCAGTGAGCACTTACTATGAGACCTAGAAGATCATGTCTGTCTGTCTGTGTGTCTGTGTGTCCCCCCTTTGTGCCCATATATGGAGCTGAGTGATTTGTTTGTGATTGATGCAACACACTCCATATTTGGACGTATAGCTGCTTTGGGGACTCCTTATATGGTTATGGCTAAGTTAAAAACTTAACTTAAAAATAACTTAACTTAAAAAAAAAATAACTTAAAAATAAATCTTAAAAAAACCCAAATATGTACGAGCTGCGTTCGCTTCCCGCGTTTGCGCGTCTTACTGGTGATTATCTCTGTATGAGGTTCGGATTTCCCTGTCATGGAGGACGGAACAAACTAAATGTATCAATATTTTGACTTAGATCATGGCCATTGTGTTTACACAAACACTCCAATTTGTCCATTCCTTGTCAATGGGATTTAATGTTTGTGTTGGGACAAAATTTGGGTTACATAAACTAAAAGCTGGACTAAAAAAATATATTTTTTTCAAAGCAATTCCTCTCCACTTTTAACTTGAGTCCCTTTTTGACTGGGCAACCTTTCCTTCGTGGTTGTGTCACATTTGACCAGGAGTATCTATTCTCTATACAGTACTGTGGTTGAGTACTTTGTCCATCAGTGCGTGTTGTGTTCATATAGGGCCAGAGAGACACAGGGCCTCTGAGGGTGCACGGTGTGTCCATCAGTGCGTGTTGTGTTCATATAGGGCCAGAGAGACACAGGGCCTCTGAGGGTGCACGGTGTTTGTCCATCAGTGCGTGTTGTGTTCATATAGGGCCAGAGAGACACAGGGCCTCTGAGGGTGCACGGTGTTTAAAATATGAAGAGGACATGAGCAGCCTGTTGATTATTTACCTCCCACTCCAATTGCAGAGCGGCACTCTCGGAGTCCTTTCAAAGCATTAGCATTTTGGGTTCGCAACACTCAACTCACTTGTGCCACTTCAATGAAATGCCAAAAGACTTGGGCAGGCTGTAGAGTGGGCAGGCTGTATTTACAGCGTGATGGCACAATTTCTCATGTTTTGTTGGTGCTCACCTTTGTGGTCGACTCAACACTGTCTCATATACCAGAAGCCAAAAATGTATGTTTTGTCCTAACCAGAAACCCAAAAATAAATGTGCATATGTATGTAGCACAGCAATATTATTGATTATTTATATTATTATTAAATCTATATGGTGCCCAGGTCTCGTGACATCATCAGTGATGGAGATCACTATTACCGTAGATCTCCATATATGGATATATTTCAGAACCTGTTCTGACATTCCATATTTGTTAATGTCTCCTTTTTGTCTTATACCTGTTCATTCAAAATTTCAGTTAATTCAATCACTCAAGACACGCTCCATATACTGTATGGCCAGTGCAGAATTCATTCCATGTTGATCTGACCCCCCCCCCCCCCATGCCAAAGCGCCAGCGCTCGCCCAGCAGTCTACCGTCAACGAGGCGGATGCGTCCACGCGTGCACACGACCTTGCCCGTGAATAGCCAAAGTATAACATATAGTTAAAGTGGTATAAAAGATTGTGTTGCAAAATGACACGGATGTTTTCCCTGTTTTAATGGTTTAATGGGTTTAATATTCACAGTACAATTCCACTGGAAAATGTGCTGCCAAGTGTCATACGTATGATCTGAGTGGTCTTTCTGTCACCATGTAACCAGGATCAAGTGTTGGTGAGAACGTCTCCCATGGTCACTCACTGGTCCTCTGGCCCAGGTCACTGGAAACATTAAGCCCAGCCTAGATATCTTCTACAATGTTTGATTGCCTTACTTAGTCTGTAATTCCACCCACGGAATGCCGTGGGTGCCTGGGTGAAAGCTGTCATCTGCTCTTGAACAGAAGGGCGTTCGACCATTCACAACGTTGTGTTCATGAAAATGTATTTCAGAATATCTTTTAGAATTTCCATTTCGGCCGAGCAGCAGTCTCTAACTAGTTACTTCGGCTTTGACTAATTCAGTCTTCACCCGAGTGCTGCTGTGATGTGTCGGGCTCTCGCCATTCCTCAGACTGAAGTGAATACAAAGAGACACCCGGTGATGTAACATGATCACATAATGCATTGCAGCTGTGGACATCCGACACAAAGTCACACCTATAACAAACCCTATAACCCTAAGGTCAAGGTATAGCTGCCACGGCACCATGAAGACAAACGAGCCCTCTTCAAGGTCACGCTACGATGCCGGATCGATACGTTTTCCGTGGGATAAAAGCTCTGTATCATTTATCTCGCCTTGCCAGGCGCGTTTGCGTCGGGAAGCCTCTCCTCCATCCCCACCATAAAACACACGGACACCGTTCTGTCCAACCGATCCTTCTCCCTGTGCCTGTCTTAATGCCAAGAGTAATGATGGGACTGCTGTTGGTGTGACAGCGTGTCAAGAGTAGAATCAACCCCACTTAATCTGACCCTGTTGTTACTCACCATCTCTCAACAGCCCTCTTGTCACCTCGCAGCTCACCTGACTCAATCACAGGTTGAAACTAAATCCATTATGTCACTGGATGTCGAATGGTTGCGGCGCATTGTGAGCTTGTAGATTTGCTATTTCCACCAAATGTTTGTCTATTTTTTTGTCAAATACTTTCCTATTTCAGCCAAATGTTTGTTAAGTATGTTCTAACGGTACATGCGCGATGATGCACCCAGCGTAGAGACGCTATAGGGTTCATGTTGTTAAAGGAACACTTGTGCCGTTGATGTGTCATTTAGTTTTTTCTTTTTTTTACAGTTTATTTTTCAAATGCGGCGAACAAGGAAAATGTCAGGGTCACGGAGGGTGGAAAGTCGGTGACATCATAGTCTGGAGTAAACTTTTCAGCATGACTTCGGGGTCGTTTTAAGTCAGAGTACACAGAAGATGACTCGATCAGTATTATGGTTAGAAATGGAACAGCCCTACAGCAAAATAGTTGTAAGACGATATATCGTTGCTGTCGGGCAGAAACCTCATACAGTATCTCCATATTTTAACTTAAGTTTTAGTTTTTTCTTAAATTAATGGCCTGCTTAGTCATAGTAAAGATTCATACAAAAGCATAAATTTCAAACGTGTGGATCTTTCTTCTAAATTTGAATCTCGAGTCCTGAAAAGTAACTGCTTTGGACGTATGAGGTTCTTTCCACCCGACAGACGATAAAGGCTTCATGTGCGTTTGGAAAGTTTCACTGTCTTTGTATACGTCATGCACTTTATATGTGAGGTCTTTTGTGGGTGTGCGTTTGTGTTTATGGGGTCCATGGAGAGTGGGGGGGGGGGTTCAAGGGGTCAAGGGGTCTTCATGGTATACGGAGGTGAGCTCCACTCTCTTAATGAATAAACACCAGTATAGGTTGTCACCCTCTGGTGAATGAAGGACTCAAGGATTCATAGCCTAGTCTCCACATACGTTGACTTAAATGAATTGCATTGGTGCTCAGAGCGTGGCCTGAGCCGTGACCGTTTCACACGGCGCCTGAGTAATCACCAGCGTTGGTGGAAACGGTTTGTGTGCGTTCTCTCCCGTACCACACCTCTACTTTATGCCCATGGGATGAGAGATTGTAGATCTTCTATTTTTCAATAGCTCAAGTATAACGTAACGCTTAAAACACCAAAAGGGGTTCCCGCACAAAATGATTTAAAGCAATAAAACACGTTTCTCTCACAACATCGGTGGTGATTTTGAGAGCAAGTTTTTAGTGTTAGTCTAGTATTAGTCGACTAAATCTACAGTTGATTTTGTTGACCTTGATGTCATCGTAATGCCTGATCTTAAACTTGGTTGCATGCTGAATAGCCGATCTACGAGCTCACAATGCCTTGTGAATTGTGCGTGATGCGTTGTGAGCTTGTAGATCTGCTATTTTCAGAGGGCAACACCCGTGAGCACAGCCAAACAAAGTGACTTGTCTTTTAGTTCTATTGGATCTCTTCTCAACTAACATTTTTGTCTAGTTTTTATTCAACTAGTTTTTGTCAGTGAAATAGTAGTAGTAGTGAATAGTCGACAAACATTTGTCCTCATAGTTTTAGTCGACAAAACCAACACTGCTCTCAAGACATGGAGTACACCAACAGGATATTATGTCATTATGAAAAAGAGACAAATGGTTTTTTCCACAAAGTTCTGTGAAACAATGGAAATACTGTATATAATTAAATCATGATTCGATAATCCGTCCAAGAGGGTCAGATAGCAGTAGTTTGTCTCCAGAAGCAGTGGTTTTTCAAGATTTTTCAATTTCTTAAAAAAATAGCAGAAGAATAAAATGGGGACAGAATTTGTTATTTTCCCTGCTTTTTTACATTTTGGTCACATACTGTCTTCGGGATAAATAAATAAAAATCCCTTTTAAACATCACCAAACATGTGGTGATTGGATTATTGAGAATCATCCAATTCCATCTCCATCTGGTGCTGATGAAGAAACACCTCCCCTTCACAGTGAGGCAAACATGCCAGACACAGTTTGTCTGGCATGAGTCGGTTTTGCGTCATTTCCTGTGAATTTATTCAGTGATACATTTTGCTGATTAGCGTTGTGAGATTTCTCTCTAGCTATCATGTGACTGTTGAAAGCTACTGGCAAATAAAAAGACAGAACTAGATGAAGTGCCCCTCGGGGCACAGGTCTCCACAAGGCCAGGTCAGGTTGTGGCCTCCTGGAGGCTCTATAATAGGCCAATGTGAAAAGGGTGCCATTTCTTCTTACGCCTTGGATGGCAATTGGATGATTTGAGGCATTTTGTTCCAAAAATGTGTTTAGCAAAAATCCACCTGTTGGTGGCGCTATAACAGGCCAATGTGAAAAGGTGGGATATACTCCCACAGCCTAGTGGGAACGTCTGTGAAAGATTTCACGTAAATTGCACGCTGCGTTCATGATTTGAGGCTTTTTGTTCAAAACTGGCCAATCTTGCAAACTTTGAAAGCCAATGTTAGGATGGAATATGAAATATCGGACAGATCCGGCTTGAACACATGACTAGAGATGGTGTGTAACGATTTGCGGGATTTTTGGACAGAATCTGGAGGAGTAATATATCAAAAGTGGCGCTATAACGGACCGTTCTGGAAAATGTGGGGCAGAGGTTCATCGTTGGCATCCAGGGAGGGTGTGTGCAAAATTTGCCATCGACCGGGATAACGGTGCCCGGGATTTGCTGGTAACAGACGGACGGACTCACACACACACACACACACACACACACACACACACACACACACACACACACACGGACGGACGGAGTGCTAAACATACTCTCTCCCCATGCCTTCGGCCTGGTGGAGACGATGAGGAACACAAGAGGAATGACAGAACCTGAATAAAATCTGCTAGCTCACTCTGTGCTTCAACGAAAACCTCAAGTTCACTGGAGTCATCGTTTGCCTGCAAGGTGACTTCCAGTCCAAATAGAAACTTCCTTTTTTGAGATGGAGCCAGACTAAACTCAATTCAGGACAGGCTATTTTAGCAGCACACATACCTCAGGGCACAGACCTGTGTCTGACACTGTGCTTCATTCAGATTCTAATTCAGCTAATATACTTTTCGCTCACCACAATATGCCAACAATGTGTACCACACAGTGTATGTGTGTGTGTGTGTGTGTGTGCGCGCGCGCGCATTTAAGTGTTTGCTGTTGACAATGAGGCTGTAACAAAAGGTCATGGTGAATATACTGCAACATAAAGTAATGAGTAGTAGTATGTAGGGCTGCAACTAACGATTAATTTCATAATCTGTTCATCGGCCGATTATTTAAACGATGAATCGATTAATCGGATTATGGCACCTTTTTGCAATTACTTAAAAAAATTAGCTTCAAGTTATTTTAGGCATGTTGTAACTAACAATAAAGATAATAAAAATGAATACTCCTTCAAAATGAATATGTTACCCCCTTTTTTATCCAATTTGATTTCATTGCCATTCCTACTTGTAATGATACTGTAATCTGTAATGTTGACCGTGTATAGCTGACTGTCTTTCTTTCCATTTCTATCTCTGGGACCCCAATTTTTATATTTTAATTTCTATTGTAAAATCAATGTTGAGTCCATTTGGTTCCATTTTTGTACTCTGTTACAGACCCTTTACCCCCTAAGCACCCCCTGCCCACAAACCTAACTGTGAAGAAAAATATTCATGGATAAATCAAATATATGAAAGACAGAATTGACTTACTTTTATATAAATCATTACTATAAAATCATACTTTTTATTTTTGCAATGCTGACTTTTAGTGCCGCTCCGTTCTACCGTTAAGACATGCTCCTGCCCAGCGCACAGTACAGTCAAACAGCCCCCTCCCTCCTGAGCCTGGGGAGCGGAGGGGGGAGTCCTCTCAGCCCGCAATGCTCACAGTCACATACGGCACGCTCAGTACAAGTCTGTCACTGTGACTTCTGTCCCCACGCTGTGTTCTTAACTTCTTTAACAGGTCGCTCGTATTTCTTTATGTAAGATAAAGAATCCGATGAACACGGAGAGCCAAAGAGGACTTGTTTCTGTTCCTCATGTTAGCGATAGCTGCTATATCAACAGTAAACACAACCTTGCTAGGCTAGCAAGCTAACGTTGCAACAGGATCGTTGCGGTGTGTGTGTGTGTGGGGGGGGGGCGGGGGGGGGGGGGCGGGGGGGGGGGGGGGGGGGGGAGCTGCTCTGGTCACGTTCAAGACAATCTTGTGTTGTACCCGTTGACCCGTTGCATATTGTTCGTTCAGCCTAGTGCCGTTACTGAACGGTAAAAAGAAAGCAGCTTTATGTTACATTTTAATGTTGGAAAACACCCGCGATAATAATCGCTAAGATAATTCGTTGGCAACGAATTCAATTATCGATTTTTATCGATTTAATCGATTCGTTGTTGCAGCCTTAGTAGTATGATGAGAAGGCATATGAAATATTATGCAATCAGGAAAAACAAAATCAGCGAGGCTGAAAATATGGGAAGTGGGAAAGGCAGTCTGTCTTTACCGCAATGGTGTGTGTGTGTGTGTGTGTGATGAAATGTGAGCTTGTTACTCTGAGAATGAGACCACCTTAATAGACATATACACAATGTGTCCTTGAACACTCGTCCATGGAGTTTAACATGAGATGACAGGTGCCATTTGTGAGCACCGTCGCCAACGTCTGACCTCGGTCACTTTAAAACCCATCAACACCTGCGCTCGGTCTCGCAAGGACATCGTTTGGCACTTACTGTACACTGCTGCGTGGTGTAAACACTGTACTGTATGCACTGTAGATAGGCTAATATTAAATTACATTCCGCACGGCATAGGTAGTCTGTCTTTCTTATCCGTTTCTTGCGCTTGTCAAATGGTGTCTGGGTATACAGGAAGCTAGGGTAGAGAGGAGGGCTGAACGGAATGCCACGCAGGTTTCAAGCTGGAATGGAAAACGGGGACGGTGCAGTTATGTGGTCGATGGAGGTGCATTATCCAGCCTTCTATGTGGGCTTGACGTTCCTGTCAACATTCCTGGAGGTCACCATATCGGGCCATTGTATTATCATTGGGGTAGCCAGGTATGGGATTATATGAAAATTTCAAATTACGATAATTGTGACACAAATAATTGCGATTTACGCTGTTATCGTGATAATCAAAATATGCTTAAAACTCTTAAAATGCCACTTTTGTTAACCACTTGAACCAAAGCTCACAATGTGTTGTGAGCTTGTAAAAATATTGCGATACGATTACCGTGAGCCGTTTATTTTAATTTTTATCAAGATAAACAATAATAATGATTATCGTCTAATTACCACTGCCTGACACAGCATCAAACTCTCTCTCGGCTCTCTGTATTTAGAGCTCTAATACAGAACGTTTGAAACAATCAACAACGTAACCGTGTTCATGCACGTGCAGTATGTTGTCACATTTTTAAATGTATGTTGCTGTTAATGTCAGGTAAGGATCCAAAATGCAGAACTCAAGGACACAAGGAATAAACTTAAAGTCTTTACTTAGAAATAAGGTACACCATTACAAGGCAAGAATAAACATATACACAAGGCAGAGCAAACTGATAAACCAACAATCACATGAGAGCATCAAGGGCTATATATAGACTAGGTTCATTAGGGAGCAGGTGAGGTGAGACGTACACAGGTGGGTCCAGGTAGTCATCAGGGCAGTGGATGAGAGGGTGTGGCACAGACTGTGGCCAGGGCTGTGACAGTTAATCAGATGTGGGCTTGACGGTCTCTCTCTCACTCTCGCTCTCTATCTCTCTCTCTCTCTCGCGCTCTCTCTATCTCTCTGTATGGAAGGCATAGTGATCTTCGGCACCAATTACAGTCGTTGATCTATTCGTGTGTGTGTGTGTGTGTGTGTGTGTGTGTGTGTGTGTGTGTGTGTGTGTGTGTGTGTGTGTGTGTGTGTGTGTGTGTGTGTGTGTGTGTGTGTGTGTGTGTGGTGGGGGGGGGGGGGGGGGGGTGTTAGTTCCTTGGCATGCTTGCAGCAGGCTCACAAAATATGATACTAATTGGTCTAGTAGTTTTTTGCTGCCAGAAAGACAGATAACAGACCCACATCCATATAGACAGGTGCATGAACTCAAGATTATAAATGGGAGAAGGGAATTGGAACGTTCATAACCATAAAGTGCACCTGTGTGTTTGTATCACCTTCATTAACATGCAGATGACCTAAAGTGTAAGTATTTAATTTCCACAAAGAGCAAGTACCTAGTCTATACTATACTGAGTGAAACAGATTTGAAACTTATTTTTTAATCTTCTACACTAAATCTCTTTTACCAAAAATAGCCGATCTACAAACTCACAACACGTCACGTTGTGATGCGTTGTGGTTGGATTCAAGTGGTTAAATGTACCGGTATGTATGTATGTATATATATTTATAGTATAAAGTATAAAGTTATTTTCAATCTTTCCGAAATGGATACTCAGGTTTTCCTCGTGACATACTTTATCTAAGTGGGAAAGATGTTTATGTACTGTAATATGACATAGGTGCTATACAGTACTATCAATGTAATTCAGGGTGCCATCAATGGATGAAAGGTTATTTACAGGGCCAGGGGTGACCTGAGCCCTGAAAGGTTTGAGATGCTGTAAGGCACAGTAATGCCCTTAAGGCTTTCGGCCGTTCTAGAAAAAGTCTCTTATTGTAAACGCCAGCCGAGAGGGCACTTCGAGAGGGCACTTGTGGAGTCTGATATGGGAGGGCAAAGGCCTGGGATCCATCCACAGCGGCAATGTCATGTCACTGCTGAATAGCCTGAGGGCATATCCTCTTAGCCTGTCATTGGTTTTTTTGTTTGGCCTGTAAAACCCATTGAGACCAAAGCTAGGGTTAAAGTGCTATAGTAATAAACGTAACTTGGAAACTTGTCTCTCTCTCTCTCACACACACACACACACACACACACACACACACACACACACACACACACACACACACACACACACACAGCTCCTGTTGCCTCCTTTCGTGTCTCTCAGCAGAGGGACGACAAGGTCATTAATACTGCGGTGCTGCAGCTCCAGTGTGTGTGTGAGCGGTGGTGTCTGTATATCATGGCCCATCATGCGACTGGGGTGACAGCTCATTCTGAGTGGCTGGGCCTGATGGAGGGGGGAGCGCTATTCCCAGGCCGCATCTCACCGTTCATCATGCCCCCCCCCCCCCCCCCAGCGTGCGTACGTACGTGCGTACGCGCTCCATCACAGCAGGGAGGAGAGGGAGAAAGACGAGACGGGGCAGTAAAATATGGCTCCCGCCCGCCTCCCTCTGCATGGCCGTCCTCTCAAGCCACCCACCGTTGCTCATCTTTATTGCCTCTGATGAGCTGGCAGTTAGCGGGCTCATTAATAACCACAAGCTGGAATTAGGTGTTGGTCCAAGTCCCCCAGAGTCTGTCTATGTGTCTCTCCGTTACTCAGACTCACTCCGTCACTTTGTCACTCAACTCTCACACACGGTCGCTCCCTCACTCTCACACTCCACTAGGCATTGGCATCAGATACATGGGATGGCCAGGATGAAGGAGAGACGGAGAGAGGCCCAGTGTGCATTAGTCTTCCGTGTTTCAGTGAAGTTTGACCCCCTTTGCCTGCTGTGGGCGATAATCACATCTGCCTTGTGTTATCTCTTCACTGTTTACTCCCTTCATTTGGGTTCTCTGATGGAGGTGAGAGCATGTCACTCGAACTTGTGCGCGCTCAAATAAACTTCTCCCTGATGATCCATCAGGGTGGACTGCTTCTGTATCTATAGGCAGCACTCGGCAGTGTGAAAGACTGGGTTGTTTTGAGACGGAAACGCAATTGGACCAGCAAAGTACAGAAATTATACCGCATCGATTTTATGATTGGCCTGCAGTTCATTTTTTTGTGTTTACTTTACCTCTCAGACCTGTGTGTGTGTGTGTGTGTGTGTCTGTCGCACGTCTACAATTTTAGCCAATTCGTCAAAATAATATATAGCTACAGCTACAGTACAGACAAGAACCAACTGGCTCCAGGCAGAGAGACCAATTTCCTCAGTTTCAAGGCTCTTTGAAGGCTATTCCAAAAAAACGTGATATATCACACCCGTGTGAACTGAGTGGTGCAACTCCGTGTGGGGGTCCCCGGTGGGTCCCGGAACTTCCAGGCAACGCGGAACTTCCAGGAACGCGCCCAGGGTAGCCAGCCCGGTTCCGGCGAGCCGCCCCGTGTCCGAAACGGTCGAGAAAGGACTTACTTACTTACAGTTACTGCGTGGGGGAATTAGCATTTATATTATTATTTATTAGCAGACACCTCTCTCTCTCTCTCGCAGGCAACGGTGCAACACTATCGCTCTCTCTCTGTTTCTAGGACAACAGCGCCACTTTTGCCCCTACTGGTACTCTAAACATGGGGTGCATGGGGACACGTACGTGGACATAGGGGCATTGCTGTTCCTTTGGAGTGGTTGCACCACTCAAAAAGCTCTCAAATGCGATGTGTATATATCTTAAAGATTAGGCAAGACTAGGGGCGGCGGAGGCTCAGGGGTAGAGTGACCGGATGGGAACCGTAAGGTTGCCAGTTTGAACCCTGTTGGCTCCCCCACAGTTGGTGTCGAAGTGTCCTTGAGTAAGACTGAACCCCTAATTGCTCCCGATGTGCAGGTTGGTGCCTTGCATGGTTTCCTCCGGCATCTGTGTGTGAATGTAATGCGTAAAGCGCCTTGGATAAAGGCGCTATATAAATGCACCATTTACTACAATGGAGTATCTTGGGGAATTACAACACTGTAGTTTGCAATGCCACTCCAAAGGGTTCTATTTCTGAGTTGCAAATGAGTACAAACAAACTACGCTAACGTTTTAAGACTTTAAGACTCTGCACTGCAGTATCTTCTCAGTCGTTGAACTAAGGAAATGTCCGACACTTTACTGCTTTGTATTCACCCGGGGTTAAAAAGAAAAGGTCTCTGTAGTTCTGCTCCACTGGCTGTTGCGAGTCGGGAGCGTAGTTTTCCGGGGAGCAGACTCCTGGATCCAAAACCCCATAAAAACTTCATGAGGTCAGGGGTTATGCTGAGTAGTTGTGGAGTGTATGGCCTCCTGCCAGGGCGGACGCGTCTGTGTCGTGCGCTAACCAGCGAAGCACCCGAAGGAGGCACAAAGATGCAGCACCACTTGGAAACTGTGTGTGTGTGTGTGTGTGTGAGCAATACAACGTTGACTCAGCTACTATGGCGCTTTCCAATTCTCAATCTCCCCGCCTCGGTAATTGTGAATCAGTTTGCATTAATTGTGACAGTAATCTAGATAATGTAGTGTAAACAAGGACAATCAGATGAGACTCATTAGCCGTTGCCACTGGCTGAGGTCATGTTTAACCACTGTAAAATTGACGTCCCTATTTTGGTCATATCATTATAGGCATCGTACAACAAAGTGTGTATATATATATAGGTCTTAATGGCAGCTTTTACCTTGTCTCTGAACAAGGACAACATTAAACACTTAAATGTTAATTATTGCGTCCCTTTGAAGTGCCCTTCTCCTGCTGCTATTTCTGTACCAGAAATGCACAATAGTTTATAACTTTGTCTCAGTTCTTTTTATAGAGCGGATAACTTGGGCTGCATCCACAGTTGTATGCGGCTATTAATTGGTCCTTCTATTCATTCTCCTTGTGTATTCTTTCTTTCATGCGTTTAATTTGCTGTTCTATTACTCTATATAGAATGTGCTTGTTATGCGTAGTTTGGTGTATGTTGTCTGTAGTCTATATAGAATGTGCTTGTTATGCGTAGTAGTCTGGTGTACGTTGTCTGTAGTCAAACAAGAAGCAGCACTAAAGTAGAACTTCCTCAGCAGGTCAATAAGAACTATAGAATTAAGTCATTGTGGAGCAAACAAACACAGTGCCTTGCGGAAGTTCCTTTCGGCAGTTTTTGCATCTCCAAGTTTATCCAGCCAGCCGGCCAGAGTCACCAATGCGAACATTGTGTATGATTGGTCAGACTCTCAATGTCCTGGTGATTTATGTTCTATTCTCGCAATCTGCCAGCAGCATATACCATAGACTGGTACAGTACGAATAGAAATGCCTCTATTATCCCTCTCGGAGGGATTGCAGACGCTATCAGACGGCAATTAATTGATGAAAAGCGATGGCACACATCCATAGTCCATAGCTTCACCCAGCTGCTCAGGTGGTCATGATGAGCGCTTGGGGGGGATGGTATCCGTTTGTGGTTAAAAGAGCATTCAGTGATTTGCGTGATTCGGAACAAGATGTGCACATGCACGCACTACACGTGACAGGCCAATAGCACATTAAGGCCCGCCCCCTCTCGATCATTATTGGCGGAAGGCCCTCTCTATCCTGATCGGATCAAGGCTGGGCCAATGTAGCCAAATACGAAACCTATGTTTGTTTTTTTTTGTCAAATATGTTTTTATTGAACGGATAAATTATTACAAACATTATGATATGAAATACTATTTTTATGAAACAAAATGAAATAAAAAGTAAAGACAAAAAAGATAAAGAAATCCCTTAACCGTCCCACCCATACTGCTCAGTGACATATGCATACTATATAATAAAATGATAGAAAGCTCATGGAAAACATCTGAAAAGAAAATGGCGTACAGTCAAATATCAATGGTATCCTGTCTATTAATCGTTTCTACTCAGGTAATGGACAAGGGGCAGCCAAATCTTATCAAACTGTCTCTCCCTGTTTCTCAGGAAATACCTTATTCTCTCAAGATGAAGTGTACTAGTCATTTCATTTAACCAGTGCTTAAATGCAGGAGCCTCTTCCTTCTTCCAGTGTGTTAGAATTCGTTTTTTCGCTGTAATCAGACCATATGAGAAGAGTTGCTTTCGTCAACATAGGCATGGAGTCTGACAAACCCAGAATTTTTAGTACAGGAAAACCTATGGTTTTTTAACCAGCAGGGGTTAACTGGGGATAGTGAGGAACTCCTTATATGGTCAGCACGCTCTATAGTAGGGAGGATTATCACAACAAAACAAGAAAATAAGTGATATTTGAATTTAAATGAAATCAGTGAATATACCCTTAAGAGTCTTGCTCAGGGACACTTGCCCATTATGATCCGTGGTAAAAGAAAAATCACTGTTTTAAAAAAGAATCGTCCTCAGAAAACTTGTTTCAGCAAAAAAGAAAAGGGAAATATGTTTGGAATATGCTGCAGGCTTAAATTAATGTAAAAGTTTCTTATAGTCCTAGAAAAGTTCCCTTACAATGGAAGCCAATACTGGCACTCACAGAAATACTGTATCATTTTTATTTAATTGGCATGGGCAGCATATAGTTTTGCTTTTTGCCACTTTATTATGGCAATGTAGGCTATTGTGTACTACGAACGATACATAAACACATTTTAGAATTTTGGACATACCCGGAAAAGCTTGTGTTGTTACAACATAACATATTTATTTCTCTGGATACCGAGCAGCCATACTAAAGGACCCTGTTCCTTTGATAGTGAACAATTCATTAAGAGCTATACTAAAGTCAGTGCAGGATAGGATTGTTGGATTTAAAATGTAGGAATCCATTTTGCCTTGCTTTTTTTTTGTTAAATTGAATATACAGTTGGCTCCATGCATCGTAATTGGACAGGAATTAAGTAAATAGTGGTTTAATGGCAGGACGTGATTTAACACAGTCCAGTATTGAAGCCTTCTGTGCAGTTGTTTTCATTAGCTAGTGAATGTGTTAGACAGGCATGGTGCCCGGGGCCATTAGAAGAAAATGCCATTTAGCGGAGCCTGATTCCCTTTTAGCCAATCCATCAACATGGAGAAAATAGGCCAGTGGTCTAGAAGCCAACTGTGCTCCTCTGTAGTCGATCAAATGCACACTATAGGCATGTAGGCACTAAAGTCCTGTCTCTTCACTATACTAGACCCCAACAATATACTAATAAAACAAATCATATAGATTGCCTAGAATCACCACTGATGCATGACTCCTCCATGACAGAAAGTTTCATCATTCTTTCTCTGCAACATACAGTATGCAGGGAGTGGCTTGCAGCCCTGTGCATGCATTTGCATCTGCTTGTCTGCTTATGAACGGGAGCGGTGTGGGGGGGGTTCCATGCATTATGTGCTCAGGAGAGGAGGGGTCTATACTGTTACTGTATAGGTCTGCTTAAGCTGTCTTTCCATCCTGCTTTGACTGCACACTCACCTCGCTATTAACCCACAAGCCTCCACCCCTAACGCCAGCCGCTGCGGCCAGTCGTCAGAGTCATCATCCGAGTGCACGGCACAGTAAAAAGCTACCCACTAATACACGAAATCCTCTGCTATACTCCTCTTTTTAATACCCTCTTTTGCATCGACCAATGCCGCTATAATGAAGAGGCTCCCACTGTTGCTTCATTTAGTTGTCTTTGATTTAAGTTTGTTTATTGAACTCTACTGTATGTCCTGAATCTTTCTCTCTCTACCTGTGAATATCTCTCTGGATGTCTCCTGTCGCTCATCCCCGTCTCTCTCTCTCTCTCTCTCTCTCTCTCTCTCTCTCTCTCTCTCTCTCTCTCTCTCTCACGCACGCTCTTTTCTCTCGACTATTATGTTACTTTAAAGTTCTCTTTATTGCTGTTGTTCTTGTGTTGTGTGTTTTCTTTCCTCCATGTGTGGTGGTGAGCTCTCTAACCTCAGTTCATTGTGTTATTATGGCTACCCCCACCCACCCACCCACCCCACCCCAGTCCAGGATGATGCTGCCCCAGGTACCCAGGAGTACATTATGTTACGGCAGGACTCCATCCACTCGGCGGATATAAGGAGTAAAGGGTCCCCCTTTCGTGCTAAGTGTCATGAAATCTTCTGCTGCCCGCTGAAGCAAGTCGTCCACAAAGAGAACTCAGAGCCCGAAGGTTTGTTTGTACACCCTCCCCCCCCCCCAGACCCTTTGCTGTGTTTTCTTGTTTTTATTTGCTGACACCCCGCCACAACCCACCCTGTTGTCCCGTCACCCATCCCCTCCCTGTCCCGTCCTGGACAGGGCATATTCTGTCTGAACGGTTCTTTTTAGGAAGCATATGCTCACAGTGTGAGACTATCTGAAGTGGATGCATGTTTGCTCGCAGGGTGCATGCAGGACATGCTCTCGCGCTGTCTCTCCCTATGCTCTTGTGTGTGTGTGTGTGTGTGTGTGTGTGTGTGATGATCTCCCTCCCTACCCTGAAAACATCCCTATTGGATGTTTGATGATAATGATTTCTTGTCATAAAAACTACACAACTTAAGTATCAGTTTTGGCTTCCCCTCACCCCCTGAGTATGCAGCCGACTGTACCCCTGCATTCACCAACCATTTCTACTTTGACCCAATGCCCCCTCCTTCCTTCCTTCCTTCTAGTAGATAGATATTATTTGATATATTTTGAGAGTTTATTTGATCCCAAGGTCAAATTCAGTCATCAGAGTTGACAGTAAATTTGGGGGGAAAAAATACAACTGATGATAAAAAACAGTAATAAATAAATGAATAAACTATTCAAGTATAATTTAGGCATAACTACAATAATACAATAAGACAAATGTATACTGTACAGCAGTGGTGGGAAAAGTGTTTTTGTAAAAGTAAAGTATCGAATACTTCAAAGTAGAAACACTCTGTTTGAAGTAACAGTCAGGAATTCAAAATGTACTTAGTACAAAAGTATTGGTATCAAAATGTACTTGGAGTACTAAAAGTTCTCCATATGCAGAATGTCCAGTTTCACAAGTTTTCAAATGTATGACCGCTGGCGTAGCTGCAGTGCTGCAATGTAGCCTGACAGCATGTCGTGGGCCTGAAGTCATTAATGCATGTTTTATAATAGTCTAACTAGTAACTAATATACAATGTGTTTCTCTCTGAGATGTGGTGGAGTAGAAGTAAAGGCATTGGAAATACTCCAGTAAAGTTTTAAAACAAATCATATCTTACAGTGATGATGTAATGATGTAAAACAAACATTAAACCTGTATATAGGAGGGGCCTTAAGTACAGTATGTAAATGTACATTAGTTACTTTCCACCACTGCTGTACAGTGTCTATCCCCTCCTTTGCTTTCCTTTTCTGTCCACCCCTGTGCTATTGCCTCTCCCTCCCTCCCTCGGTCCCTCCACCATAACTGTTCTCTAAACCTCTCCCCTATCCCTGGAGCGTTCAGAACCATGATGCCTGTGCGCTTTGTGTGTGTTATTCCATCAGTCTTAGTAGACATGAGGACATGTGGTACAGTACAGTGCATGCAGTACCCTGAGATCCCTGTGTGCTTCCAGCATGGTACTGTACTGTACTGTACTGTACTGTACTGTACTGTACTGTACTGTACTGTACTGTACTGTACTGTACTGTACTGTACTGTACTGTACTGTACTGTACTGTACTTGTACTGTCAGGTAACCAGGCATGATTGCTTCATATATCGCTGATCCCTCTCATGGTAGAGTGCTAAGATTGCAACCCCAAAAAAGCTTTCCTTTTCAGACGTCCAGATTGGTAAGATACAATTTCTATACAAGTATACTACTTCAGGAGTGTGAGTGCGTGCGTGCGTGCGTGTGTGTGCGTGTGTGCGCTGCTGCCTCTGAGGGATGGCCTTCTTGGTATGACCTTGCCGTGCTCGGTTTATGGACCTGTTCATCTGCGGTGGCATCGTGTGTTGGATCTTTGGAAGGACACAAACAACCAACGTGCATTTATTTCTGTATACTTGTAGGGAAAGCTGAGAGTGAGAGAGAGTCAAGGAGGGACTGAGCAAAACGAGATGTGTATATAGTCAGACAGATGAAGAGATGGAGAAAGAGAGAGAGAGCGAGCGTGCGTGCGTGCATGCACTAGGAGAGGTCCGTCTGCAGAAGGATGCATTATTCAGTTTGGCTGCAGCTCCAGTTGGACGTGACTGAGTTTACAAAGGAAGGAGAGGAGACTCTTACGTATACGTCCACACAGGGCCGTCGGTCATTAACATCCACGCCTGACGTGGTTGGAGTTTGTGTAATACTCTGGAGCGCACGCACGTGCGCACACACACAATCACATGCGTATTATTATTATTGTCTCTTTCGGATGGAAACCTATGTCCAAAACTGTTGCTTTTCAGTATTCAAATTCAAATAGAGTGTTTGAAGCGCTTGTAGATCTGCTATTTTTCATACCTTTCTGTGACGGTGTAGCATGCCATCACGTAGGCCAGGGCATTCATTTACGGGGAACCCCCAATTATTTTTGAATATGGAGGTTTCTTTCTGACAGCAACGATATAGCATCATATCTCTTCCTTCCTATTCGTCCTCTCTTTCCTTCTCTCTCTCTGGAGTATGGGGTTTATGTTTAGAGTCTTTCTGGAGTATGGGGTTTATGTTTAGAGTCAGTGCTGACTGTCTGGAGTATGGGGTTTATGTTTAGAGTCAGTGCTGACTGTCTGGAGTATGGGGTTTATGTTGTATGTCAGTGCTGCTACACAACAGTGTTAGAGTTAAGCCACGATGCACACTGAGCAATCCCAGAAACCTGTCTACAACATGCCACATAAATCCTTGGCAAGACAGACAAGCCAGTATAGCACATTTCTCATTTTCACTCAGTCATGCTTTTTTTTATATATATATATTTTTTTTACCTCGTATATTTTAGAAGGCGAAATCTATCACGCTGAATTGTAACCATGGTAACAACATTTAAAGGGATCCATGTTGCGGTGATGAATGAGTTTTCTACGCCAGTGATTCGCAAACTTTTTCACGCCGAGTGACTGCCAAACTTTACATATGTGGCATGTTTGGTCACCATCTGAGAAGATTTTGTGCCAGGGATCCCCCATAAGAGAAGATTTGTGTCATTTCAAACCGAAATTATTAGATTTGTCAACAACGAAGACCCTGAGAATAGCTGTTCTTTCTACTTTGAGAACCACTGTTCTACACCACAAGTTAGATTGAAGCAATAGTGTCAGTGCAGCACAGACAAGAAATTATACGAGATATGATATAGTACTTTATTGTCAGTTCACACTGAAATTTGTCTTGCGACCCAGCAGCCAAGTATGCAGAACACATATACACACATTTGACATAACACAAAGAACAAGACAATTACATACATAAAGACATGAAGACAGTACATGCCCAAATTTGGTCATGTACAACTTCCTGGTCTCAACTGCGCATGTTTCTTTCCTTCCAGGGAGCAACATGGAGTCCACCATACGGTCTTCGCTTCCCGTCCTCTTTAGATAGTCCTTGGGTATCTGAAACCTTCTGACGCACTACACAGCACTGCCGAGATGAGGCGCAGCAAGCTATCTGAACGGTATTGGGAGACGAGATAAAACGCAGATAAAAGAGATAAAGTGTGAATGAGGGCCACACGGTGTCAGAGGAAAATGAGCTCAGCTCGGCAGGCAGAGCTCCGGGCAGCGCAATAACTGTCATGTCCAACTCTATCGGTGCGTTTGTCTTCTGGCTCCTCCATGGCAAGGCCTCTTTCTTCTTTTGTCATTTAACCCATTTAGACCTGAGGAAGATTCTACAAATGCCTTCTAAATCCTGACAACTTTTCAGAAAAAACCCATGTTTCTATTTCAGTGGTGCTCAAACATTTTCATGTCAAGGACCCCCATCTGAATTTTTTTCAGATGGGGGTCCTTGACATGAATATGTTGTTCCAGGGATCTCCCATGAATCATGAATTAAAAACGTTTGCTGTGAAAGAATTTATAGTCAGAGATTTGTGCCACATTTTCACGATATTTTTTTTTAGCAGATCTACGAGTGCAGCGCTATGAGCTTGTAGATTTGCTATTTTTCAATGGCTAAATTATAATAATAATAATGCTTAATACACCAAAAGGGGTTCCTGCTCAGAATGGATTAAATACCTGTCACTCTGTCTGCTGTTGCTTCTCTCTTTGTCTGTGTCTCTCCACCAGATTAAGATCTCTATGAATTCCATCCATAATTCAGCCCTATGCCAAGTCCACGCATCATTTACATGGAAACGGACACACGCACCATACACTCTGTGTATGTATGTGGTGATGACAACAATAGTTTGTTGTTGTCTTTTGCCCATCGTGGATTGTTCTTTAAATAACCCCACACTCTAAATGCACATCCTCTCTCTCTTTCTCTGTTGTCAAACATGTATAGTCAAGATTGTACACAGACTCTCATTCCTCGGTAAACTGTTCGATTTCGCCCACACTCTCTAAATCCCAGAGAGACAGAGCAGGCCTGGTGTGGAATTTATCGAGCTCTGAGCCTCGCCTCCAGACGTTCACAAATGTAAACACAAGTGTAGATGTTATAGCTACTGTCTCCCTGTCGTTCCCCACTGTATGTTACTGCAATCCCTCGGAATCCCCCCCCCCCCCCCCCCCACCCTCCCACATTTTCCATGGGATCATTAACTTAAGCCTAATTTATACTTCATCGAATGCCGAAAAGAACTGATCCAGCCAAGTTGAGGACCTGTTGGCAGCAGTGTTGATTTTGTCGTCTTAAACTATGACGAACAATGTTCATCGACTGCCTTTTTTCACAGACAAAAACTATTAAAAAAAACTAAGCTGATGACTAAACTAATCTATGGTGACTAAAACTAAGACTAAATATATTGACAATGTTTGTCTAATTTGTCAGCTACAACTAGACTAAAACTAAAGCATTTCAGATGACTAAAATATGACAAACTAAATGGAATTGTATGTTTTGCTGTCAACACTGTTCAGCAGCTCTCTCTCTCTCTCTCAAACTCTCTCTCTCTCTCTCTCTCTCTCTCTCTCTCTCTCTCTCTCCAACGCTGAGCTCTGCTTGCTACTGCTGTGTTGACATGAGACAAACACACATCCCCCGGATGCACTCGCGCTCCACTAACAGCTGAAGTGCGTTTGTTTGTTTGTTCTTTCTTCCTGAGCATTATCACAGTGTTATTGCGCCATCTATTTATTTCAAATTCAACGTGTACCGTAAATAGAAACGGCATGAATAAGTGATGTCTGTGATATAAGGTCACGGGTGCCTTCAGTTCACAGCCTGGCTGTGCCGGGTCCCTGGAACAACATATTTTCAGATGGGGGTCGGCGGCCAATTACATATATTTTTGGGGTCCTTGACATGAAATATTGAGCACCAGAAACATGAGGTATTTCAGAAAACTGTCGCACAAACTAACACTGGTTACACAGTATTCCCTCTTGTGCTCTGGGGATTGAAAAAAAGATTACGAAAAATGCTGATGCAGAATTAATTTCTGTCTCCTCCAGGCCTAACTCAGTCCTCAAGGGATAAACAAATGGCAGTAGTGGGTGTGTAAGACACAACATTAACAAGGACCCACTGTGGGGCCCATGGGGCGAGCGAGGGGACCAGAGTCAAGTAGCTGGGTCTATTACCTTCCATCACGCTCCATTTAATTAGCCTTTCTCTCCCATTTGCCCTCCTCCTCCTCTTCCTCCCAGCGCACTCTGTGACAGCCACACACAGAGAGAGAGAGAGGTGTTTCAAAGGCAGAAATGAAGGCAGACAGAGATAGACTGAGTTGTTATTTTGCTATCTAATTGTTTTATATATTGTACAATTCTTATTGACTGCAAGGTAAATAGCTTTCTTTCTGGGGATGATAAACCCTTAACTCCATTCTGTTTTATTTGTATTAACCTAACAAACAACCGTGCAGAAGATGAAGTCGGGGTCAGGAAAAGGCAGCTGAAAGTAAATGCAAAAGAGGCTATCATTTATCTCGTGTATCTTGTGTGTCGTCCCCCCCCGTCTGTGTGAGTGTCTGTCTGTGCATAGCTAATCTCGAAAACCGCTGGTCATTTCGTGCACACCAGCGACGCACCAGAACTGGATTCTGTTAAGCTTTTTTTTTAACACCCCTCATGAGCAGACCTGGAGCAGGCCTGTCGTTGACAACGTCTGCGTTCATCGCTGCCCGTTTGAAAGGCCCTTTAAGTGTTTAAAATAGTTGGAAGGTTACCTAAAAGCAGCTGTCGCTGCAGGCACTCGCTAACACATTACCAATGAGTCATAAGTGATGATAATGACGAGTAGGAATATTTTAGGCAGTGGTGGAAAAAGTACTCAAATTTCTTTACAAGTAAAAGTATCAATACTGCAATATAGAAATACTATGTTACTAGTAAAAGTCCGGAATTCAAACAAAATATACTTGTGTAAAAGTACAAAAGTATTGTCACCAAAATGTACATAAATTACCAAATGTAAAAGTACTATAGGCCTACAGAATGTCCCGTTTCAAGTTTTCAAATGCATGAAAAATCTTTAAAGTAGCAGATCTACAAGCTCACAATGGGACACATTGTAAGCTTGCATTGTAAGAATGCTATTTTCAAATGGCTGAAATGTATAGGGCTTGTATAAGTGTTGTAGTGTACACCTTTTGAGAGAAATGATGACATCACTATGAAGCCAGGAAGTGAGTGGTAGGCAGAATGTTATGCTCTGTAGTACCAGTTCACACTACTTTCAGTAAAAAGCATTGATTATAAACTCAACACAGCTGTGTGGCTCATTACAAGTGGGTATTGTATGCGTTTTGTAATAATTATCTAAACATACAAGTTTCCAAATCATTGTAGTGGAGTAAAATTACAATATTTGCCTCTGAGATGTATTGGATTGTATAAGTACTGAAAAATGGAATTACCCCAGTAAAGTAAAAAAAAGATCTCAAAATTATACTAAAGTACATACATAGTTACTTTACACCACTGTGAGTGCCGCACTACGAGCTTGTAGATCTGCAATTTTTTTAAAGTCATGAAAACATGTGCACATTTTTGAACATATATTCTTTCACAGCGAACATTTTTAATTCAAATCTTTGCTTCTGGGAGGGTCCCTGGAACAACATATTTGGGTGTCCTGTCCATGGCCAAATACATACTTTTGTTTTAGGGTCCTTGACATGAAAATGTTTGAGACCGACTGAAACATGGGTTTTTCAGAAAACTGTCAGGATTTAGAAGACATTTGCAGAACCGTCCTCTGGTCTAAATGGGTTAAACAGAAACAAGCTGATTTGTTACCTGACAGCATAGTTGGTCTGGCAGGAGAAGCGTGTAGTAGATTGTCCCCAAGTGTAAACAATCCGTTAACGCTGTAAACGGTGCAATGAGGCATACTGCTGAGTCAGAACCTTGTAAATGGGGGGGGGGGGGTTAGTATGGAGGAGGGGTTGCTGACAGCTTGCAAGATTGAGCGAGACTGTGCAGTGTGTGTGTGCGTGCGTTGTGTGTGTGTGTGTGTGTGTGTGTCTCGCCGGGGTGAGAATCAGTGGTGAAATGAGGCTACGACGACGTGTTTCATTCTGCAGCCATATTTAGCCCAGCGGACCTCATGGGAATCCTTACAGAATGCCATCCTATCACATACTTACACACATTACAGTACGGTAGGGGCGGGCCCGTTATTTCTACTGTCTGGAAGCCCAGAAAGCCCCACTCAACATCACTCGCCAACACAACATCACTCAACAACACTCAACATCACTCACCAACACAACATCACTCAACAACACTCAACATCACTGACACCAACACAAGTGTTTGGATCGTAGCCAGCTCTGCGGCATGCTTCTGTGGGTCATCCATCAGCTGAGCCACATTACATGGACCAGTAGCACCCACTCTGACTGTTCCCACCTGGTCCATTACATGGACCAGTAGCACCCACTCTGACTGTTCCCACCTGGTCCATTACATGGACCAGTAGCACCCACTCTGACTGTTCCCACCTGGTCCATTACATGGACCAGTAGCACCCACTCTGACTGTTCCCACCTGCCCTGTTTTTGCTCAATAAAAGCAATGTTTTCTCTTTATTCTCCCTGTGAGAGAGAGAGACACACACACACACACACACACACACACACACACACACACACACACACACACACACACACACTAAAAAACGAATCCCCCTCAGCCTACGTCACCTGAGTTGTCATCTGATCGGACCGTTTTGTCATCTGTCGTGATATGATGTGCTTCATCTGACAGGCCCTGCGCCCATGCGTGAGAAAATCTATTTGAGCTGCTGTCAGTCCCCAGAAATAATCAATATTCTCAGCCTCCGCATATCCCATTTAGAACTCATTTGTGCTCTTGCCTCATTTCTGTCTGTTTTTCCCTTTCTTTTTTTAAAAAACCTTCGTTTCGCTCGGCGGGGCACTCCAATTTTGCTTCGGATGTTTATGAGAAAACAAGCCAGGAGGGCTGAGACAAATCGCCCCACCCAGAGTTTCATATGCGAGCCTCGTCATTATTTTTTGACTGATGATTTGGCGAGGTGGGATTTGAGAGACTGCTGCGTAACCGGTAAAGGGTTATTCAGGGCCTGCGTGATGCGTCTTGATTGACAGGTGATCGGCGCTTCCATCTACAGTACACCAAATCTTTCTGCTCTGCTATTCCTGCCGATTGTGAGCGGAGGCCCAGAGGTTAATCCCTTCTGACATGTTCTTTGGACTTCCCATAATAATCCCATGGACCCATGCATGGTTGTCCTCTGGATAAGCTTTTGCCAGACAGAGAAATGGAAATGGGGGCTGGCTCAACTATAACACACACACACAAAGCCATAATAGGTGGGTCTGTGTGACCGCATCACAGGCAGTGAAGGGGGTTACTGTATGTAGGCTACTGTAAAGCCTCGTCTCGCCTCGAGGGGCACAAGGCAACGTGCCAGCCTGCCAGCCACGGGCTCCTGCTGGCTGGGGTTCATACAGACATACCCGCTTTCTATCATCACATTTCCTGCCAGCCCTCCGAGGGAGGTGAGATGAAACCCAGCTTATTGACAAGACTAGTTATGTAACCCTGAACTTTTTTGCACAGGCATCGCTGCAAAGGCGCAATCAATTTTAGTTTTAGTCCTAGTCTCTTGAATAGTCACATTCTAGTCACCTGGAATGTTTTAGTGTTAGTCTAGTTTCAGTCGACTAAATATCACAAGACAAAATGTGTTTTGGCAGGCCTTGATGCTTTCACACTTCCTAACATTTTAGTCTAGTTTTTATTTATTGACAATCGTCTTAGCTTTAGTCATCATAGCTTAGTTTTCATGTCGTTTCCATTTAGTTTTCATCAGTGGAAAAAGGTAGTCGACGAACATTTTTCGTCTTACTTTTAGTCAACGAAATCCACACTAGTACCAGCCAGTCAGACAACGTGGTCTGACTCCTCTCCATGGTTTTATTTTTTATTTTGGTGCTGTGCTGGAGATCAATTGGTTTACGTGCTCCTCATTATTGAGTAAATGTCTGGAAAGAATATCCAGGGTATACCACAACCGCCTTAGCTTGTTTACTTGCCAACTCACGGATCGGTGTGCTGTGGAAATGTCTTCCCCAACCCCCTATCGCTAGATAAATACAGCCAAAGCATCCCAGACTAAATTAGTGTATTTAACAATGATGAAGATGGCTTGTAGTGACTACTAAGCTTTGTTTTCCAATTTCCACTTCTAGCAGCCTTTCTGTAAACCCTCCAGTAGACCTCGTAGAGACAGTCTTTTCTCAACCACACGTTCAGGATTCTTTTTTTAAGATATTTTGTGTGCTTTTATGTCTTTTATTATTGATGGAGCAGTATGCTGACGGGAAATGGGGAGAGAGATGGGGACTAAGTGACATGCAGCCAAGCCCGTCGGGATTGGGACTCGAACCCGCTGTCAGGCTACATAGCCTACATAGCCTAGGAGGTGCCCGGACCGATACGCCAGCGGTCCGGGCCAGAAGCACAGCTTTGTGGAATTGATCAATAAATTGAGCCCTGCTTTAATACACCAAACGCCCAGGGTAATTTAACCCATTCAATCACAGCGCCCAGCGACTTATAGCAGCGGAGCACATTTAGCAATGGACCGGATGTTGTCCCGGATGTAGCTGCAGTAGCTAGATGTAGCCAAAACACTCCCGAGTCGATCGACAACGACTGGAGGTATGATTAATTCTAAAGCGACTAGCGACGGGACCGCGGTGGGCCGTCTAACACATAATCTTTGTTTATAATTGGACGGAATGATTTAGATCAAGAGTTATTCACGCTTTAAGATTTTCGGTCTCATCGGCTAAAGTGGGGGGGAACATTTTCGATGACGTCCCACCTGAAAATAACATTGAATGTTGGAGCGATGCGATCGGTTTTGATATGAATAAATCTCCGTCCTTTTATCAATCTCCGTCCTGAGCGCTGGGCGTTACTAATTGATTGAACGGAGAACTCCGTCCTTGCTGCTCGGGGTGTTAATAATCAAAACAAAATATCCTTTGCAATTTTAAACCAGTATGATGATGCATAACGCTGGTGTACCGTACCGTGTCGTCTACTGTACAGTCAGGCAATGGCCTCACAATAGGTGAGGCAGACATACTGTATAATACTCTATGCATAGTGTTATATTAAAGGGGTTATTATTCTCATTGTGCTCCCTCACACATCACGTCGTCAGTCCAGTCCACCAATGTGTGCAGTGCCGTTCCATTGCCCTCCGCCGGTGTTTGTCAAATGAGCAATGATGCAGCAAGTAACTCCATTGGGCCGCCGTGTCAGGCCAGCGCTTTTTCACTAACAACCTCGCACAAACTATTCCACACAGCCAGGTTCCTTGCATATCAGCAGGCAGGGCCATCATCGTAGAACCAAATCACATTTTGTGGCAGATGAGCAACTGGCTGAGGTGAACTCCTGCGTTGGAATGAATAATCAGTGTTGAGAGGGTGCATGTGGGGGGGGGGGGGGGGGGGGGTAAAAACCAGGTCAAAAACACTTTTTTTTCTAAAAAAGCTCTGGTCTCATTCTCGTGTCTGTTTTATCAGTCGGGCTGCTTGACAGGCTGCTTTGACCAAAACACCCTCCCACTGTTCAAGCATGTGTGGTCCTGCAATGTGCTTTCTTAAAGAACGCCCTCCCTACTCTACTGTATAGTACTGTATGTGATGCTTTTTTGAGTGGTGCAACCACTCCAAGGAACAGCAATGTCCGTGTTCACCTCTCTGTGTTCAGCTATGTGTGTCTGTGTTGGTTAATGAGCAGTATTTTGTTCTATATGATGGCAAAACAACCGAATACAATTGATGTTTCAAATACCCATTTTGGGCGGGAAGTCGGGAACCCCTTTTGGTGTTTTAAAGTGGTGACAAGTCATGCTTTCTGAAAGGTCCTTTTATACTGTACAGTAGCAGCAGCATTGGCATTAGCTCACCAATCCAGCAGCTGCGCACATGTAGACACTAGACACACATCACATATGGCAGCACAGAGTTCTCTCTCGGGGTGTGTCTCTCTCTCTCTATCTCTCTCTCTCTCTCTCCACTAAAACACATGATTATGCAGAAAGATTCAGCTAAAAAACATGTACAGTATCGCTGTGTGTGTGTGTGTGTGTGTGTGTGTGTGTGTGTGTGTGTGTGTGTGTGACTACTCTACTCTTATGCCTAACGTCAAACAAAAATACAAGTGAGGTGCCTGCTTAATATAACTACCTAAAGTGAGTAACAGTGAGAATACTATATGAAAAGATGCCTATACTATATTACCTGCTCGTATTCACAGTTTAGGAATATGTACAATATGAATGTAGCACTTCAATATGAATAGCACTTCTCTCTTAGGAGGTTTCTCTGTAATAGCCTTAAAGGGTTCAGACACTCTCTTCCCCAGCACGGAGGGCGTGCTGTCTCTACTCTACTGTCTGTGTGTGTGTGTGTGTGTGTGTGTGTGTGTGTGTGAGAGTGAGTGAGAATCTTCTGTTATGGGAGGGATCCTTGTGCAACATCTTTTCAAATGGGGCCTGTGGTCAAATATTTGTGTTTTTGACATGAATCAGGGACTGAGACCATGCTTAAGCTGTTTTCACTATTCATCCTATGATGTAGCGTGCAGTAGCCTATAGGTCTTAAGTGGTTGAATTCCCCCTCTCCAAACTCAATCTAGCCCAGTTCATATTGGCGGTTAACCTTATTATGAAAGCATATAACCCTTTTCCTTTTAACCACTTAAACCTCTGCCTTTTATCCACTTAAACCCTATGTTCTTCTTTGACCACAGTCATATACTTATCCCCCCTGTTTTTTCCCCCCTTTTATATCAGATCTCTTTGGTGAAATTAGCCAATGTACAAGCTCCCAACGACGTGTCGGGAGCTTGTAGATCGGCTATTTTCGCAGAAACGTTCACCTACTAATATGACACAGGATTCAAGTGGTCAATGGTTGGTGGCACAGTGGTCTGTCTGGCTTCAGGATCTAACAGAGGAGAGCCCCTCATGAGACCCTCAGTGGTCTGTCTGGCTTCAGGATCTAACAGAGGAGAGCCCCTCATGAGACCCTCAGTGGTCTGTCTGTCTTCAGGGTCTAACAGAGGAGAGCCCCTCATGAGACCCTCAGTGGTCTGTCTTCAGGTCAAACAGAGGAGAGCCCCTCAGTGGTCTGTCTTCAGGTCAAACAGAGGAGAGCCCCTCAGTGGTCTGTCTTCAGGTCAAACAGAGGAGAGCCCCTCAGTGGTCTGTCTTCAGGTCAAACAGAGGAGAGCCCCTCATGAGCCCCTCAGTGGTCTGTCTGTCTTCAGGGTCTAACAGAGGAGAGCCCCTCATGAACCCCTCAAAGTGGTAATGTCCCCTAGGCTCACACTAAGAACACACTAAGCCTAAGCGGGTCTCCATTCTGTGACTGTTATCACTTGATGCAATCTCTCTCTCTCTCTCTCTCTCTCGCTCTCTTGCCAGTCTCTCTCATCCTTTATTAAAGCCCCATGCTTTTTTCTCATCTGAAGCTTGTGGCAGAGAGAGAGCCAGAATGTGAGATGGAGAGAGCATATTGGGTTTCAGGTCACTCGCTGTGAGACAGCATGCAGGCAGAAGTTGTACAGAGGCAAAGGATGAGAGGAATTTCAATTTGCTGCGTGCCCTCGACCCTTCAGCTCTCAGACGGCTGAGGTAGAGATGAGACTATGAAGAAAACGGCAAAAACAGATGCTAGCGTGGTCCTCAGTGTCACTTCAGTGTACAGATTTACATCTAATATACATATTTATAGATGGCCATAAGGGTAGATCTTGGGCAATGTGGGGACTTGCCCACATTGTCCACTGTGGGTGTAGGCAGTTCCTCAGGCAAAAATAGGCAATTTCTGCTACCCGAATGTGCAATGTGACTCATTGTGAGCTTGCATGTTTGCTATTTTGTTTATTTTGAAAATCATTTTTTAAATGGTTAAAATGGCCGATCTACAAGCTCACAACGTGTCTGTGTATCAACTATTTAAAATGTTAATAGTTTACTAGATAGTAAACTAGTTAAAACATTGTAATACATGGCAAATTATACGTTTAAGGGTATAAGGGGTGGCAAAAGATAAGGGTCCTCTGTGTCCCTGGCGGGTTTCGCGCTGCAATGCATACTGTACGTCACTCCTCCCACTATAGTTATTCACCAAACGGTAAACACCAGTCCAGTGCCATCCATTGTCGTCATGCTTTCCATTGGTTCCTGCCAGTGCAGGCTTCAGAAACACTAAACACATCTCAGAGAAATGCAAGTGGAAAGTGGCTCCAGAGTTGGCTGGTGGAACGTGACCTATATCCCCGCCCACTGCCCACCGCTTGAGTTACAGACGGTACATCTCCTGCCCTGTTGTTGTTTTCACTTTAGTCCATCCGTTCCGCCAAGAAGGAAAAAGAAAGGAATCCGTGACAATCGGAAATCAACGGCAAATCAGCCTGATCACTTGCATTAACCCGGTCTGAACGGGAACCCCTTTTGGTGTTTTTAAGCATTATGTTATCCTTTAGCTATTGAAAAATAGCAGATCTACAAGCTCATAGCGCGGCACCGAATGTTTGAATATATTCTTTCAGAGTGAACGTTTTTAACTCATCTTTGCTTCTGGGTCCCTGGAAGTGGAACTACATATTTTCAGATGGGGTCGGCAGCTGATTACATATGATATTGGGGGTCCTTGAAATGAAATAGTTTGAGCACCAACATAGGTTTTTCTGAAAAACTGTCCTGATTTAGAACACATTTGTAGAATCGTCCTCGGGTCTAAATGAGTTAAACTCTTTCTCTCTGGTATAATCTCATTATCTTCAGTGGCTGTGCCACTGGGATCATACACTATGAACCATCATGCGTATGGAGCCAGTCAGAATGGTCACTTGCCCTGTCTTGTACATGGGCACACACAGACACACACATGGGCATGTAACGACCGGGATTTGAACCCGTGTGAAAGTTCAACATCTTAACCACTACTAGACCATAGAGGTATCTCTATATTATAATATATTATACTTTTGGGGCCATCAGGCACAGGCTCTGAGCCACTGCTACACACACACACGCACGCACACAGACTCACACTCACTGTAACAGCTGTAGAAGCTTCTTCCTATACCGGAGGTGTCATGGGCCAGCTATGCCATCACTGTTGTGCCATCGTGCCAGGCCCGGGAGGGGGGGTTTGGGGGCAAGTGCATGGCCTGTTATGTTAAATCGAGTTCTGTGATGGATTGCCTCCACTTTGCCGCAGTGCAAATTAGACCCTCATTGCAAAAACATTGACGGTTATTCTGCACTCCAGACTGGGGATGTGTTCTGCGTTGTTTTTTGGTGTAATGCTAAGAATAGCACCTGGTACAGTATGGCCACCAGCACGGGAGATGACATGACATTTCCATTGGAGTCAGTATCTGTTAGAGCCTGAGTCCTGACCAATATATCGGAAACACTTTCGACCTGTTATCTACAGGATTAACACATTTTATTTTTTTATTTGTGATTCAGCAATTTTTAACAAAATTGGTAAAAAATATTGGTAATCAGCAGGCTGGGACTCTCCCAATTTCATATCGGCTTCGGAAACCAATAGTCTGGCTTTAGTACTGTATGTGTTCACACCAAGAAAGCACATCCTATCACCAGTGGCGTTCACAGATAGACACTAGATCACCTGCCCTTGCCCTCTGGACAGCAATGTGTCCAATGTGCCTTTAATAAAAGAATATATATATATATATATATATATATATATATATATATATATATATATATATATATACATATTGTACAGTATGTGGACCATGGATACATTGATCAATTCGCTAAAAAAAAGCTTCTAATATATTATTTACGCCCCAAAATCTGTAAATCTCACACTGTTAAGGCAACTGGCCGGTTCCATGCGCTGCACAAGGTGCCCTTTCTTCACTGCACCTGCCCCTCTACATGTCTGCCACTGCATATCACACCTGCACCTTGTGGGCAATGTTTTACACTGTCAGAATTAACCTCCTAAATCCTATATACTTAGTTGAGGGCTGTATAACTTGTTCCGCACCTTTTCTTCCTTTACAGCAAATCTGTTCGGCAAACATTTCCGATCTAGGTCTAGATGCCTATTATGACATGCTCAGAATATGGACGCTAGCTTAGGGTTCATTAGGTTAAATGAACACCGGGGATGTTGCCGTCTGTGGTATCAGTAAATAATTTTTATCATCCGACATGTTAGCTATTGAAAGGTTCTTTCCGTTTTCATCACCTCTTTTTTTATCACCTCGTAGATGCCATCGTCAACATGGCGTGAAACTCTTTGGAGGTCAGTTCAAACAAAATATGCAGCCTTGATTTTATACTAGTATACGTTCCTCTGTCATGTTGGAGACACTGTAAACCAACTGGCATCTGGGACAGTTCCATTCCATAATCCCCTGTGCATCCCCTCCCCCCGATGTGCCTCAACGGGAAGGATATCTGCTTTGTCGTCACAGGACACATTCTGGGACCAAGCTTTGGGGTGTTGCAGGGATGAAAGTTCCTCTCCGCCGCGCGGAGCCACGTTTAACACATCAATTGTCTTTAGAGAAAACGCACGCGTTGCACCACTTCCGTTCCACTTCCTCATCACAGCTGATTGTTTATACATTCACAGATGCAACCTGGTCTGCACCAATAAAATAGCATACGCAACGTGAGCCGATGTGGGCCATAGTTGGCCCATGACATCACACGTTTGCGGATTCTCCGCATTGCATGGAGATGGGGAGGCGGAGCATTTTCAAAGATTTCCACCCTGGAAGGTGGTTTGACTTTGTTGCCGGTTTGAACCCCCGGAAAATGCCCGTTCCCGTGTAAACGGAATTCCGCCGTTTTCTTTAGAGAACGTTGACTAAACGGGGCCTCAGGTTTCAAATCCTCCATGGTGCCTCCATATATGACGACAATTGGCAGTGAAGCCGGACGGGGATTGCAGTCTTTGTCCGTGTACCAGCGTCTCCACAGGTCGGCCGTGATGAGTGCCTGTCAGCAGGGGCATTGTTCTGTGGAGGAATAGGGTGTTCCTCCGCCCACGCTACTTCGCTACAGTATATGTCCTCCTGGCGAGGCTCCTCACTGGCAGGTGAAGAGAAGTGCCAGGTGATTCCATGTGTATTGGAGGAGGCATGTGGTTTCAATATCATTACTATAGCCTGGCGAACCAGCCTGTTTCAAACCTAGGACCAACCAATCCGAATATCGAATAAGTCACGACACGTATTGGCATCGGCAACGACAGAATTCCACGTAGGTTAAGTCTGTGGGGAATTGGGAGAACAGCATGTCTGCCAGTTTGGTCATATTTCTGTCCTTTTTTCGAGTTGATAATCCCTTTAGTGTGGGTAAGCACTGGTTAGTGGACGGGGGATTAAAGAAAAAAAAAAGTAGTGATTTCATGAAATGGGACCATGACAGCATGGGTCTTTCATCTCCCTGGATGTCATCTCTCTGTAGCTGTCCTGATATTGCCAAAAGGGCTGTCGTTGTTTCACACAATGAAACCAACTGGTTCTGTCAACAGTTGGCTGTAAAGCCACTTACCACAACTTCTTAAGCTCAACAGTGTCGAGCTCAGTACTCTTATCGTCCCTCAGTGTCGCTTGTTGACGAGGACAGTTATTGACGTCAAGCAACACTGGCATGCGACAGAATGTAAAATAAGGCATTCCACTGGTTGCTGCTGGCAGTGATCAGTGGTGGACAGTAACATAGTAAACGTACTTGAGTACTGTAGTCAAGTACAGATTCTGAGGATTTGTACTTACTTGAATATTAGATTTCTTTTAAATACTTTTAGTGGAGTATAGGAAGCCTGTAGGTGGTTTCGGAGAGTTACTTCTCTGAAACAGGAGTTACAAGGTCCTATACATTTATTGTGAAAACATTACAGCAACTCACCAATATAAAAAATAAGAAATGCACTTTTACTTTCACTTGTACAAGTGCACTTGTACGAGTGCAACCACTCCTACAACCAGCAATGTCCGTGTACACCTATGTGGCAGTGGTCATGAGCACGAGTATATGACTTATTAGTACCAGTAACGAACAGAGAGGGCCTGTTGTGCCTGCTGCCTGTTAATGAGAGAGAGAGAGAAAGAGAGAGAGAGAGGGGGGGCAGAATTGCACCACTCAGTTCACACGGGTGTGATTTTTTTTAAAGCAGGTACCTTTTTTTTAGATATTTTTTTGCGGCTTACGTCTTTTATTGGTTTTTTGAAGGGACAGACAGTAGGCTGACAGGAAACGGGAGAGAGATGGGGAAGACATGCAGTAAAGGCCATGTCGGGCTCGGGAGTCGAACCCGCGGCACACTGCGACTGGATTACCAGTCGGGTGCCCAGACGGTTACCCTTTCACTTTTACTTTAACTATTTTTTTAAAGCATGTACGTTTTAATACTTAAGTATATTTAAAAGCATTTTTACTCGTACTTGAGTAACATTTTGACTGAACTACTTTTACTTGTGACCAGGAGTAGTTGTAACATGCACGTTATCTCTTGATTGGTCAACGCCATCATGACGCCATCGCGTCATTATGTGTACAGCAACGTACTCTACGTGCCCAGGAAGTTTGAAGTGTTTACCTTCATCCTACGGGGAATTAGTGACGAAAAACTGACTTCTCAGTGTGTGTGTGTGTGTGTGTGTGAGGTATTATGAATATTAGGAAAGTAGGGAGGAATTGGGGACGAGGTACAGTATCTAACCTAGAACCAGCCTAGTTCTTTAGTGTCAGTGTTATTTTTGGGCAGTAAGTTTAGTTTACTTTGGGCTCAACCCCAATACTACAGAGAGCGCTGATTCCACTTAAATTTATGAGTTATACAGTATAAAGTTTAAAGTTCCGTCCATTCACCTTAACCGTGAACAATAGTATCCCTATTCTGGGCATAAGAGATCTAGGTGCAAAGGGTAAAAAGGAGGGGGACCAAGTATAGACCCCTGGGGGGACCCCCGTCAAGGTCCTGATTGAGATTGACATGGACAAAGCTGAGAGTAGAGGTGGCTCAAGAAGCGAAGGCGAGCATTGGGTGAATGGTGCATGTATACAGTATGCCGCCTTGCAAGGCACAGACCAAGCTGCTCATCCAGAGTAGTTACAAGGACACTTTGACACACAGCCAGGAGGAGCTGACAGCCACTCACTTCGCCAGTGCGGCCCACACACACACACACACACACACACACACACACACACACACACACACACACACGCACGCACACTCAATGGACCGCTGAGTCTTTTTAATTAAATGAACCCTTATAATGGCGTTGTACTGTAGTGCTGTAAAACATGTGTTTCCCCGTTTCTCCTGTTATTTATGCTTCCCATGGTCACCCCCCCCCCCCCCCAACCCCCTATACAGCCCCCTGTCAGCTACCTTCCCCCGCCTCGCAGAAACGCTCACCTATGATTACATCTTACCCACAATCCCCTGGGGGATACTGCCAGGGACTTAGCGGTCACTGAATTTGACACCGGTGCATTAATGCGCACGCATGCGCATTTCACATGCACACATTTCCATTTTAATATCCATCAGCGACTTAGATGTACATCACCAACAACAACCATACTCCGCTGACATGATCTCATTAATGTTTCATGACGGATGTTGAGTGTAAATAAAGCTGTCTTTTCTTCTTTTCTTTTTTTCCATTCTGCTCGCGGACAGAAAGGCAGTGTGTCGCACTTCATTAACGTTGTATTTACCCGTGAGAAAGGTCTTCTTCGGCTTGGGGCTTTTAACACATGAACTGCCATGCGATAAGTAATTATTTAACAACAACACGCGGGTTACCAACGGTGCTTGGACCGCTCGGCCGGCCCGGGCCAATATAGAAAAACACGATCTGGGGAAATAAATCCAAGATAAATGCATTTTTATACATCCAGTTTTGTTGAATAATTTGATTTCCGGGTGTATTCTTCTCTGGAAGCCATAGCATCATTCATAGGTTGGCGAAGATTGCCCTCTGGCGTAATCACTGAAAACAGGAAATGATGTAATTTTACATCAATGGCGGTCAAGTGTTAAATAGTCCTGAGATTATGTAATTTTACGTCAATGTGTTAAGAAAAGTGCCCACCACCGACACACACCAGCTCAGTGGCATTGTGGTTAGACGGTACGCCTGGAAGATTGGGGTTCGATCCCTGCCCAGGTCATACCAAAGACTTTGAGAAATGGGACCCATCAGTGTCTCCCTGCTTGGCACTCAGCATCAAGGCTTGGATTGGGGGTAAGTCCCTGCGACATACTAATGTCATGTCCAGGGGTTGTACTTTGTACGTCATGTCCAGGGGGTGTACTTATATACGTCAAGCTGCCTCGCGCTACAGAAACAGGAGATAGGCTGTTTCTGTATAGCTCCTATAGGCCTCATGGCTCGGCAGGGCTTATACTTACTCACACACACGTCCTCTTCTTTGTCGATATACTGACGTCATAGTGAGGTACAATTGGGCTGCTGAGACCGAGAGATGGAAGTGTAATTGGGAGCTTCTGTGGCCCGTAGCGCTGCGTTTTTGTGTGTGTCATACTAATGAGATGACAGCATTAGTCATTCTGAGCAGGCTGCTCTCTAAGCCCCAGACATTTCACACACCGTTTGGTGCCTCTGATTGAGATTTCTTCACGTCATTACAGGGCAGGCTGGGCGTCCATCATCATCATCATCAAACACGCTCGCGCACGCACGCACGCACTTAACCCATTTCGACCGAGACTGATTCTACAAATGCCTTCTAAATCCTGACAGTTTTCTGAAAAACCCCATGTTTCTGTCAGTCGTTCTCAAACATTTTCATGTCAAGGACCACGACTTTTCAAAAATAGCAGACCTACAAGCTGCGCTATGAGCTTGTAGATCTCTTTCCACCTTCAGTTGGCATATAAATACATCCAGCCAATGATGGATTACTGCACGGGCAAAATGTGCACATGCCTGTAGGGCCTTGGAGCCAAGTAGCGAGTTTTCACCCGTGCAGAGCCCATTGTCATGTTAATCCATAGACCCAGCATTCCCCTGTGCTCCAAGCCTGCTTGTGTTCCCTTATGTATTGTAGGTGCTGGAAATACATGATTCTTTTTTAAATGTTTATTTTGTATATAATATCTATATACGTTGTTGTATGCCGATATCGCAGATTACCGGAAATTGCTAATATCTCCTATTTTTGGTTTTGCTTAATGTTGACCATGGTAATATATTTTCAGACAATTATATTTTGGACAATAATAACTATTCCCTCCCATGTGTCCAAAATATATTTATAATATTTATTTATATAAGGTGCAAACTTGGAAGGAAGTTCTAAGGGTGGCTGAGAGTGATTTGGTGGTGCGTGATCTGATGTATCTCTTCAATTTGCATCACCAGTAAAGCAAACAACACTAACAGATGCTTGGTGCCTGGAGTTAGTTCAGTCCAATGTTTCAGCACCATAATTAGCTTCCGTTGACGTATGAAATAAAACGTCTGTTCCTCTTTCCCGCGTGACAAAAAAGACCTGCAATTATTCTCTCCGCCAGGGAGAAACTTCGCCAAGGTGTTGATGATCAGACAAAGACTTTGAAAGCTGTAGAAGTATGCTATACAAAAGGCCAGAGGTCGGATGGAAATAACCAGACGTTCTGTCGGCTCTGCTCGGTTCCGGTGTATTTTGGGTTTTCCTTTTTAAGTAAGACTTAAAAAGGGATGGAACCATTTGTTGTTGAGGGAGAGCCAATAAGGTAATGAGGGAGAGCCAAGGCAGGCAGGCACACAGAACAGACAATTTTCACATGCAATGACTGGTCTTTGTACAAACTCACACTGTCGATAAACGAGAGGCACTATTAAAGCACACTTTGCGGGACTTTATTTTCTTCTATACCGTAGGGCCATATACAATGGCTCATTTGGCGGATAATGGACATGTTGGGCAGTATATTGTGGTGCAATAAGCTAGAGAGCGGCTGCTTGTTGGGGAATTTTCACAGGGCTGATTAATTTTCATGGTGTACTTTAGATCTGAGCTTTTATGCCTCCACTGGCGGAAACACTGTTTTCAGGTTGTCCGTCCGTCCATCCCTCCCTTCCTCTTTACATCTGGCAAAAACGCCAACTTGGAATCAAGGATGAACTGATTAGAATTGTGTGATCAAAGGTCAGAGGTCACTGTGAGTGAGGGCAGACCGGTGGTCTAAAGTAACGGAGTACATTTTCTCAGGTACTGTACTTAAAGGACCACATCACCACTTTTCAACCTACCTTCATATAATTGGTACTCACTAATGTTCATGATAAAATACCACGATTTCTTTTCTACTCGGTCTGTGTCTCATAGGAGAGCTGTGGGCAGTTCAGAAACCCGTCCACCAGTGACCTCATCGATGGGGAATCCAAGCTAATAGAAACTACAGGCTTTCTATTCCTGACAAGTTGCAATGTGATAATGGAAGCCATTGTTCTCACGATAATAAAAATCTAAATATATATATTTTTTTTTATAGTCCCTGGAACGACATATTTTCAGATAGGGGTCGGCAGCCAATTACATATATTTTTGGGGGTCCTTGACCGGAAATATTGAGCACCACTGACATAGAAACATAGGGTTTTTCTCATGATTTAGAAGACATCTTTTAAGTTTCGATGTCGGGCCCAATGTGAGCACTTCTTCCACCACTGGGACAAGACGGATGTAAACTGTCATCAACTGTCGATGACAGACACATCATTGTTCCAGTGGTCCCTCCAGGGAGTGGTCCATGACGGACACATCATTGTTCCAGTGGTCCCTCCAGGGAGTGGTCCATGACGGACACATCATTGTTCCAGTTGTCCCTCTAGGGAGTGGTCGATGACAGACACATCATTGTTCCAGTGGTCCCTCCAGGGAGTGGTCGATGACAGACACATCATTGTTCCAGTGGTCCCTCCAGGGAGTGGTCGATGACAGACACATCATTGTTCCAGTTGTCCCTCCAGGGAGTGGTCCATGACGGACACATCATTGTTCCAGTGGTCCCTCCAGGGAGTGGTCCATGACGGACACATCATTGTTCCAGTTGTCCCTCTAGGGAGTGGTCGATGACAGACACATCATTGTTCCAGTGGTCCCTCCAGGGAGTGGTCGATGACAGACACATCATTGTTCCAGTGGTCCCTCCAGGGAGTGGTCGATGACAGACACATCATTGTTCCAGTGGTCCCTCCAGGGAGTGGTCCATGACAGACACATCATTGTTCCAGTGGTCCCTCCAGGGAGTGGTCCATGACAGACACATCATTGTTCCAGTGGTCCCTCCAGGGAGTAGTCGATGACAGACACATCAGCGCTGGGAGAGGGAGCACTGATGTGCCTCCTGCGGGCGCCCTGGCTTTTTATCTCCCAATGCGGTGGTGGATAAAGACCTCAATTGTTTTACTTAAGTAAAAGTATATACCAATACTGCAATCTCTTACTACTCTTACAAGTAAAAGTACGGAATTGAAAATGTACTTGAGGAAAAGTACAAAAGTACCGGCATCAAGATGTACTTAAAGTAGCCTCTTAAAAGTAAAAGTACTCATATTGCAGAATGTCCCACTTCACAATTTCAGAATGTGTACAAAGTCTATTGAAAATAGCAGATCGGACGAAATGTATAGGGTTGAAGTGGTTAATGTATGTTTTCCAGTCAAAATTAAAATCGCCAAAGTAACTAAAGTTTTCAAATAATTGTAGTGAAGTAAAAGTAAAAATGTTGGCTCCGAGACGTAGTGGAGTAGAAGTAAAGTACAAATACCTAAAATAATTAAGTACAGTACTTAAGTAAAATTACTTAGTTACTTTCCACCACTGCACCCATGACGGTGGTCGGTCCTCCACAGGCAAGAGAGGGGCAGAGTGGGACACACTGCTCCCATGGCCGTGGCTCCATAGGACCCCCTCCTGCACGGACTGGAGCCTTGAGTGGCTGTGGGTGAATCCTTCGCTAATAACCCAACCCCCCCCCCATCCTCAGAGCATCATCACTCTCTCTTCTCCCCCCTCTCTCTCTCCTTCTTTCTCACACGTACGTACACACACACACACACACCTAACGTATGTGAGGTCTCCATGGCAACCGCGTGCTGCTCTGCGCAGATAGGGCCTGAGTGGTGTGAACAGCAACACATTGCAAGCTTAACCCATTTTGACCTGAGGACGATTCTACAAATGCCTTCTAAAATCCTGACCGTTTTCTGAAAAACCTCTGTTTCTATGTCAGTGGAGCTTAAACTATTTCATGTCAAGGACCCCAAAAATTCTATGTATTTGGCCTCCGAACCCCAAATCGCTCTGAAATAATATATATTCAAAGATTTGCGCCACATTTTCACGATTTTTCAAAAATAGCTAAAAGTACAACATAACACCAAAAGGGGTTCCCGCCCAAATAGTTTTTTTTTTTTAAATGCATCAATATTTTTTACTTTATCCCTTCAACCATGCAGTGTAGTTATATTATAGTTGCAGGTATAACGCAGCAGTCTTCATTCCTGTATTTTTGCATTGCTCCGTCGAGATATTCTTTCTGTACTGCACCAAATGTCTCAATGTGATCGGCATTCAATACATATTTTCCACCTTTGCCCTCCGTTAAGGACAAGGTTAATCCACTAAATGCCTGCCCTCATAGAGTAGACTGCTTCTGTCTGCAATTTAGGAATTCATTAAACCATATGGGCTGTTATGGCTCGATAGTATTAATAGAAAGAGTCAGTGCTTTGTCTGGTTATATCTAATGTCACAAAGGGCAATACTGCTGCTCAATCTTGGCAAGATACAACACCCCCCCCATTATCTTCACTTTACTCTTGGACTGCTGCCCTCTAGTGGCCAGTGGTGGTAAGCACGAGCTGGATGGTGTGGCTTGCCTTGCATGGTGAGGTGTTTGCAGACTGAATGGTGTTCCAGTGGCGCATGTTCACAGTTTGAGCAGCACGCACGCACACATGCACACATGCACACACACACACGCACACACGCACGCACACATGCACACATGCACACACACGCACGCACGCACGCACGCATGCATGCACACACACACACACACACACACACACGGAACCACTGGATGTATACATTGTACGATGGTGTAGCGTGCCGATAACAGCAGATCTACAAGGTGATGTGGGCTAGTACAGTGGTGTAAAATAACTAAGTACATTTGCTTAAGTACTGTGCTTAAGTACAACTTTGAGGTATTTGTACTTTACTGGAGTATTTCCAATTTCCAATACTTTTACTTCTACTCTCCACTACATCTCGGAGCCAAAAATGTTACTTTTACTTTAGTTACTAGTTACTGGAGATTTACACTTACTACTTCAACCCTATACATTTCGGCCATTTGAAAATAGCAGATCTACAAGCTCACAATGCGTCACGATGCGACGCATTGCAAACTTGTAGATCGGCTATTTTCGGAGTATTCTGAACACATTTGAACTGGGACGTTCTGCAATATGAGTACTTTTACTTTTAGTACTTTGAGTACATTTTGAAGCCCATACCTTTGTACTTTTACTCAAGTACATTTTTAATATGGGACTTTTATTTGTAACGGAGTGTATCTACATTGCAGTATTTATACTTTTAATTAAGTAAAACATTTGAGTACCTTTTCCACCACTGGAGCTAGTACAGCAGCTAGTTTAGGCACACATATGGTGCGTATATAAATCTGGCTGACTGCAGTATGTTGTCAGGAGGACAGCTCGTGAATGGATTCAAATATAATTTTAAAGAATTATCCTATTTTTCTTTTTTTGTACAAATAATGTACTGCATGTATTGAATGCATGCAGTACATTATTTGTTTGGCTTCATGTTTCTTCTGTAGATACACTGATTTAGTCAAAATGCTCCCAGATGAAAAATAGGGCTTGGTTAAAAATGTTAATCGAATTAATCAGAGGCTTTGTAATTAATTAATCTAAATTAATCACATTTTAATCGCATATCAATATTCGACCTGAGAACAGTGATATTTATTTTCAAATGGATTTTGTTATTTTGGTGTACCAGTGAATCAATAGTGACTATATAGCTTGTATATAGCTTATACAACTTTGGTGGTATAGGCTACTTGATAATTCCTATGATTCCTTTGGGTGAATGGTAGTGTGTGCGTTGTTGTTGTCAACTGTCTGACTGACGGCACGCCAAATTCTCATGCTGCTCATCGGTGCACACCAAATGCGCATTTTCAGTGTAAAAACTCCTCTTGTCCCGAAACCGTCCAGAATGAGATACATTTAAGTCCCAGATAGATATTTTACAGTCCCCGGGACGCCGTTAATCTCGAGCCCTGGTGGCGATGTTGTACTGTCAAACGTTGATTTATCATTTTCATGATTGCAAGGGCTGCTATTATATTACATTACATTATTCCATTCCATCTGATTTGTTGTTCTTGATTTATCTGATCCTCTTGTGTTTGAGCCCAAGGGCCAAAATGTGTTGGGTTGTGGTGTTTGTTCAGGAGATTTCGACACTGCTTTTCTATGAATTCCATGCTTCATGGCAACACCCTACTTCCTGTATAACAGCAAGGAAGCTTTGAGAAGGAAGAGAAGTGGTCACGTGACTGGGCATGACACTTTCATGGACACTTTCATGGGAGCCAAACTCACACCGGCAGTGCAATGAATACATGGCAGTGAATGGAGCCGGCTGGACCAGCTCAAACAAACATTATTTATGAACAATTGAGACCTTTGTCATATAATCAGTTCAGGAATATAAAAGAAGACATATCACAGGTTGTTTTCTAATCACTTACTTTTCTATGAGCACAGTCACAGTATATCATTTTATCTGAGGATCTAAACAGCAGCAGGTATCGTTTCTGGCTCTGAAGTATCGCAAGATTTGGCTGACAGACAGGAAACGGTGGGAAATCTTGCGATACTTGGTACATTCAGAAAGGTACTTTGTGCTCTTTAGATACCATACCTCTATAAAAATTATACAGTGTACACATCGAAAAGCAACACAGCAGACAATGTGTTACACGTCTTCTGTTATTTTCCAGAAGTGATTACTTTACAAAAGGTCTCAATCATTCATAAATAATGTTTGTTCATGAGCTGGTCACTGAGCTCTCCTTGACTCCAGTGTGTTCATGAGCTGTGTGTTGTCCGTCAAATTGCAGATGGACAGAGAGAGGCTTCCGGACTCATCTCAAATCTCGTGAGAGTTAGTTGCTGGGATAAAGAAATGTCATTAACAAAGTAGATTTTCTCCTGATTTGTCTCGCTAAAAGAAGCCATTTTACTATGAATATCTTGTGTGCCTTGTGCTGATTGGGTCCAGTATTTAGTTCAGTGACCATGGAGTTAAGGAATGGTTCAGAAGCTGTGTTCACGTTCATTCTCCCATTGGAAATTAATAGACTGCAACATTCTTCCCGTCTCCTAATAATGTTACCGCCCACCTCACACAGATACGGGAAGTAAAGCAAAGTTGGCCTCTCTTGCTAATTTTCCTCTTGGGTTTGGATCCCATGAAAGTGTCCATGAAAGTGTCATGGCGCAGCCCAGTCACGTGGTCACTTCTCTTCCTTCTCAAAGCTTCCTTGTTTAACAGGGGTGACCAAAAGGTAGATTGCGATCTACCAGTAGATCACAAAGGCTGTGCAGGTATGGCCCTAAAATATATATTATTTAAATAAATATTAAAAATTATTAAAACAAAAATTGCCACTTGAATTAAAGTGACTTGATTGACGTAAAAAAGGGCATGTCAGTTCGAACCCGCAATACAATATTTAAACAAAAAACATATGTAAGTACAGAGCCCCCATTCTCGGATAGACTTTTTAAACTATTATTTCGGCAATGGGATAATATTTGTTCGGTGGATATAGATCTTGTTCGGTTGGTCATTTTGAAAGTAGCTCTCAAGTTTTAAAAAAAGTGTGGGCGCCCCTGCTGTATAAGGATGTTGACTATTATGTGTCGGTCTTTGGAATGGATGGAATGAGCTGAGGAGAGTCAGGGGACAAGCAAGGCTGAAGCCATGAGAGGAAAAGACGCTGTTTGATATGATACCCTTCTTCATACTCTCAGTATTATCATTTATCAGTATTATTAGAGATGGAGGACGGAAGCTCTGTAGTGCAGTCGAAGGTATATGCACACATATATACAGGTATATGGGAGGTATACATAGTATATACAGGTATACAGCAGTGTTTCTCAACCTTTTCATGGCTGGGACAACGTAACGTAGTTTGATGACTTTGGATGCAGTAATGGTCTTTTTCATTCATTAACACATTTTGGGCGGGAACCCCTTTTGGTGTTTTAAACATTGTTATAATTTAACTATTGAAAAATAGCAGATCTACAAGCTGTAGATCTGCTATTTTCGAATTTGTGACAAGGTGGCGCAAATATTTGAATATATATTCTTTCAGAGCGAACATTTTTAACTCAAATGTTTGCTTCTGGGATGTGGGTCAGCGGCCTATTACATATAATTTTTGGGGGTCCTTGACATGAAATATTGAGAAACATGAGGCTTTTCCCAGGGTTCAGGGACTACAGTATAGGAACGCACATGTACTGTACCTTTTGTAGAAAACTCTCCTGAGTGTTATTTAACGCAGCTAAAATAGCAGATCTACAAGCATATATATACTGTAACATATTGCATTGTGAGCTTGAAGTCGTACTACGAAGTCTAAAATGTAGCTCTTTACTGCATTTCTTCCAGTAAACTGTATAATTTTAAGTAGATATTGCATTGGTTTGAAATGTGAAGGTTGTGCCATGTCGGATTGCCATCATGACTATTAGATTAATGTCAGATCACCATCATGATTATTAGATTAATGTCAGATCACCATGATTAATGTCAGATTCACCATGTGAAAAAATGGCAACAAGAGCGCTCCTCTAACCCTTAGGCCACTGCTGCCTGTTATGATTTAGAATTAGTCTCAGGTCTAATAATGGTTAATGGTTTAAAGCTTTGTTCCGGACAGCCGCAAGAGTGTGTTGGATTAAAGGTCAGATTGTGCCCCCTGGGCGGTCAGAGTACTCTTTGTTAATGACACTGACACCATGTATTCAGCCTTTATGACACGAGAGACAGAAATAAATTCATTATTTTCTTTACAATGTATATGTAATCTATCCCTTGACCGGAGCTGCATGGTCAATACACTGACATATTGACCCATGGACAACAAATGGTATCCCCACCTATTTCTGTCCTTCAACAGGAAAAGAAGCAATGATAAATAGATCTCTGATGGGGACGGAAAGAAAATGCACTTGCTTTCAGCCTTTCTCATTGTCATTTTTTCAGACATACACTTCTTGTTTTTATTTTCCCCACCACCAATTAAATAACACCCTGTGATGCTGTTGTGACAATGGCATTTATTTTGAGGTGGCACTTGTTTAATACATGATTTGCTGTTGCACAGCTGTGGTTTATGTCACTATTCTAGTCTGATGTTTATTGCAGTGCATTTACGCCATCTAGTGTTCATATACATGAACCTCGCCCTGAGAGAACCAAGGTTCACAGAAGGGTTACAAAGTTACTGTAAATTAAAACATCCCTGCTGTTTTGTCTTTGTATTATATTTCATATAATAATAATAATTATATGACATAGAAACATAGGTTCAGAAAACTGTCATGTTTTAGAAGGCATTTGTAAAACATGACATTTTTCTGAAAAACCTATGTTTCTATGTCAGTGGTGCTCAAACTATTTCATGTAAAGGACCCCTAGAATTATATGCATTTGGCTGCGGACCCCCATCTGAAAATATGCTGTTCCAGGGACCCCCCCCCCCCCCCCCAAGGAGCGAAGATTTGAGTAAAAAACGTTTGCTCTGAAAGAATATATATTCCAAATTTGCGACACATTTTCATGATTTTTCAAAAATAGCAGATCTACAAGCTTGTAGCTTGTAGATCTAATGTTTAAAACGTAATGCTTAAAACACCAAAAGGGATTCCTGGTCTGGATGGGTTAAGGGGTGTCATTTACCCATGTCAGTGTCGACATTATTAAATCAATACTTTCCCCAGAGGTTTCGTTTTTTGTGCCTATGACTTTTTACTGTTGCGTTTTCTTTGCTATTATTGTCCACATTGTTTTTGTTTTTCCATTATTATGACATGTCTATACAGTATAGTGTATATTCCACATGGATGTAATTTTATCCTATGATAGGCTTCAACAATTCCCGGAGACTGTCACTTCTCAAGCCCTGTTTTGTTCCTTCACATTTTAACTGATTCTTTGTGTATCATTTTTTTTTATTCTGTTCCAAGTTAAAACTATTCACAAACAAACACACTTTGACGCTAATTTGAATGGTTTAAGTGTAGCCTGTAATATTCAAACGACAAAACACACACTATATGCAAATAGACCCCTCTGTATGTCAATGTCAAGAGATCACATGTGACACCATGAATGGAAGGTCATCTCTTCAGTGCACCAGTGTTGATTTTGGCAGCAAATCTTCATTTTAGTTTTAGTCATATAGTTTGAGTAGTCTTATTAAATAGTCTTAAATAGTTTTAGTCACATTTTAGTCACATTTTAGTCACATTTTAGTCACCTGGAACGTTTTAGTGTTAGTCTAGTTTTAGTCGACTAAATATCATAACATTTTAGTCGACTAAATCTACAGTTGATTTAGTCGACTGAAATGTATTTTGGCGGCCTTGGCGGGCCTTGATGGAGTCGTAATGCCTGATTTACACAGATTTACGACTAGATCTGCTATTTTCAGCATGCAACCAAGTGTAAAATGACTTATACTGGAACTATTGTCCACTAGTCCCTTCCTAACATTTTAGTCCAGTTTTTATTTGTCTACAAAATTGTCAGTATATTTAGTCTTAGTTTTAGTCATCATAGCTTAGTTTTCATGTAGTTTCCATTTAGTTTTCGTCTGTGGAAAAAGGTAGTCGACGAAAACAAAAGATTGTCTTATTTTTAGTCGACGAAATCAACACTCCTCTACACACCCCTGATGTTGCTCATAAAGAAACCCATACCCCAGTGTGGTCACAACACCACTAGTCATTGTCAGATAGATAGTTTGGGGAAATGGAGAAAAAAAAGACAGGAAAGCACAAAGCGTCCTGGGTATAACATGGCCATGCAGAGAGCAGGAAAAACCCTTCCTTAGAAACAAGTTTAGACTAATGCATATTATCATCCCAGTTGATTGTAAGTCGATATTATTTTTTTCAAAGTCGAAAGTGGAAAGGCCCGTGTAACCAGTTTAGCCCGACGCATTATCGGATCATTTTACAATCATTTTTGTAACATGAGAGGATTGTCTTCTCTGCCTCAAGAAGGAAGTACAAATCTCTTGTCTCCATTTTCGATCACTTTTCTTCTTCAATCTGGACCCACGGAGCGCGTCCGGACAGCCGCCAAGACCTCTAAATGAATATGTTATGAGCAATTTTAGTCTAGAAGTCCATAATGGCATGTCGCTCATAATGTAATGATCGTCCTGTTGATAGCCCCGCCTCGATGCATGCTGCTGTGTATACTACGTCTACGCCTCTGACAGTTCTTTGACCATGGTTTTAAAGTTAGTTTGTTGAATCTGGTCTCCTCGCCGTTCTCTCATTAAGGACCGCACATATTCTACTCACTGCTTTTGGGGGGGGGGCTTCGCAAAAAAAATCTAAAGAATCATGAATAAGACTTTTCCCTTGAGAAAATCCGTATCAGGTACGTGTGTAGCTGTCATTGCTTTATAGCACCCATTCCGTAACCGTAAGTAACTTGCTTTTTGCTTTGTTTGCTGTTTCCGCAAGTGTTTCATATAGTCTACTCTATGAATCTATGGTATATAGTGCTGATGGCATTTTGGGCTGTTTTATGATCATTTTGAGCCTTTGAGGAAGGATTTTTGCTGAGCGCTTTGCGGCTTTTACTGCAGTTGGCTGTTTTGGAACTGTCCTTGGTCCTGGAGCGGCAATGACCTCAGCGATCATGTTTTCATTGCCTCCGCTTCTGCTGCCCCGTTCTCGAGTTTGAACTTGAAGTTGTTTCTAAATTATACCGTAGCCTACAGGTCCGTAGACCGTAGCCCTTATGACACTTAATTTGTGAGACTTAGTTTATAAATAAAATAAAATAAACATTGTGGCAGACAACATTATGGGCTATGAAAATGATTAGAAAAGAGCAGAATTTAAAACAATGTAAAAAATGTATTTCGATTTTTAGGGAAATTACAATATTTACACAATAATTACAATATTAGCCTATTCAAACGCATTTAATTCATTCCGGTAATGGTGGACATCTAAAATAAATCAAAACGAGTCTTTTCTAAGGCAATTTCAAGTGAGGACTGTAGATGGCACTATTGGTGAGGACATCGTAGGCATGGTTATCTTTCAGATACTGGATGCAATACATGCAGTTCATTGTCGGGGCACCATGCAGCCACACTGCCACACTATGGTGACTGTGGTTTCGTTTTAATTCGTTTATTCAGTGTCGGGGCACATGCAGCCACACTATGGTTACTGGGGTTTAGTTTTAATTAATTTAATCGCATTGTCCAGGCGGGGGTGATGATAGTGTATCGTCACATTACGCTTTACTAAAACCCTGATGTAGTGTGTATTGCTTTATTTGCTTATCCAGGGACTACTTTATGATTATGTGGCAGACCACTCTGCCTTGTGCTAGGTGCTCTTAGGTCCTGCGCAGCTGCATTGTATACCCTTTGATTGATTTATGTCAGTTCTGGCTTTGACCAGTAAAGTACTAAACCTGAGCTCCCTTCTCCAGTGTTTTATTTCTTTATTAGTTGTGTTCATAGGCCACATACACAACAAATTGGCGACGAGGCCACATACACAACACCTGAGTAACTAATCGTATATAGGCTAGAAGTGCTTTTTCATTTGTTTAATGCATGCACCTCCCAGCCTCCCTTGTGAGTGAGTGATGTCCTAAAAGGAGCAGCACCCCACCTAATTTTGGGGAAGAAAAGGAGAATAAATAAGACCTGACATAGCCCTATATTCTGCTGGAAAGAGTAATGCTGTGATCTTGTTTCAATGTTCATGTTTTAAGGATTAATTCGTCCAATTGCACGCGGATTTTAAATAATCCTATTTTATTCAACGGACACAATAAAGCCATTAATGACACATAGACACACAGGTAGCCTATACTGAGCTAAGACAGCTAGGAGGACCCAATTGCTTCTATTTCACTTTAACCAATTAAAACACAAAGGCTTAACAGTCTCTGTCTGTCTGTGTCTCTCTCTCTTTTGGGTAATTTCATTTTAGGGTATCAATCACATAACTCGCAGGGTTCATTATTAATACCTATCTCTACTCCAGCCTGGCTGTGTCATAGACTCACAGCCCCCCCCCCCCCCCCCCTCGCATTAAACGGTTTTCTAGGTGCGAGGTGCATTTAGGGAGCGCAGCAGTAGGTAGTCCGTGTGATGTCTGTGCTCTGTTAGGAATACTGCATCTAAAGTAAGGCGAATCACGCTGTTGCAGTTTATTGTTCCCCCGCTTCAAAAAGAGAGAAGGGAAAACAACTAAACAAGTGAGATCTCTTTAGCGATTCACTGCATTTCTCAAAGCCTGGTTATTTATTTTTTGTCTTTTTTGTCTTTTTTTTGTAGAAGCACTGGCAGCAGTTTGTGGAAAGCGTCTGCAAAGCGATTAGGAAAACAATTTACAAACAGGTGTTTCCTATTTTTCCCCCGTGGATGTGTGTTTTAAAGATTTTTCAGTCACTACCTGCCTGTAGCTCTCCATGTGCGTGCGCGGCGATGCACATAATTATAGTAGGGATATAGATGGTATGGTAGCCTATCTATTAATGAAGATTAATATAATGACACCGATCGGGAGGACTAATGCGCTGTGGTGAAACTCTTTGTGGAACGTCAGAGTGGAACACGTGTGACTTTTACTTTGGTTGAGTCGACTCGAGTGTCACTTTTTTCCTGAGACGCGCACAATTTACGAGAGACGCCCAGAAGCAACACAAAAAAGACACGTCTGCTGACTGCAGGGCATTATATCTAGGCTAACTGGCTTGCAGACAGTAGCCTATTACTTTAACGTTAGTAACGGAGACTTGTTCTATAATTGCCGTGTAAGCCTCTATTCTTTTCGTTTCGCAGTTTTACTCAGTATAGCCTACAGTTATTGACGACGGTGCCTGCTTGCCTGCCCATCAGATTCTTTTGGGAGGAGGAGGGATATAGGAGTGGAGGAGGGGGTTTGGTCGTTGCTTGGTTGGAAGGACTGACTCTCTAACTCTGGAAGTTATTGTCTCGAGAGAAGAGCGCAGTCAAACTGGCCATGGCCGCAGCGATCGCCAGCTCTCTTATCCGGCAAAAAAGGCAGGCGAGGGAACGGGAGAAGAACAATGCCGGGCGAACGGTGAGCAGTCCCAACAAGACCAAGGGAACCTGTGAGAAGCCCAGTCGGCTGAGTGTCTTCACCCGCGTCAAACTCCTTACCTCGAAGAAGAGACGGAGGAGACGACCAGGTCTGATGCGACTGTGTGATTTCAATAGGCCACCATCATCATCATTCATCACCACTATTTCTCACAATCGATTTGTGTGATCTTTGTAGTTTTGTACTGCATGCGTCTACTTCAAATGTACGAGGTTGAGGGGTTGATTGATTTGAGTTTATTTGGTAATAAAGTGCACTTAAATGGCATAGTGAAAAGAAAAAGAAGACGAAAAAATATATAGCCTGGCTCATTTGTTTCCACTGTGGTTCCATCTGGACACAATAGTATTATATTCCTTTAAGTTTTAAAAGATGAATGGCTCTGCATGCCAAAATTGGTTGGGGTCCATATTATTTATACTCACAAATGGTGTCCCCTGCATGTGACATCTTTAGACATGCAGCACTAAGGGATGTATTACTGCATATTATTGGTCCTGCATTCTTCAAAGTCTGCTTTTTCAGTTGTTGGATAGGACAATTGCTTAATTGTTATAAATTATCTTGTTTAGTAAATTATCCCTTTATTGCTTATCCCTATACAGTGGATGATCAATATTTCAAAGTTTAAATATACTCCACACATTATACATATTATTTCACGAGTTGTGTGTGTATGCAAACGTGAACATTTATGATCATAGTTTTGTATGATTGATCGTCCATGGTAATTATTGCAACGCAACCATAACCAATTTGTAACAATATATAGTGCTATATTTCCTCATAGTCTAGTGTTAAAGGAGTAGTTCACCCAAAAAACCATTACACATTTCTGGGCAGGAACCCCTTTTGGTATTTTAACCCATTTTGGGCTGGAACCCCTTTTGGTGTTTTAAAGCATTATGTTATACTTTAGCTAATGAAAAATAGCAGATCTACAAGCAAGAAAAATCGTGAAAATATAGTGCAAATCTTTGAATATATATTCTTTCAGAGCGAACGTTTTTAACTCTTTTTTTAACCTTTGCTTCTGGGGGGGGGGGTGTTCCTGGAACTGCATATTTTCAGATGGGGGTCAGCGGCCAATTACAGATAATTCTGTATTCCTTGACATGAAAAAGGTTGAGCACCACCAACATAATAGAAACATGGGTTAAAACTGATTTAGAAGACATTTGTAGAATCGGGATCAGGTCTAAACGGGTTACATTGCATGCAGCGTTGCAGTGTAGATCTGACCATGCACGTCTGTGTGTAGAGTAGACCTGTATATCTGCCGCAGATCGCCCCTGGGCTTTACCCCCTCTCTGTCTGGCGTTAATGTCTGCAGCGCTGGTTCAGGTTAATTGATGACTGCAGAGGCTTGCTGAGCATGATTCAGCGCTGTGTAGCTCGTTGGTTAAATCCTCTCTGGGTCACTTCACATCCCATTCCTCTTCTGAGGGGGCAGAGATCTGTACACCCTTTCATTGGTTCCCCCCTCGTTCTATAGGGCTGCAGGGCGATACCACTTCAAATCATGACCGATCAAACTTTTGCCTCGCTTACGATTAATGAAAGCTTATTTTGATTTTGAAAATCTGATCTACAAGCTCACAACGGATCACACAGCTACATGCGTTTGTGTACAACTATTTGTGTACAACACCATTGTACAACTAAGTATAATACAGAAGTGGTTAATCAGAGTAATGGATTTATTCGATAATCTATTCTAATTTTTGTGTGACGATTCATTGATACAGTATACTGTATAAGATTTTTAAGTCTGTTATTAGTTCTAAATATTTGTTTTGATACATTTTCCGTTAATTGCCCAGCCCTATCTCTTTCTCATCTCAACCACGGGGAGGGAGCACCAAGGCCGATGGGGTGTGTGTGTGTGTGTGTGTGTGTGTGTGTGTGTGTGTGTGGCCGGCCAAATTCGACTAACACACAATTACCATTTGGAGACAGTGGCAGGAGTGGCTGGCATAATATAATGTTTGATTGTACACGGATGTGTGCAGTAATGTTAACTTTTAATTGAATTCTTAGAGTGAAAAAGGTGTACTGTACATTGAAATGGTATGTTAACAGTACCACACCCTTCCAGGTCAATTTTTAACCACATGAACCCATATTGTCCCTATGTCATTAACAGGTGAAAATATTTGGTGAAAATAGGCAGACATTTGGCAACAATGGTAATACTACAAGCTCACTATGTGGCACGTTGTAGATTGTCTATTTTTGGTGAAGATATTTGATGTAAAGGGAAAATAGGAGCGTCCGTGGGGGACCCCACTGATTGATTGATTGATTGAAAATTGTATTAACAGTTTTGCAGAATGGGTACAGTTCAAGGAAGGTCAATACAAAAACTGCTACCAAGGGTCCTCCATTTTCAATTCATCAAAACATTTAAAGACATACAAATATACACTTCTATGCAAAATCAAACATCATATACACAGTTCGAAAAAAGGATAATGTGTACAGTATAGAAATAAAGAGAGGGGTCAGTTTCAAATTGCAGCCGCCATATGTGCTCTTTGAGAGTGGTTTTGAAGGAGTCTTGCGATTCACATTTCTTAACGGCTGTTGGTAGGGCGTTCCACATTTTAGTGGCATAGGAGTGAAATTAATTTAACCTCTTGTTTGAGCTGAATCTGAGTTGAACGTGGTTTGTGGTTGGGTTTTCTGGGAGTAAGGCCAAGTATAGTAGCCTGACAGTTTGAACACTTAACGAATGATGTTTAAAAGAATTGTGGCTAAATAAACAATGCAGATCTTTCCAGTGAACAGTGGTTGTGCTCTGCCTGAGAGCACCATGCGTATAGAACCGCAGCAAGCCACAAAGCCTGTTGTCTAACCCCTCTGTCACCTTGTGCCCCCCCCAACAGAACCCCAGCTGAAGGGGATCGTGACAAAGCTGTACAGTCGACAGGGTTTCCACCTGCAGCTGCAAGCAGATGGAACCATTGACGGCACGAAGGAGGAGGACAGTGGTTACAGTTAAGTGTCAACTTCTCTTTTTCCATTTTTGAGTGGTGCAACCACTCCATGGAACAGCAATGTCCGGGACTATGTGACTATGTTTAGAGTACCAGTAGGGGCAAAAGTGGCGCTGTTGTGCCAGAAACAGAGAGAGAGAGATAGTGTTGCACTGTTGCCTGCTAATGAGATAGAGAGAGAGAGAGAGAGAGGGGAGTTGCACCACTCAGTTCACACAGGTGTGATTTTATTTATTTTGATCACCATGCAGTGCGTATGGGCTGTCACGGGCATGACTTCCGTTCCGAGTACCAAAGTCCTAACGTCACTATCCCACTATACCCCTGGGTCACAGCCTTATGTTTTGTATTGGATTTCTCACTGGGGATCTAAATAGGCCCCATTTACTGGCAGCCAAATCCAGCCTGAATCATATCTGAGCCACGTCCAGATTGGAATCTGATGTGTTTATATGAGTCATGTGACCATTTAACCAATCGGATTTCAATCTTGATGTGGCACAGATCTGATTCAGGCTAGATTTGTCTGCCAGTGTAAATGGGGCCATAAAGATCGCGTCAAATAAGAACTGTGTTCCGAAAATACACAGACCGCCCTCTAGCAGCACTGATGTCAGACTGATGTCAGACTTCTGTGCTCAAATCTTCACACAAATAATTGTAAGTAAGTATTTACTTACAATTATTTTTATTTATTTTTATTTATTTACTTTATGTACAGCACCTTTCACAGACATCAGAGTACAAAGCATGCTTCACAACAATGAAAGCAAAACATGTCAACAACGAGAAGACTTTATTATTTTTTTACGGCATTTACTTCACTTTCACTTTATTCACTTACTAAAATCAAGAAATCAATGCAGGATGTTACAACACAAAATCTGCAATCACCTTTTTGAGGGTCGCTAGCCTTGACATATTTTATACTTTTAAAGGCGGAGTGAAATTAAATAAAATTCACACTAAAAATACCTAAAAAAAAGGGCAAATTCTAATTTTTGTGTGTTTTTATAACAAAAGTCCATACAAATATTATCTTTATTACTTCCTGAAAACGAAAACATGCTGCGTGATGACGTGTAGAGATACACATCAATAAAAGCCAATAAAAATGAAGCTCACCAGTTTGTTTCTTTGCATCCCTGGAACAACATATTTAGCCAAAGATATATAATTCTGGGGGTCCTTGACATGAAAAAAGTTCAGAACCACTGACATAGAAACATGAGGTTTTTCAGAAAACTGTCAGGACTTAGAAGATATTTGTAGAATCGATGGTACTCTAGGTCTAAATGGGTTAAGATTATGCAATGTACGCGATCGGGCGATTATGTACTAATTGTGACCGACCTAGTGGTTCCCCCTGCATGACATCCAGGGGGAATTCCCCCTTCCTGTGGACGTCTCCAAATGCACTCTCTGCTGCTATGTGTACCGTGGAACTGTATACGGAGGAGCCTTTCACCCTAATCGCTGCCGTTTGCATGCTGTGCTACTGTAAATGAATATATACCACCAGCATACCATTTATCTCCCACCACCAGTGACATTAGCAGTGAGAATGCTGGGAACACAGTAAACATGCTGTACTGAACACTAAAACCACACACTTTCCTCTGTTCTGGAGCTAGGGACATTGACTGCCAAGGACGAGTTAGACGTGTTTTTTGTTCTTCTTCTAATGGCGATTTCTGCGATAGACACGTGTTTAGGTTTTTATTTAATTAAGTTGGATTGCGCTCTTCACCACCATATGAATAGCGACTCGCGGTTGCTAGGCGATCGATAAACAGGAAATGAACCGAAAGTGAAAAGGTCTGCCTCCATCCGCCTCCAATGTCAATGCCTTTTAAAATCCGTTCATCTCTGATTCTTTTTCCAGATCCTACAGGGTAAATTAAAATGAGATTGCGGAACAATTTACACAGCTGGTTTGTACTTTTTTTGGTCTTCAAAATAAGAGCACGGACTGAAAAAATAATCGTGGCAATTAAGGGCTGAACGCAGAGAGAAATAAATCTCTCAGCCAAATGAGTTAAATTAGGTTTCATCGCTGTCTGAACAAGTCTGTCAATTGGCTTTTTTTTAAATCTCCTACACACACACGACTTTGATAAGAGCCGGCCACATCCGATCCTCTGGAGTATTGACGCCTCCCCTATCATTACCATTACACCCACCAGCGCTTTGTTTTCCAATGGGCAGATTAAACGCGAGATCAATACTAGAGAGATACAGCACACACTCGCTTTTCTCATGAAAACAACAACAAGAACAATGCAGCAAAAGCAATAGCGTTTGGTAATTAGAGGGACAGATGGCAGACTTACGGTAGTATCATTCACACTTAGAAGACTTCAACCAGACTTTGTACTGTGTGTGTGTGGGTGTGTGTGTGCATGTGTCCGTGTGCGTGCGTGTTTGTTTGTGTCTGTGTCCTGTCCACTGCATTTCACTTTGCCCAGACCACAGCTGCTGTCAAGAAAAGGAACAGCATGTCAAACTGGGGCAGGTGTTCTGATTGCACACCTGCTGCCCAGCATTGAATTGGCAGCTCTATATTAAATTAAAGTCACTTAACAGAGAAGCATCTTCCATGTCGGTACCAGCTCTGTGCAGACTGCATGTCGATATCAAAGTACGACACACTCTAATTACTTGACTGCTGATATAGTTCCACCGTCAAAGTGATGACAAAGTGTACTGTCGGGCTTCACTTCAGAGAATAGAATAGTGTATGCTTGCTAGAAATTAAGAGGGGAGGGGAAACATTTTGTTTCTGTTGGGCAGAAACCCTTTGCCCTTTGCTTTAAAAACATTAATGAAGGCCCTACTTTATACATCAGTGGTTCTTAAAGTGGGGTACGGTCGGGGACCACCAGGGGGCCTTTGAAGGGGTTCCTGCGGGCCCCCAGCAAAATGAGTTAATCCTCAACAAAATGAGTTAATCCTGTCCACGACAGGAACATGTTTTGTGAACCACACTGGTCCTCTCCACCACACTACGAACGGTGACCACTCCCCATCATGTTCTGCGCTGAGCCACTTTTCCCTGTGTTACATAACGGCATGGCCTGATTTACCCACAACACAACCCTTATACACACCACAACTCCAGATTCTGAAGAGAGAATTAAAGTGAGCGGCTGAAGAGAGGGAAGAGTAGAAAGAGTGAAGCTCCTTTTGCAACACTCCAAAAATAGCGTTGTGTTAGGCGCCGGGGTGCACTGGTCTCCATGGTGATGGCAGCACTAGTCCTCTTGGAGCCTAGATGGTGTCTTGGTGGTGGTGGGAAGAGGACCTACACTAATGCACAATGTCACTATATCATCAGATTTATATGGGGGGGGGGGGGTCCCTGGAACAACATAGGGTCTGCGGCCAAATACAGATAATTCCGGGGCACTGTTTTTTTTTAATTGGCCTCAGGTCAAAATGTATACTGTAGGTTCAATTGTCGACACTAAATTGCAAGTAACTTTATTCCTGTGATAGGAATTAAATCGAATATCAATAAAATATCATATATGACAGCATTTTGACCAAATGTCTCATTATCGGTAGTGTAGCATGTTTACGATTTCCTTTTCTTTTTTTCCAAACAATATTCCCCAAAGATATTAAATGATTAAAACCAGGAAAGGTACTTACAGTCATTATGCTATCTAATATCACAGGCGGTATATCTAGACTCATATTATGATATCGATATAATATCTACAGACTATTGCCCGTCCCTAATGTCATGCGATGGAAGCAGGTGACATTCATAGAAATAGGAAAGTATAGAACAGATATTAGGGGTGTAAAAAAATCGATTAGATTTTTTTGTTTTTTGGTTACAGTTACAGGAGTTTTCACTACATGGTGTTTGTGATATGAAATGTAAGGTTACCTAATCACAGTAAACATCATGTCTTTTTTTCAAGTTACTGTAGTCACTTCAGTTCAAGACTATAGAGTAGATTGTGATGAAATCCTATGTATTGAATCGAGAATCATTTTTAATAGAGAATCGTTTTGAATCTGGAAAAAAATGCTTTTGAATAAAAAATAAAAAAAACGTTTTGGGATTGAGAATCAAGTTGAATCCGAAAAATAGATTTTGAATCAAATCGTGACCCCAAGAATCGGAATCGAATCGTGGGACACCCAAAGATTCACAGCCCTAACAGATATATCTCCATTCATATCAAAGCAGTACTTATGTGTGAAACAGAACACAAACAAATTCAGTGTCATTGTGCATGCTGTGTCCATCCATAGCAATATGTGTCATTGGGTTTCCTTGTGCCCAAGCAATATGTGGCCAAATTTGACTGAGGGACTGCCACTGGATTTATTTTGGAATTTGTTTTTTTTCATGTCATATGAAAGCAGGGAATCATAGCTTCAAATTGACATTGGTTGTTCAGTTTGACCCACCAGTTTTGTCTTATAGAGTAATAATGTATAATGTAGTAATAATGTCTTTGAGTTGAGAAAACAGGCTTGAAAGGTTCACTTCTGTGGTCTCTAACATATTACACCACATGTTTAAGCATTGGTGTAATGTCCATTTCAGCTCTGACACTTATTTCAGGCATGTTCTAGTATGTGAAGAGTCTGCCTGTGCTATTAACTCATGGGTCTATTTTTCTTTCACTACACAATGGTGGGCGGAAAGTAACGCGGGGATTTGATCACCCTTTAAAAAAGAGCCGCTGTTTACTGATCAGCAATTAAAATCATGTTATGGGGATGCTTTTGTAGACGACGTGCTCTAACAAACGCAGGGAGATGTGTCTCCTTGGTGGATAACAAATCCGGTGCCAATAAATGTTTGAAAGGAGAATGTCGATTGTGTCCTCGAGGCGCCTTCATACATTTATCGTGGCCCTGGCATTGGCTGTGACCTCCGGGGCTTCTACTGGGAACCCAGACAGAGACGAGATCGTGACTGTATGCAGGGCCACTTCAGGTGTCCCCGCTGGCCTCTTCTGTGGCAGGAAATGTCCGTGAGTGGGCGACTGTCCTCGTTCTTGTTAGTGTGTTGTCCCACGATTTTGCAACCCAGTTTTTTCACCCAGTGCCAATTATCTAATGTACACTTCCTCTGCCAACCTGGGGGGCAGCGGACTGACATCATGCCTCCTTCTATGCATGAGGAGTCCAAGCTGCTCCTTTACACCTGACAGGGGGGAATTTCTGGACGTAGCGTGTGGAAGGAACACGTTATTTCGACCAGTTCCTTTCCCCTCCATCAGGTGCCCTGGCTGGCCAGGGGGAGGGAGTTTTAGAGACCAGGATTACTGCATGTTTTTTGTGAGGGTACCTACCCTAGGGGACACGGGGAGAACATGCAAACTCCACACAGAAAGGCCCTTTCGCCAACCCCACCTCGGGTATGTGCACTGATGACGCGGAGGAGGGAACATAGACTTAAGCCTGACATTGCAGCGAATATGAATGTTGTTGAATCTGTTGGAGAGGGGTATGAGGGGCTCCTGGGAGTACGATTAACTGAAGAAGCCTGGCACAGTCCTGATGTGGCATTAGTGGAGCGAGAGAGACGGAGAGAGATCAGATACACTGAAAAACAGAAACTTGACTACAATACAGTATGGTGGTTTAGGGCGGTGGTTTTCAACCCTTTTCATATGAAGGTCCATTATTTATTCAGCATTTGAGCCACAGACCACCATTTGATGAGATGTAAAAGTATTTTGTTATTGTTGGATAAGATTTTGTCCACAATTCCATGCTGTATTGATGTACCATGTACTAAATTGTACTATGTACCATAGTAGATACAGTACCAGGCAAAAAATAATATAGTTACACTCAAGCGTTAAAGATCTATAAGCGTCCATTTGGTTACCAACTCTCCATCATTTAGCTGGGGACCACCTGGAACCCCCTCAAGAACAAAAAACACTGGTTTAGGTTGTATTTCTTTGGTTTTTAAGCCTTGCTGCTGACCCAGAAATGCACTGGCTATTGCTGTTTCCCACATCAAGCCCAATGAAATATGCATTCATATCCATGCTGTTTACAACATGGATATGATTTTCCCATCAGGGAGAGATAAATATCTTAGCTGCAGACTGCGACTGCCTCTATAGTGCACTTGTATGAGAGGAGCCAGTGGATGGGGATGTACTCTGTGGTTAACAAGAGGACCTTCAGTATAGCTCTCTGACTCACATATCACTGCGTTGTGGAAGAGAGGAAGCCCTTCAGTCCTTGGCAGACTTCCACACGTTCAGGTGTGTCTATGCACGGACATGTTCGTCCTTCTCAAGTGCTTGTGTGGACCTACTACAACACACGCACTCGCATGCTCATGCACAGATATGCATGTCTTTTTTTAATGTGTACAGAACACTCACTAAATCAATACAAGTCATCAGCTGAGTTGCTCTAGTTGTTGTGACTGTGACTGTGACAAGTGCATTAAACAACTCGACGACATTGCAGCTGTACGGAAAGCTTGAATTATCCACTTTCAATCTGTAAAGTTTCTGTTTCAGAATAATCCACCGTAGCCATGTTATGATGAGCTACTTCCGGTCAAGATATTCTGTGCAGGTTATTGTTTTCCTAAGTGTTCCTAAGGGGCGGGACTGCGACACTATACAGTATATGTACAGCATAAATGGATACATTAGGTTAGATGTGAGCAGTTAAAATTAGCAGCAGGTGCAGTAATTAAGATGCAGCACTAGAACAGTGACACGGTATGGCATACATTCTGAGATGCATTATATACAATAAAAAAAAAAAATTGTGCGAAGAGATGTGCGTGTGAGATGTTATGTGTAAATATATGTGCTCTATGTTGAGCCGGTATTTACAGATTAAAGACAGTTGGGTTCTTGTCTAGAGCTCTGAAAGCTCAGAACATGAGGTTGCTATGTGGAAGTGTAGGCATTTGCCTGACCGAAGCAGCACAAACTGTCCATCACTGGGAGTCCTTAATAATCCACTAAAAGCACCTCCTGGCTATTTGTATCTCTATAATATGCTTTTTATCTTTGACGATTTTGTCTTATTTCTTATGTTATGTAAAGCACTTTGGTCAACTCTGTTGTTTTTAAATGTGCTCTATAAATAAAGTTGGATTGGATTTGTATTCAAATTGTCCTTAAATGTGTTTTATGTTTCATTGGCACTATGTGTTAATGCTCTTAATGTTTTGAGTGTAAAGCACTTTGAATTAACCTGACTCTGCCAGATGGGGCAGCAGAGAGTACACTGGGTTCCCCCCCTCCTGCTCCCATCTGGGAACTCTCAGGCATACTTGGTACCGAGAGGAACTATTTCCTTAACAAACACTGATAGCCCCAGTCAGAGTACTTTGTGTAGTAGCAAAGGATAGCAGAGAAGGATTTCACGACCTTCTGGGAGACTTATGAATTTCCTTAGCTGTCTGAGGTGTTACTCTCGATCGCTTTCTCTTTCTCTCCCTCCCCTCCTTTCCTTGTCATCGGCTTTTGTCTCCATCTCTCTATGTCTCTCTCTCTCTTCTCCTTTGACAGTGAGACCTGGTATTTAAAGGGAAGACTGTCAGTGTTATAGCTTGTGCTGTGACAGCGATACAAAGTTGTGAGTGGATTTGACATGCAGGCCATCACTGGGTAGTTTAAGACTCTCACCATTGAACAGACCGAGATGGAGGCAACTCAGTGCGGCCGTCAGTTGTGAGGAGTTAGGAGTTGCCTGGCTGTTACATGCAGTATTACTGGTAAATCAATCCCAGGTAATATAATACTATTAACCCGAGGGCGAGAAGCGACCTCGCCCTCACGCATCCACCTCGTTGACGGCAGACTGCTAGGCGAGCGCTGGGCCGCTGGCGCTTTGGCATGGGGCTCAGATCAACATAGAATGCATTCTGTACTGGCCATATAAGGAGCATTTTCTTGAGTGTACAGCATTTGATGAGGGCCCAGGTAGGGCCGGGCCTTAATTTTCGGGCCTGTTGAGAACTCTAGTTTTCGCCGGCGGTGGCTGCACTAATAACTTTGGGGCGGTCCCGTCTAGAGTTTGAATGGACAGGTATCAGTCAAAAGGGAGACATCGAAGAGGAAGGATGGATGGGGAAGGATCAACATGTTCTATGAACAGGTTCTGACATACAGTATATCCATATATGGAGATCTAAGGGTTCGAGGTTTGAGGTTAGATGTAGAGTCGCTGGCCAACATTGATGACATCAGGGATATCCATACATGGGCTTAACTGCGACATACTTCCTTCCGTGATGATGTCACATGATGTCACGAGACCTGGGCACCATATATGGTGCCCGACACACACTGGTGCCCGACACACTGACGGGAAATGCGCAATTTCATTATTGGGTTCCATTATTGCGACATTAATTCTCTACATACGAGGCCTGTTGGGAACGATGGTTACTGCACTACTTACAGTAGTGCAGTAACCATTATCATAGTACTTGGAGACCAGTCCATGATGTCAGTACTATCCACTGTCTGTCTCTTTCTTTGTCCATCCACGGACAAAGACAGACAGATGTGGAGATGTTTTGTATTTCTAGATTCTGGTTCTGGTCAACCGCTGAGCTGACCAACCTTGTACTTAATTTGCTCATGACTTCCTCATGTCTTCAGTGATACACACGCCAACATCGAAGTCGATAGTTTGGACAGATCTTGAGATATGTGGCAGGCAGGCAGGCAGGCACACGCGTATGATTCCTTTTCCCCCCGATGCAGAAGAAAACAGCATTTTTCATATGAAATGTAATGATCAAACATAATTGAATGCTTTTCTAGTTGCTCAAATGTGCTTTTGCAAGATAAAACGCTAAAGCTTTATTAACCCATTCTGACCGGGCACCCATTTTGGTGTTAGCATCATGTTATGCTTTACCTATTGAAAAATAGCAGATTTACAAGCTCACATACGAGCTTGTAGGTCTGCTATTTTTGAAAAATTCGAAGAACGACTGACATTTTTAGAATCTGATCTCAGGTCAGAATGGGTTAATCAGACCAGTGTGTGTCCAGTGGAAACCTCGTATGAATCTGATCTCAGGTCAGAATGGGTTAAAGCCAATAAATCAAATGAATAGGGTATAGAAAAAGACTATATAAACTGTTAAAATGGTAAAGGTGAGAATAATGGAAACATGATTAGGTGGCGAATGCACGTCTAAAGAAGTGGGTTTCGAGGGCAGTTTTAAAAAGAAGAGAGGGTTGATGTACCTGTAGGTACCTTAGATAGTTACCTGTACATAGAAAGGGGGAAGCAACTGAGAAAGCCCTGTCAGGATGTCTTTTAAAAGTTAAGACACTGCACGTGACATGATTTTATCTGGACCAATGTTAAAATGGTGCGCGGCACCAATGCCGCTTTTACTCTGTAAGACCCTTCCGTTACGGACAAAACCCGGGATAAATATCTTTGCTTGCTTACCTCGCTATCGTTACGATAAAGCTCCTGAATAATCCCTCGCGTTCACATTTTGAACGAGAGGCAGGTCAGAAGTCAGAAATGAAGAGCTTAATATATCCATCTGGTCAAAACCACAGAGAGCTCCTTAGATTAGGAGTTACGAGCCTTTCTTTCTGAGCCGTATACAGGGAAGTGAACGGCAGCGCACATGCGCAAAGAGCAAGTATGAGTATGGTGCAGAAGGAGATGCCAACTCCAAAAAAAGGGGTTTCCAAATCACCAAAATTACTGAATGCTCCTTTAATTTTAGTTGGTGCGGGTGGAGTCGGTGGTTCTGCGTGTCATTGGCAAAGCAGTGCAACAGGAGGCTGTGGCCCGGCAAAGGATCTATCTGAAGAGTACCGAGCCCTGGGGGGACACACCATGGGTGACAGGAGGATTGTGCTAATGTTCTTCTTGTCTGGTTTTGTTCTTCTCTGCACAGCCACGTTCAACCTCATCCCAGTGGGGCTACGAGTGGTGGCCATCCAAGGGGTGCAGACCAAGCTCTATCTGGCCATGAACAGCGAGGGTTACCTGTACACGTCGGTAAGTCTGTCTTTATACTTGTGTTTTATTGTGTCCCTGACATTCCATTTTGGGGCCAGATTTTGGACAAACCAATTGATTGGGGAAATGTCTAATAATATTGACGACAAAATCTGTGTCCCAAATATTTTACATAATAGTCCGGCAGCCGACAGGCTTCTTTTGTTTAAAGTGGGACATTTGGTATATAGTCTTTTTTTATTGGCCTAAAATATTGTCTATATATACATTCATGAATCCACTTGACCGGCTGTCAGTATTGGGCAAGGTTTTTTTCCTTTTGATTTCTTGAAGGAGTGTATTTTGTGCAAAACTAATGCTTGGAATGAATTCAGAATCATAAAAACCCCCTAGTTTGACATGTTACATGCAAAAGGAAAGTTTTAATTTTTTTTTAACATTTTTGCTTGGCATAGGATGTTAATGGTAGGGTCACAAGAAACCCCTATATAAAAAAATGCCCAATACTGACAGCCGGTCAGCAAGTGGATTCATGAATGTATGTATATAGACAATATTCTAGGCCAATAAAAAAGACTATTCCAAATTTCCCACCTGTCCACTTCGGCTGCCGGACTAATAGGGTTGGAGGTTAGGGCTAGATAAGCTATGGTTAAAGTTAATGGATAAGGGATAGCATTAGTGGATATATGGAATGAATGTAAGGCAATGCAATGTCCCCAAACCTTTGGGGGCATTGTTGTATGTTGTGTTATGTGGGCGGGTTGGTGGGTGTGTGTGTTACGTGACCTTACAGTCCACCCGTACGCAGACAAAAAAAACAAGGTCTCTGGCAGACATCTTAGTTACTATGGTGATATGAGCAAGAGGAGGAAGCAGATATACAGTATGTGGGCTGAATGAAGCCATTCGTCTTCCAGAAACATACACATGATAGAGAGAGAGTGAGAGAGAAAGAGCATTTAAACCTACTGTCACAGTTCTAAAGGTTGTGTTATTTTCGGTGTGAGACACCATGCACGACGAAGTATATAAACCAGGCTTTAGCGCCTGGCGGGATCGCAGGAGCATTATTCAGTTTCAGTGTAAAGGGTTTTCATCTGCGTTATCCAGCTACGGCAGCTTGGTCTTCATCTTGGCTTGGCTTGAATGTGCAACTTATGCCTACCCTAGCCCCCCGCCCCCCCATCCGCTCCAACACCCAAAAGAAGAAGGGGAAAAATGTCCTGTTCCTCTGCCATCACAATTTCACCAACTACATGCAGTGTACTGTATGTACATGGTTTGGCAGGATTCAACATGGAGACTGACAAGATTTGTGGATTGGTAGTGTGTGTGTGTGCTCATGTGTGCATGCGCGCGCGCGCGCACACACACACACACACACACACACACACACACACACACACACACACACACACACACACACACACACAAAACTATGAATTTAAAGCTGCAATCCATATAACTTTTGACCAATTCATACAGTATATAATGTAATTGTAAAGAGTGTGTAAATACAATATAACCAATAATCCAGAGGTGATGGTTGTAGTTTGTCTACCTGCCCTTCTATTGAGACATTTAGATCCTGTAGTTTATTTACAGTATTTACCATGCAGGGACAGCTAGTGTGGTTTATTTATCTATCAGGGACAGCTAGTGTGGTTTATGTATCTACCAGGGACAGCTAGTGTGGTTTATTTATTTACCAGGGACAGCTAGTGTGGTTTATTTATCTACCAGGGACAGCTAGTGTGGTTTATTTATTTACCAGGGACAGCTAGTGTGGTTTATTTATTTACCAGGGACAGCTAGTGTGGTTTATTTATCTACCAGGGACAGCTAGTGTGGTTTATTTATTTACCAGGGACAGCTAGTGTGGTTTATTTATTTACCGGGGACAGCTAGTGTGGTTTATTTACCAGGGACAGCTACTGTGCTTTATTTATTTACCAGGGACAGCTAGTGTGGTTTATTTACCAGGGACAGCTAGTGTGGTTTATTTATTTACCAGGGACAGCTAGTGTGGTTTATTTACCAGGGACAGCTAGTGTGGTTTATTTATTTACCAGGGACAGCTAGTGTGGTTTATTTACCAGGGACAGCTACTGTGCTTTATTTATTTACCAGGGACAGCTAATGTGGTTTATTTACCTTAGCTAGTGCACATTAATAAACATGTCTGTTTTCACATCATGTACGGTAAATGAGCTTAGTGGTCTGCGGTGGTTGGGTACGACCATTATTATTGGTTGAATGACAAGAGGTGCATAAAGTTAAGAATGCAATATGTCGTCTGCCCAAACAGACTTACTTTATTAGCTCTGCAGTAGAAATGTTGGTGCTTGTGGCTTGGAATCAACCGTTTACAAATACGGTTATAGGATGACATTAAAGTTACAGATTGCGGCTTTAGTGTATAGACTCAGATCATTCTTCAGCATAATTGCCCCCAGCCTGTCGAGAACGTTGTGTGTCATGACTCGAGCTCAGGTTTGAACACATTCAGTATCAGTACACACCCTTATTTAATTCGCCTCCCCTGTAGTCCAATGATCCCACTGAGTGATTTTAACGATATGAGCTCCACTGGTGCACCAATTAAAGCTGCAGGTTTAATTGAATAACGATGGATCCTGCTGGCTAGAACCCCCTGCACAGCACAATGTGGACCATTCCGCAAGGAACTGCACCAACCTCACCCTCAACAGAGAATATGCATAGATTGAAAAAACACTTATTTGCAGTTATTTTAACCAAGATATTAATTACAGAAAAGTAGCTAGTCAAACAACGTTGAGTCAAACTGTTGTTTTACAAAACTTTATAATATATATTCAAAGATCTGAACCACATTTTCACGATTTTTCAAAAATAGCAGATCACTCTGTGCCACGCTGTAGATCTGCTATTTTCCAATAGCTAAAGTATAACATAATCCTTAAAACACCAAAAAGGGGTTCCCGCCCAGAATGGACATACAGTATGAGCGCATTATGTGAAAGAGGATTTTGGGAACGCTGCCTGCGCTGGAATAGTTGCGTGACATGGAGACATTAGAGTAAATTTGTGCTCTGTGCTCGCGTTGCAGTCCGCGCTCTAGTTTATATATAACTCTATGGATTTTCCACTGGTTCGTGTCAGGCTTGAAATTGTGCGGCCGGCCACTGTGGCCAAAAGGCATATCATGTTTTGAGGGGTGCTAGTCACGTTTGCCATTGACACGAAAAATAATCTAGAAAAAGTGCCCCTCTGGGCACAGGTCTCCACCAGGTCAGGTTGTGGCCTCCTGGTGGTGCTATATTCAATTCAATTCAAAGGGCTTTAATAATAGCCCTTTGCTATAATAGGCCAATGTGAAAAGGGTGACATTTCTTCTCATGCCTTGAATGGAAATTGGATGATTTGAGACATTTTGTTCCAAAAATAACAGGCCAATGTGAAAAGCGTGGGATACTGTATATACCTCAGCCTAGCCTAGTACCCTAGTAGGAAAGTCTGTGAAAGATTGCAGACTCCGTTCATGATTTGAGGCTTTTTGTTCAAAACAGGCCAATCCTCCAAAAACTTTGAAAGCCAATGTTAGCCAATTAGGATGGAATCTGAAATATCGGACAGATCCGTCTTGAACACATGACAATAGAGATAGTGTGTAACGATTTGCGGGATGTTTCGACAGAATCTGGAGGAGTAATATAAAGATAATGTTTTTCAAAAGTCGGCCACCTGGTGGCGCTATAACAGGACGTTCTGAAAAATTTGGGGCAGAGGTTCATCGTTGGCATCTGGGGAGTGCGTCTGCAAAATTTGGCATCGACCGGGTTAACGGTGCCGGAGATTAGCTGGTAACAGACGGACGGACGGATGGACAAACACACGCACACACACGCATGCACGCATGCGCACACACACACACACACACACACACACACACACACACACATGGACGGAGTGCAAAACATACTCTCTCCCCATGCCTTCGGCCTGGTGGAGACGATTAAACACAAACATAAAATGCCATTGACAATGAAAGGAGAATTTACGTTGTGTGTCTCTGCATGAGCAAAATTAGCTAATCGGCTATGTACTGTATATAATTCTCGTTAATATTATTTGCGTCGGTATAACATAGTGTAGGACATTGCGTAATGCCTTATCCTAATGACATGAAAGAACTATAGGGCATGTTATATTCATTTTTTTATTGGATGATGTATGATGATAAGATAAGAGCGCCTTCACACGGGTGTGATTTTTACTTTGTCGAACACAAGGCCAAACTCGAATGAAATTCCCACCAAAAGGAACTTCTCCACAAAGGAAAGGAGGCCAAAAAACCTTGCTGAAATGTTATGCTGGGGGGGGGGGGGGGGGTAGTTCATTTTCCTGAATGATAACCTACATTATAATTAACTACATGAACCCTATAGTGTCTCTATTCTGGTTACAATATAGTCATAATAGCTATATATATATATATATATATATATATATATTTTTTTTTTTATTTATTTATATATTTATATATATATATATAGGCTATATATATTCAAGATGTTTCAAATACTGCAATTAAAAATCAAAGATTACCTTTTGAATTGCCTTCCAAAAACATAAAAAAAGAAAAGAAAAACCTATTGAAAAATATATAAATTAATAGGCTATACAAGCTCACTGTATATAGCGCAAGTCGGGTGAATTGGAAGATGTTTTTTTTTTAGGGGCAACGGATGGAAGTGACAAGGTTAGCACTTTCCATTCCACAATCCCATGTAGTACGTGCTCTCTCTGAAGCCAAACGCAGCAGCCGGCAGCCAATTGCGGGGCAGCATTGCAGGGAGATTCCCAATCAATGATGGAGACGCACTAGATGACGCATTCTAGCAAGGGAACAGCTGGCTCTGTGATCAGGCTGTCTCTCTGTGTGTGTGTGTGTGTGTGTGTGTGTGTGTGTGTGTGTGTGTGTGTGTGTGTGTGTGTGTGTGTGTGTGTGTGTGTGTGTGTGTGTGTGTGTGTGTGTGTGTGTGTGTGTGTGTGTGTGTGTGTGTGTGTGTGTGTGTGTGTGTGTGTGTGTGTGTGTGTGTGTGTGTGTGTGTGTGTGTGTGTGTGTGTGTGTGTGTGTGTGTGTGTGTGTGTGTGTGTGTGCGGGGCTGATGCTATCATGTACATTAACATACAATGTTTAGATTTTTACATATTTATTCCAGTCCCTGCAGATGATCCATGTCCCACATAAAAATCCTGTTATATCTAATTTAATCTAACTGCTATTTGAGAGCGTGTATAGTTTTGTGTTCCATATATTGTGAGTGAGAGAGAGGAGCGTGTGTGGGTGAGGCAGAATGCACGTGATAATGTATTCATCTACAATGCCTCTCCCTTTTCTCTAGCATCTCTGTATCTGCCCCTCTCCCCATGGCTGAGGGAGGTAGGGGCACCCCCTCCTCCCAGGCACAGCCCCCCCAATCAAAACAGATTTATGTTACTAGGCCTAATAAATATGCAGTAACGGCGCCTGTGTCAGTTTGTTCATATCTGCGTGAAAATGCGTCACAATGCTGGTGCACGTGCATTTTGTGGCATGCGCACTAGTGTTGATTTCGTCGACTAAAACTGAGACGAAAGATGTTCGTCGACTACCTTTTTTCACTGACACAAACTAAATGGAAACTAAATGAAAAGTAAGCTATATGATGACTAAAACTAAGACTAAATATACTGTGTAGAAGTGTAGAATAGGGTATTCTTACTTTCTCAAAAGAGTTGTTCTCGCACATTTCTCTCGCATTTGATGTACACCATAGCTTTTCACCGGGAGAAAAATAAAATAGAGGGGGTATGCGCATGCATGAAGTCAGTGGGAAAACGAGTGGAGTTTAACCTCGGTTAATGATTTCAGATAGAACTTTTGTGTTTGGATGTATGGGCTGTCAAGGCCAGAAAGTAGTTTATTTTGCTACTCGGTAGGCGTTCCCGCATAACGTCCAGGTATGGACGATGATGTCATGCGCATATATATACCCTCTATTGGTTTCTACCATAAGGAGTATTTTTAGGTTTTGGCCTAAAGTGACCCCACACGCCTCTGGAGGTGCTTTTTGAAGTGAAGTCATTATCTTCCGGGGGAGTCATTGGGATCAACGTGTGTGAGTCACTGTAGGTCTAGTTTGGTCCAGTCCCCGTGCGCATGAGGCTTAGGGTTTGCCTTTCAATGCTAGCAGGTCATTCTTTTTGTTAACCCTAACCCCTGAATGTCATTATAGGTAAAAAATTATAACAAAAATAGATGATATACAAGTAAAGGTCACACCTCGTTGTGAGCTTGTATAGATCATGTATTATATCTGCGTGACACCATATTATGACATTAAAGAATAAGAGCTCATAAAAGTTTTGTATTTTGTATAAATCCCTCTCTTATGTGCTTGCGCGCGCGCGTGCGTGCGTGTGAGATAAAGGGAGAATCGGAGGCAGAGAGAAGAGTGCATGTGTCAAACTTTGTACTGTATTGTACCGTGTTTGGACTTTGGCAAGCTCCTGTTTGATGTGTGCGGTTGGCTCACATCCATGCCTTTTCAAGGGTTTACTATAAGCACAATGCCTTTGGTAAATAACAGCGCTGTAGGGCCTCTCTCCAATGTGTGTGTGTGTGTGTGTGTGTGTGTGTGTGTGTGTGTGTGTGTGTGTGTGTGTGTGTGTGTGTGTGTGTGTGTGTGTGTGTGTGTGTGTGTGTGTGTGTGTGTGTGTGTGTGTGTGTGTGTGCGTGCGTGTGTTTGCCCGTGTGCTGTTCATGCACAAACGTGTTGCTTGCTCCCATGTGTGCTCTTCTTGCGCGCGAGTGTGTTTGTCTTTGGTGTTTGCGAGGGTCCTATAGCATAAAGCACTTTAATCTATTCCAACACAAATTAATATTGTAAGAGCGCGATTCATCTTTATAGCTGAGAGAGAAAGATGGCTGCTAATCCACTTCCACTCTGATAAACAGACCAGGATGCTGAAAGGCCAGTATTTAGCTGGGTTTGTCTCTAAGGGCCAAGCCTTGGCTTAAGCTTCTGTGACTTTCACCATCATTGAACCATGGCCGCATGCAGCAAAACCCGCCCACCGCGCTCAAGCAGCCTCCGAATTCATTTGGCTTAATTGGTAACATTAGAGTCGGGATATGGTTGCCTGGGTGACACGGGGATTGTTGCGCGGCATTGATTTGGCTCGGCTCGGAGAAGCATCTGGCCAATACCTTTAACAGGCTAGATCAGATCCATTATACAAGCATCTCTGCCCTCAGATGGTCGATGAGGGGCAACATTATAGGGAAACCTAAAGTAATTATACTCCCCTGAAGCCAGCATGCGGCTGTTTGGGAGTGAATGGTATAATTGATTGCACTTCCTTGATATTGTTACATCGCTTAATTTTTCTTTTTTTACAAGGGAACCTCTTGCTGCATTGCTTACGTCAGCTTGTTAAAGGTCCCTCCCCACCCAGTCCCACACATGCAGCTACATGGCTTGTTAAAGGTCCCTCCACACCCAGTCCCACACACGCAGCTACAAGGGTCATAAAGCCCTGAAGGCACTGCCGTCTCAACCTGAGTATTCAGGATGCAGCAAATGTCGGACTCAAACCCGCCTAGGTGCCTGGACCGCTCGGCCGGCCGGCCCAGGCCATGTCATCCCTTTTTAAAAATGTATCCCTATGATATTAAACCACACAAAAGCACCACGTGCACTGTGAATTGATACAGTATTAAGTCAGGGATGTGACAAATGACTGATATGAAAGTTGCAGAAGAGTATTCCGCACCAAAATGGTTCATATAGTTTGATGCCTCATTCATAGACGTTGATGCCTTTACTCATGCTGTTCCTTTTTCCAAATTAACATTTTGTTGCTTTTATTCGTGTTCTGTGTGGGTGTATTCATGACACAAACAACTGTTATTTTCGGGTGAATTCATCACATTAAAAACAATCACACCCGTGTGAAGTGAGTGGTGCAACTCCCTGTGGGGGTGGGGGGGGGGGGGGGGGCTGAGTTCCAGACCCACAAGAACGCACCCAGGGTGCCAGCCTGGTTCTGGCGAGCCGCCCGTGTCCGAAACGGTTGAGAAATGACAGAGTTACCGTATGGGGGTCCCTCTACTGTACTGTACTGTAATGTACTGTACTGGCACACCCGAAATCACCATATATACAGTTAATATGTGTGTGTTTGTGTGTGCTCAGACGCACCCAGCCACCCAGCCAGCCACCCACACACACACACGCACTCAAAAACACAAAACTAAATACTAAAACACACAAACGCCCCCGGTGTGTATAAGGGGGACCTATACACTCCCTGAGAGTGAAAACTGAAGCTGAACCCATTTAGACCTGAGCATGATTCTACACATGTCTTCTAAATCCATGTTTCTATGTCAGTCGTTCTCAAACGACCCCCAAATGTGATTGGCCACCGACCCCCATCTGAAAATATGTAGTTCCAGGGACCCCCCCAGGAGCAAAGATTTGAGCTCAAAACGTTCGCTCTGAAAGAATATATATTCAAAGATTCGCGCAACATTTTACATACATAATCATATCGTGTCCATCATACACTGGGATGAATTGGCTATTGTTGAGGTGCAAAATGAGTACTACTTAAATCCTCTATACTATGAAACGGACCTGTAAAGAGCACATTTGGCACGCTCTTATTTCACACTACACAAATCGATTTGCCAAACACTGATCTACAAGCTTTTAGATCGGCTATTTTGGGGCGAAAGTTCACCCCAGAATTGGGATGCTGATGGTCCATGTGGTTAACAAAAGTGGCATTTTAAGTTTCAAGCATTGATTATCGCGATAATATCGTTAATCACAATTATTTTTGCCACACAATAATCATGACACGTCATTTTCATATCATCCCATCCCCAACACTGATAATGATACCGTTTACCGTACGTGATCCCACACAGCCTTTGAGGGGGAGGGATAATGGCATAAGAAGGGAGGGAGAAGGAGGGGGGGGGGGGGTACTGCTGGATTTCCCCGTGCCACAAAAGCAGGAGAAATGCGTCACAGATCTCCCAGCAACGTGACTGCGGTACACAAGCCCTGATAGGACTGACACAGCAGGGTCTGTGTTATGCACAATATGTCCGCATGTGTGTTTGTTCGTACTCATACAGTATGTGAGTATTTATTTTACTAGTTTAGGGGTTTATACTGATTTGTATGACAAATAGCAGAAATGTACCGCAATATTTTTATTTAAAATATTCAGAATTCTCTGAACATTTTTGAAACATTTTGAAAATGTGCCCAAAATGGAGAGAGACTCCAGGGTTAATGTGGTTCTGCACAGGACAAACAGCAGAGCCTTTCATCTAATGTATCCGTCTCAGCTAATTGGCTCCATGATAAGAGGATGGACATATTATTTGTACCACCTCGTGGCATATTTACACTAAGGCTTACGCTGTAATAATGGCCGCTCTTATGGAAAGAAAAACAAATCACAATCAATGTCCATGGACATAATGGAAGCGACAGCTGCCAGCTGTGCACCATTTTGGGAAAAGGGACTCGTTGTTACAGTCTTATACAGTATACAGTCAAGTTAAAGGCTGCATGTAAGCGTAATGAGATCATTTAAAGTCCATTTAAGCCGAACCACTATACACCGCAGAAAGGCAAGACCTGGGGGAACACGATGGCAGAGATCATTTCTATGCAGATAGCTTTTGCTATTTATTTATTTTTCTTCCTCCTTCTAATCTAAAATGCCCCCTCCTGCATGGGATCGTGATTAAAGTGAAGTGCGTTTCACCCCCCCCCCCCCACACACACACACACACACACACACCATTGGGCGATTGGTTTCAGTGAACAGTATATAGCTGCAGCTATTGACTGAAGGAGAGAGATGGCTGGAGCCCAGTCAAGTGGATACGGTTATGTCTGTCTATCACCGTCCTGTTATAATAGAACTGGGTTGGTCTCCTCCTCCTCCTCCCCAGCCATTTTAGCCCCCTCCTTGTGTCAGTCAGAGGGGGGTGTCTGTCGCCATCAGCCCTCAGAGCTGGCAAGACTTCCATCTTTGCTTTGTGTCTGCCTGCTGTTATAGATTCCCGGTTCCTATCCCCAACAACTGTGTATAGCTGGCCAAATCCACATAAGCTCATTATTAATAGGTAGTGCACAGCCTGCCTGGCTGACAGCTGGCCACTGTTGTGCCCATTATTTAGCCACCAACTGCTGCAAAGGCATAACTGTACGTGAAATGAGTGCCGCCCGGGCGTCCAGGGCTGCTGCTGCTGCCGCCAGTCAGACTGACCAGACAGAAACTAAGGAAAGGAGAGGCATGGGTCTTGGGAGGAGGACAGTGGTGGAATAAGTAAGATTGGAAAAGTGATTGAGCGAGCGGGGTAAAGTGAAAGAAAAAGACGAGCGTATTACTTAGCTGATCAAGTATGCAAGGAGGATATAGGAGGTTTCTAATGTATTGCTTTAACATTTTGACCTAAGCTTAACTGCCTTGTCTCCTTTTGCAGTCTAGACAAATGCCCTAGCCTGGTGATTAGAGAAGGTTAACACAATTTTTACATACGACACCTCAGGCCGTCATAAGGATTCGAACTGAGAGGTGCCTTGAACGTCTCTGTACGTCATAGCGCACCCTCAAAGATACGGGGCGAGATAAGAATATTCAGAATTTTCCTATAATTTTTTTGGTCCGTTCACTTTTCGCTTTCCGTATGCTAACGCTCTGTGCAATTATTAGCTTGCCGTTGACTCACATGTTAGCGCGGCGGAAAGAATGACTCGTATCTCCTAATCCAGGGCGCTCTCCATGGTGATGAATGTATCGATATGCTGGCGCTTCATTTCTGCTCCTCATCCGTCTCTCCCGCAAAATATGAACGCTTTTTGGATCATATATCGTATAAATTAAAATGATCGGGATGTTAGGTCAACTTTGTCAAGTCAACTTTTTTAGGAAAGTGTTTCCGGTTCATGGCTTTCAGAGTAAAAGCGATCAGACAACTCTGGCACCCCAGAGCTCCTATTTTGATGCACTTCCGGCACTAAAAGTGTTGGGTGGCTAGACATTGGCGAAATAAAAGAAAGGCATGTTAATTAAGAGGAAGATCGGCCTTCGACACCTCTATGCTCCCACATATCTACAGGATTTACTGTTACAAGTAAGACGCGCGAACGCCGGAAGCCACGTGGTTAACACAAGTGGCATTTTAAGTTTTCAGCCTGGTGTTAAGAGAAGGTTAATGAGTGGCTAGACATTGGAGAAATAAAAGAAAGGCATGTTGGAAGATCCGGCTATCGACACCTCTATTAGCTCTTTACTGTTAATGTTATAGGTGAAGAGATGAGACAGACAAGATGTACTGTTGATGTTATAGGTGAAGAGATGAGACAGACATGGAAAAAGTGGACTGTCATGTGATTAGGAAGAGATCATGATTCATGACAATACAACATAGCCTGGGGGAGGCAGGCAGCTCTGTGCGGATCTGAGTCAATCTCTCTGGCTCAACGTGGCTTAATGCTTTGCCTGCATTGTTTACATGAATGTCATAATCATAATGGCAGTTAATTACCTCTCACGAGATAAAACGCTGCCTTTTTAATCCCTCGCCGAGTACTGCAAGCAGATTAATTTGTGGCCGGCGTTCAATTGATTCTAATTCAGCTGACCTTCAAACGGTTGGTAGTGGATCAGTTGTGGATGGTGGCCGTACATATCAACTAGTCATGGTGTGTGTGTGTGTGTGTGTGTGTGTGTGTGTGTGTGTGTGTGTGTGTGCGCACTCGCAACCAATCGTCCTTGTGCTTGAGACTCCTACAACCTTCAAACGTGCATATTGCTGAGGACCTGAGCGTGTGGCCAAGTGGGAAGTTGGGCAGATCAGCGGTTGTCCAAAAACCTTTAGAGTCGTTGACTAATCTACATCCAGGATGTTGCGGAAACATTTTTGTGATCCCTCTATTGTCGATGTACACTAAGTCAGTCTAAAGGTCCTTGCAAATGCTGCTAAAAATCCGAGTGTGTGCAAGTGTCCTTAGTACCACACGCTACATCAACGAGGTGCTTGCTGAAGTCAGAAATGACCACAGAACATCGGCGTTAAGATCAAAACCATGGAGAGCGCCGTAGATGTAGAGTTATGAGCACATTTTGTCGGCCCGTAAACAAGGAAGTGAACGGCAGTGCGCATTCGCAAAACCGGTCTAGGATCACTGAAGAAAAAATAAAAAAAGATTTTTATCAAATGGTTTGATATCAATCAATAAAACCTAAACCTAAAGATGTCTATACACGTCCAAGGCACCCCATGGTTTTGATTCTAAAGACACATCATTAGCATAATTAGTGTTAATATTATTTTTTATTTATGGCGTTTTATTAATTTATATTTTTTATAATCCTGATTAAGATCCTAAGGGATCGAAACGTAGATAGGCCTATATTTGCTGTCGGTCAGAAACCTCTTATTTTTTTACTTTTGTGTTTATTCTAGTATGAATTCACCCTTTGTCAAGTCCCGCCCGTGGTTCTGCCCCTCTTCGCACCCATTGGTTGCCGTGTCATCGTTGGACAAAAATCCTTTCTCTCCATCCACTACCATTGAAATAACAGGTTTTTCAGTTGCTTCGTATTGATATTCTTGTTATTTTAATGAATCTTTTGAAGCTTGTTTTGAGCTTTTGCTATTTTTATTTTTATTTTATTTTAATCCTGAAAAGTAACAGTTTTGGACATAATGAGGTTTCCACCCGACAGAGACGATATGCAATAAACACTGGGAGTTAACAGTCAACTCTATTTTTATACTCATCTTCTGTGATGAGTGTTTCACCAATCAATGTTCCATGTTTAGCCATGCTTGCTTTTAAGTGGTTTAATCTGGTCTCAAAAAGTACCCTCCCTGTACATAACTAAACTCTGGTAACACCAGAATAAATATACTGTATATTTCTGCCAAATTATTGGCCTATTAAACAAGGGACGCAGGTCTCATGTGGTTAAAATACCCTTTTGTACAATAACAATGTATGGCTTTCCAGACAGTTATCTAACTATCATCCTCTTAGTGTTTAGTGCTGGCCTCGGACACCCATAAGGCTCCAGCTCAGCTAAGAGCCAGGACAGACATGATGTGTCCCCGCAGAGGTGACATGTCACGAGCTCCTTTTGACATCGGCTGCATTTCCGTCACCACTCCCCTGACTGCTGTTGTCTGTGTAAGACAAGAACACAGGGAAGAGAGGGTGACATACTGTATGAGTGGAGAGAGCTATGAGTCTATGATGTGTGGGTTTAACAGTGCGGCAGTGCCTGGCTGTTAAGCCCACAGACAGACCTCGAGTCTAGTCCTTGAGCTCATTGAATGGCTAAGAGAAATGTCCATGATAATAAGTGTGTCTGGAAGTGTGTGTTTGCTAGCTAGACCGATCAGCACCAAATCTATTCTGCACACTGCCAGTAGGCCAAAGGCTCAGGTTTTTATCTTTCAAGATGGGAACCCATTTTTTCGTTCTTGTTGCTATGTACAGTATGAAACAACATCATTTTTAAGTGGTGCAACCACTTCCTTAAGTAGCTTTGTGTGTGCCTGGCTGGCTGGGTGGGTGGGTGGCTATGTCTGAGCACGGAAATTGCATTTATTTGGTTTTCAGAACCAAGTGTCAATGTTGCAGCGACACACACATAGTACATATTCACGTCTGTATATATGATGATTTCAGGTGTATCAGTACAGTACAGTACAGTACAGTACAGTACAGTACAGTACAGTACAGTACAGTACAGTACAGTGACCCCCTGGGACCCCCCCCTCATTTCTCCCAATTGGGAACCAATTGGGAGAAATGAAGAGCAGGGACGACACAACGTGCAGTATACTGCTGAGTCGCAGTCAGATAATGCCTCTCCCTGATCTACCATCTCTCCAGTCTCTCTCCTCTCTTAGCTGATTATATTCTGTAGATTGACCATCAAGGCAGCCTCGCGAAGTGAACAAACCTTTTGTGTAACACGCTCTTTTTATATTTTATTATTTATTTTTGTATTTATTTACCAGGGACAGTGCACATTATCATTATGTCAGTTTTCTTATCCAGGTAAATGAGCCAGAGTTTAACCAAAAGCTACTTTTCATCTGTAGTCCCTGAGCAGCAGGCTGTTAAAAAGTGGTGATATAACTATCCATACAGCCATATAGCTGGTGGAGCATTAATTGCCAACTCCTATACAGTACACAGTGGGCACCAGGAACTGGCCCAAATGTAGGCGTGGAGCGAGTTGTGTAAAGTGCAGTATGGGCAGTAGACGGCAAAATCGGACGGCAAGTTGAGCCATGGTCTGTTGAATAGCCAGTTCATTAGCGAATGAAGTGCTTCGGGCATTAAATACTGTAGCAACTGTGAGTTATGATGTGCATACATGAGCTGAGTTCAGTCCACGCGGTGGTTCCTTAATGCTGCATGCATCTGTATTCTGTAGTCCAATTCTCTCATGCTGGCTGCAGGGGGATTTGACAACACAGGGATTTGTAGGTTACTGCTCTACTTGAGACGACTGAATAACACTAGTATACCAACATATTGGTATAAAAATGCATACAAAAATCAAAATAAAATAATAAAAATAATAACGCAACAACATAAAATGTGTTGCATCATTCTCATCGCAAATCATTGTGAACTTGTAGACCCGGCTATTTTCAAATGGATGAAATGTATAGGGCTGAAATGGGTAATTGCAATAATAATCTAAATCTACAAAGTAACTAGTAACTAAAGTTAGTGGAGTAAAAGTATAATATTTGCCTCTGAGATGTAGTGGTCTTGGAGTAGAAGTAAATGTAATGAACATTGAAAATACTCCAGTAAGGTTTTACAAAAAAAGTAAGTTATACTGTACTCGAGTAAATGTACTTAGTTCCTTTACACCAATGAAGACTAGGCATATACCGGTAATACGGTAATACTTTTCTGTGCAGCAGCTGATCCAAATAATTGACTATGACTTTTGAATTGTATATCAAATATTCAGGAAAGTAATAGTACATTTTGCTCAAACTACATAAAAAAACGTTCCCGCCACCAGTTCCCTTTTTAAAGTGAACCTACAGTATTTGTTTGACCAAAGTTGATTTATGGTATGAGGGGCATATTGTATTCAAATAAGTGTAGGAATTTGCAGATAAGACTTGCATCTTATTCGCCATAGAGATGTGGAAAGATGAATTTCAGATTGTTATTAACGCCATCCAATGCAAGTGCTTGGATTTTATTTTAAAGAGGCCAGTCCTTCCCATGTCATGACAAGTCAAATGTTCACAACGACCTCTTTGAGCAGAAGCCGAAATAAAGGGCACAGACCTCTGACAAAGACTATGAATCAGCCAATACATAATTTAAGACGGGGAGTAAAATGAGAATCCCGTACTCTTCATCATGCAGTACTGTATGTTTAATTAATGATCCAATGTATCTGTCATATTACTGTTATCTATAAAGCATGCATTATTCACTATGCTAAATGGAATGCATGCATTATGTGAAACCCTCTAGAGATGGAAATCTTCAATCAGGGGCGTTGAAATGGATCCCTGGCCCTCACTGTGCTGAAGTGCATGTCGGACACGCACACTCCTTAACACCTAGAACGCCCGGGGTTATTTAATCCATTACATTATAGCGCCCAGTCGATATATAAACACGGACCACTTTTACCGACGGACCGGATGTTGTTGTGAATGTGTGTGTAGCACACAATAATAGCCACACCACTCTAGAGTCGATCGACAACAACGAGAGGTAAGAATAAATCTATCGCGACTAGCGACTGGACAGCGGATGGCCGTCAAACACATGATCTTTTTTCATAATTAGACGGGATGATTTAGATTGCGAGTTATTAATGTTTTAAGATTTTCGTTTTCGTTTTTCGATGACGTCTCACTCTTATGCAACATTGAGGATTTCCCAACAGGCGCTCCCAGGCTGTGGAGCCATGCAATCCGTTTTCATATCAATAAACTTCGTCTTTTGGACAATACTTCGTCCTGGGCGTCGGGCGTTACTAATAGAAAAGACAAAGATACTTCGTCCTGGGCGTTCAGGACAGTTTAAGGGCCCCAGACGGAGGTCTCCGTCCTATTAATTAATTACGTGCAAAGCCCTGGACGGAGATTGATTAATAGGACGGAGATTATTGATATCAAAACCGATCGCATCGCTCCACAGGCTGGGAGCAGAGTCCTGCATGGGTCCAATTTTCGATACCCGCCCCGGCCGTCAATCATCAGTTCTGCTACCCGCCCGTTACCCGTGATTTATATAAAACTCTAAACCAGATCCGACCCGCCCGTCAATAAATGGACCCGTTACCCGCCCCGTTACCCGTTCGTATCACAGGCACCGATAGCTATCATTGACTTTATTTCATTCAACACCGCATGTGGTGTGGTGGTGACGGTGGTGGTGGGCGGCGGCAGTGTGTTGCACATGGAACAGAAGACATGTAGTTCATGACTGAGGCAGTGAGGCTACTGCTGCTTATTATCACAACATAAAGTTATATCATGATTTCAACCTAAATGGCATATTGGCATAATAATCAACAAGGAGAGGATGATATAAAAAAAGATTAGCCTGATGAGTCGACCGTCTTGATCCAAGGCTGTTTCAAACATGGTCATCACTCATCAGGCTAATCTTTTTAACTTTATTTACACTTAGACAGAGTGGCGCATTAGGCCAACATTACCTGGGTTAGCTTACATCTTGTGTTGAATGTTGGCATTATAAATTATAATCCCTTGGTGTTTCATCAGCGCGAACGGAAATATAGGCTACAGTCTGCAGCCTGGTGATAAAAAAATAAACTCCACGTGTGAAATGCTACGATAAGGAAGCAAGGATTAGACCGTGATGTCACTGCTATGCAACAAGGAAGTAGCATGAAGCACAGCAGCAGAAACAGAACGCCATTATGAAGGAATCAGCAGTGATGTGACATCACTGTCGATTCCTTGGGCATGTGACGGATTTAACTTGTCTCCACTGTTGAGGAGAAACCCCAGCACAGCTGCTGTTTATAACATTGCGCAGTGTGGGTCCACTGATTAAAAAAGGTTACACGCCCGCGCTGCGTTGCGTTCCGCCCGCACCCGGACCCGTTAATTTATAAAGGTATATATACCCGCCCGTTCATACCCGTCAAACACGGGTACCCGCGGGGAATCACAGGTATACGACCCGTTGCAGGACTCTGGCTGGGAGCCTCTGTTGCGCAACATTTGATTTTGCACAACAGTGGGACGTCATCGAAAATGTTCCTCCCCCATTTCAGCCGAAGAGATCGAAAATCTTAAAACGTGAATAACTCTTGATCTAAAATTTGCTTAGAATTGGACGGAATGATTTAGATTCTAAATCATTCCGTCCAATTCTAAGCAAAGATTATGTGTTAGACGGCCCACCGCGGTCCCGTCGCTAGTCTCGTTAGAATTAATCATACCTCCCGTTGTTGTCGATCGCCTCGGGAGTGTTTTGGCTACATCAAGCTGCTTCATCTACATCCGGGATAGATTACGTTCCGTCGCTAAATGTGCTCCGCTGCTATAAATCGCTGGGCGCTCTGATTTAATGGATTAAATAACCCCGGGGCCCTCAAGGTGTTAATGAAGTGTTACTGTATATTTCAGCAGCTCTCTGTGAGTAGGCTGAGTATGAAAATAATCCTCTCGAGACCACACTGATTAGTTTCCGGCGGCGACCACCGTATACACTCAGCTGTCCTCTTTTCTGCACCCTCTTTCAACAGGAACACTTTACGCCGGAGTGCAAGTTCAAGGAGTCTGTCTTTGAGAACTACTACGTGACGTACTCCTCCATGCTCTACCGCCAGCAGCAGTCGGGCAGGGGCTGGTACCTCGGTCTGAACAAAGAGGGAGAAATCATGAAGGGGAATCACGTCAAGAAGAACAAGCCAGCAGCCCATTTCCTCCCCAAACCTCTGAAAGGTGAGAGCCCTTGTTTATAGGATGCTCCGTCGTGCTCATTATCATCTATTGAGAAACTTTTCTTGATTAATCAGCAATGTTGCTTTTCCCAACATTCCTGGACGGGTCATTTTGTTCCAAAGGGGAAAAGCTTCAATGAGAGACACTGGCTTTTGGCGTAGATAATAATGTCCCCATCCCTGGGGTGCATGATGACTCAGCCAGTAGTTGGCAATCTGCTTCTTGTGAGTTTGGAAGGGCCTAAGCTCAAGTCCGGCTCCTGTCTTTGGTTGCATGCATTTATTTATGTTCATTTTGATTTCTCATTTTGCTTCCAATTTAGTGGAAAACCTGTCGGTTGGTCTTAGGGAGTTTGTAGACAACTGAAACACGTGATGTGGCCAGCCGCTTCTTTTAACCTGACAGTAGGGAGTTTAACCGGGAGGAACACGCTGTCCTTCCCAGTTCTAACCCTCCTGAACCGCCACCCTGGCAACCTGTACCATTCGCAAGTCAGTGGTGGAAAGTAACTATGTACATTTTTTAGGTATTTGTACTTTACTTTTACTTCTACTCCACTACATCTCAGAGAAAAATATTGTATTTTTACTCCACTACAATTATTTGAAAACGTTAGTTACTAGTTACTTTGTAGATGTTGATTATTATTACAAAGCAAGCATTAAGACTTTTACTTGTAACAGAGTTGTTCTATATTTCAATATTGATACTTTTACTTAAGTAAAAACTTTGAGTACTTTTTCCACCACTGCTGGCAACCTATATGATTCGCTAGTGCAGAGACAGAGATGCCGTCCCCACCCAGCTTCCCAGATGCGTACTGTACATGCCAAATTGACGCCCAGTACTTTGAATGGAAGCGACGAGGCATTTTATTTTACAGGAGAGCCAGGGGGAGCCCCACCCATCCTGGTCTTGTACCTGGTGGTGGTTATACACGTGGTTATGGAAAAAGGATAGTGGGGTGGGAGGCACTGGGTCTGCACTCTGTGTTGAAAAGACCACAGCCCTTTCATCTCCCAACAAGACGCAGACTTACCTGTCAGCAACAATGGAAGAGAGTGGTAGGGTGTGTTTTCACTTCAGCCAGATGAAAGGCGAGGACACATGAGAATCTGTATGAGAGTGTAAAAGCTAGCTATAGCAACACATATGTGACCGCTCCCAGTATTTTCAACCACAAGTCGGCAGTAATGAAACTTCACAATAGGCCGAAATACCTTCTTTTTTTTGTTGGTGGTTTTCGTTTTTAGCCACATTAACACAGTTGGAATGTTAAAGAATGTTTTTATTCCATCAGAAAGTCGTACTAGTGTCATTAAGTTGTTGTATTTACATTGCAAAAATGTCTCTATAATTACAGATTATTTGCCGTATTTTGGGGGTGTGAACATTCCTGCACGTATTTACATAGAGTCGTTTCGATTGGCCGTAGCTATCTTTGTTCTCCAGTTACAGTAGCCGTGCAGTGTGTTTCTGTGACAATAGTAAATACAACATCAGCATTATTGTTAACTTGATATGATGCTGTTGGATATTGTAATAAAAGTATAAATTAACTGATTTACCCGTCGTCCACTGAAGAAAAAATAAGTTGCTGCCAGTTTTATGTTTGTTTGTGGTCTCCACACCACACGCGTTCTGACGATTGTCTTAGTTGTAAATCTATTCTTCTGCCCTTTATTTCAGTGCACACATGTGCATGTTTAGCACTGTTTTAATCTTTGTAACGTTATTACCGTTGGATGCAGCTGCCTGATGATCAATACATACATGAATGAATAACATTGCGCGTGATCGCGCGTCGTGGTGAAATCCGTCTTTTATATAATTTGATCAATCCATGACATTGTTGTTGTTAGAAGAACAGCTCAAATATTGAATGTGAAGAAAATGATAGTGTAGTACAAATCCTGGTGTGATCTTCTTAAAAGTGGAAACTTTTAACAAACGTCTAAGGTATTTTTTCCCCTGACTTTCTGTTGGTAAGGTTTTAACTCTTTCACATCAGTGCACGGCTGATTCAAGCCATGTATTTAGGGGTAAAAAGGTACCTTTGTACATAATAATGTAATGTAAACATACAGCATTTTTAAATTTAGCAATTAAAAGCATGGGTCTAAAACTACAAGTAACTTCATGGAATAAATTATAGCCTACTTTCAGTGTTAGCTGCAAGTAGTTTTACTCCACATGTATTCTTCTTTTACTAAGTGTCCACTCTCAAGTCATTCTGTGCAGTTGACAGCTAACCCAGTGGTTAGTGGATGGGGGGGGAGTGTTTATACAAGTATCTAGGGGTGGAGACAAGTATCTATTATCACACCCATTCCTGGGCTCAAATTCTAGGGAAACTTTAAAGGGGGAATTCTCTAATTTGACATTTCTGGTTCAACACGATTCAAATGGTCATATCTTCTTCATTTTTACCCCAATTTCAATTTAAATTATCAAACCACTGTCCCCAGTCACATATTAGGATTAATTATTTATTAGGAGTGTAACGATACATTTTAACAGTGATACGATACGTATTACGATTACATGATTGACGATACGATACATGGACGATATTGGTTCATTATGGCGATCCGATACGATTCAATGATTTGTAATCGATACAGTAACTATTTAGAAAATACATTAAATATGTGTGATACTTGTAGATAGTGCAGGTTTTTTAAGTGAAAGATTTATTATTATGGATATAAATGAGTAAACACAGTGATTCTCTGGCAAATCGATGGAAATTGTATTCGAACACATGGACAGACCCACGCCTTGACATGATCACAGAGAATACACACATTTATCGATAGACCAATTGTAGCTATATGGAATGGAAAAGTAATTAAACCCATGTTTTTCTTTTTTTCTAAATGCAATGTACAAATACTTAGCATTGATCAAATATATTATTTACATTACATCGCAAAACAATTTGATACCGATTATCTCCATTTTAAAAGCATACGATACAAAGTCATACGATACGATATTTGCCACTTACATTTCGATATATTTTGATAGTTACTATATCGTTGTAATATATATTGTTGTAACTGCACTCTGCTGTCCACCACACCAAATTCCTAACATGTTTACATGTCATGGCAATAAAGAAGGCTTCTGATTCTGAATATAGCCAGAGAATGGCTCTACACAGATACAAATACAATCAGCTTTTCGACCGTTTGTGTATTTCATACCAAACGTCAAGGACAAATAAATTCAGTGAGGAAGTTTGTGCTATTATCCAAAGATTTATTTTACAGCCATTGTATCCTACTCAAACTTCACGTTATACAGTGCTGCAGAAAGAAAAAATATAGCACAATTCTAAAAGGAACAGAAGAAGTGGAGAGAAAATAATGAAAGGAAAAAGGGAGACAAGAGGCAGCTCATAAAGATTCTCATGCGGTGGTGTTAACAGGGCACCAATTAGAGAGCTGTCTCTGCGCTGGCAACACCGTCTCCACCAGCCGCTCCTTACTCCCCCACTGGTTCCAGTCCACAAGCCTCTATCAGCCCACAGCTTTTAATTCTAACCGTCACCTCACTTCGCCTCTCTCATCTTTCTGTAAGCCGAATGCGGCCAAGCGACAAGCAACTTCAGCATGGGTCATACAAATGCAGCCAGAGCAAATCCCCATAGAACGTTCTAGAATGATCCTAGAATGCACACAGTGCGTCTCAACAAGCATGCATGCATCTTTAACTGTGAGAGGGTAATTGCGGGCTGGTGTGCCTCATGTGAAAAATAGAGAAATACAATTAACAGTGTTGGAAGTATGGATGTTATTGGTTGCTCGTGAGAACAGCTAGCAGCAATTTTGTCGAGGTGATACCCTGACCCCTGGGTCAGTCGGCTCCAAATTGCTTAACGCCATCGCTAACAAGCTTGGTATCGTTCCTCAGGCATTTCCTGATGAAGTCCTGCCTTTGATTGGCGTGTGTACATATGGATGCTCTTGTGTATTGCCAGCATAACCAAAAATGCTAGGCAAAGCAGGGCCCCTCTGCTGTGTCGGGTTCGCTGTTTCAGCCACACACTCCCCGTGGGCCGGACATCAAACAGCATTCTAGGCAAAAGGATGTTGACTATAGTATCCTGAAACCAGAAACTGATGCAGAATCTGCTGAATGGGACGTGGTGTGCACACACAGCAAAGCTAAAGCACTAGACGCTCCTATAACAAAAAACATCGCATGGATGCACCTGGGACGTATCCTCAGTGATGTATCCTGAGGTCAACGGGGTTTCGGGTCTCGCAACATCATACCCCTCACTCAGGCGACCCAGCCGGGAGTGATCAAGTCCCGACTTACGTCCCAGTAGCTACCCTCAATCAGTCCCACTAGGGAAAAACCAGGGGCACACAATCCGTTGGAACTACTCCAGAACTACTCTGCAAAGGGCTGGGAGGTACACTTCTGGCAAATGGAGGGACTAGGCTCTGTGGGTTGTCTCCTGTCCGGGCTCCTCCTACGTCTCATCAGGTCCACTCCTGCTCCTGCTCCTGAATATATATATATATATATATATATATATGCCTTTCTGTGGCAATAAAAACAACTTTTTACACTTTTTGGCACTGATTAGTCCAGATTGATTTGCAAGATTAGTACCTGACATGCACAGAAAGACACACAAGACAGACGGCTACTATATAGATGGCTTACCCCATAAGAGCCATTCCATATCAAGCACAAATACATCGGTAAGCCCAAGTGAAGTGTTTTGGCCCTTCTAATTAGGCGAACACCTCCACTAGCTGAACATCGTGTGTGATTGGTGAGAAGTGCAAGGTGGTCGTGATTTATTTTGTATAAAAGATCTTCAATTCGGTTCAGCAAACCCTGCCAAAGTGAAAAGCAGGCTATGCTTGCAGGCTTCATTCTGTTTTTGTCCCTCCTCCATAACACAGTACGCGATACATCTATGATACAAGAACGCCGCCAATGCAGAGGACTTGACTGAATGAAACAGCCTGGACTTTATAGTTTGCTGTCCCAAAAACCTTGCCCATGTTTTACAATGTCTTTGTGTGTTTCCACAGTGGCCATGTACAGAGAGCCATCCCTCCACGACCTGACAGAGTTCTCCCGCTCTGGCAGCGGCACGCCCACCAAGAGCCGGAGTGCCTCGGCCGCGCTCAACGGAGGCAAGGCTGTGAGCCAGCATGAGTCCACGTAGCTGGGCCTGCCGCAGCGCCGCAACCGCCACCGCCACCGCCGGGCAGAACGACGAAAAAAAAACCTTACCTCCAGCAAGAGCGTCAATTCAAGCGTATCCAGTCAGCAGTTTGGGATTAGCTAAGACAACACAAAGCATATATACACACACACACACACACACACACACACACACACACACTCTCATCCACCACCACCCTACACGCAACCCACTGATCATGATTAGCTAACCATATCTTGGGGGCAATCTTTCTTTCGTCCTCGACACATCAATAGTCCAACATCAACAACAACATCATCCATTCTTGACTTTAAAAAATAGTATGGGAAAAAAAGAAAAAATCATATTTCCTTTCTTCTGTTGGTCACATGGCCATTTAGCTCATCTTTAGTATTATTATTATTATTTATTTATTATTATTTATTTCCAATGGACGATAACATAATGTTTGCTTATACCTCACTGTCACCAAGGGAGGCAGGCAGGCATGCAGACTGGCAGGCAGGCCGGTGGGCATTCAAAGGCAGCCTGTCCTCATAGGCTGCAGAGGTACGGTAATAACCGTAGAGGTTATTACCACCCTCCACACCACCCCCCAGTCCTCTGTTTCATCCAAGCTTCTGTGAATATGATGCCTGCTATGTCCTCCCTGGTGCCCGGAGCAGCCCACAGCCCTGCTGGGGCATGCAGCCAGCCAGACGGTAGCTCTCCTCCTGCATTCTAGTGCACACGACACGACGCGCAGAGACTGAGCTCTCTCTAGCATGGGGAAAACAAAGCCTATGTTCAAGCTGATCTGAAGTATGTGAGGGACAGCGTGGCTCTTGCTTGTTTCGTTTTGTTTATCTTTTTTCCCCTTTTTCCTGAGATGCCACAGCTGCAACCTTGCTTTTATTTTTTATTTTTGGCTGAGAACGTTTGAATATTTATTCATTGTTTTTGTTACCCCCCCCCCCAACACACACACACACACACACACACACACACACACACACAATGTTGTAATCCTTCCATCGTCCTTTCCTCAGTATTTGTATTTTTGTGGCTGTTTCCGCCATTGAAAGGGGTTCCAGCACACCAAAGACAGAACTGAAAGAGTGTTCCCTTTAAGCCGTTCAAAAACCAAGCCAGTATGCAGTATAGAGGCACAGCCGGGAGTTACTTTTTTATTTCTTATCGCACATTTTTGATGAGGTATAGAAACGATATCAAGAAAGAGAGAGGAACAGTGGGGAAAAAGGATGATTTCTATTTTATTTATTTTTTCAAGCCTGTGGAAGTTGGCAACCTGCTTGGTCGTCTAGTCAGTGCTTTCTGCTGATATACTGTACTCAGACAGAGGTGCACAATGACTGTTCAGTGTGTACCCCCAGCGTTCCCTTCTGTTTCTATTGTGTCACATATCATGTCTCTGTACGCCCCCCCCCCCCCCCCGTGTTTGTGTGACATACTCCAGACCCCCCACCCCACCCCTTCTCGTCTCGTTGTCGACCATTATCGGCCGATTTTGTCCGCCATATAGGAATATATGGTGTCAGATCCTTCCAAGGAATCTTGTTATGTGTTTGAGTAACTTATCGTGGTGACAATTTTCTATATTTAAAGAAATGAATACTGTGGAATTTTAGGTGGCTTAACATTTTATAGGTAATGTCATTTGTAAAAGTGCAAAAAAAAGAAAAAGAAAAAAATATATATACTATATATATTTAAAAAAAAAAACTTTCCCTCTCTTGCACAGGGCATGTACAACACACAATTATTGTGTACAAAAAGGACCCTTTTTGTGGGCTGTGTACTCTTTCCCTTCAGCTTCTTTATTGGCACATGCTTCGGGGAGGCTTTCTTTGTCATGAGTCTCCTCAGGAGGTGGTTTTTATTGGGTGAATATCTGTTGCATGGGAGAAGGCAGGGGATTCTGGTCTAGAGCTGCATGATGTAGGCTATGTGTATTAACCCATGTTAGATCATGTGTTCCAAATGTCCAGGATCAATCTGATTTGAAAAGAAAATTAAAAAAACACACACACGACAGGCTGACATGGCTGTCTGGTACCTTCCAATTGTTTATTATTTGTTGTATACACAAAATGCACTAAATAAAATGTTTATATTAAGATTTAATTTTAAAATATGTTTGGCTTTTTCCTCTTTTGAGTCATCGCCTCAAATGTGTGTGCAGTCCATATTGTGTGTGTGTGTGGTGTGTTCCGCAATTTTTCCACAACACTCCGCAATTTGCTAATGTTTCTCATCCTCCGCAACACTCCGTAATTTGCTAATGTTTTGCAATTTTGCAATTTACGCAATTTCTGCAATTTTCAATTTCCGCAATTTCCACAATTTTCAATTTACGCAATTTACGCAATTTCCAATTTACGCAATTTCCGCAATTTCCAATTTCTGCAATTTCTAATTTCTTTTTCCGCTTTAACGGATCGTTTTTTTTTTTTTTTTTAACACACCGCAATTTTTCCGCAACACTCCGCAATTTGCTAATGTTTCTCATCCTCCGCAACACTCCGTAATTTGCTAATGTTTCTCATCCTCCGCAACACTAAATTTTTCCGGTAAATACAACACATTGAGCAGGGCACTGCACCCAGCTAACATGTCCATCTGGGCCCCACTTGGGTTTTCACATGGGCTATGGGCATGGGTTCCGAGTGGGCCGTGCACCCAGTTTTCACAAAGGGCCCACCCGTGTTAGCCCATATGGGCTTATGCAGGTTTCTAAGTGGGTCTTAGGTGGTATCCAAATGGGCCATTTTATTTCAGAACCATGTGTGCGCCACCTGTGTTTGCCTATATGGGTTTGAACTGGGATCTGATTGGGCCTTAAGTGGGTACCAGCTGGGCGAATTATATGTGACCCATGTAGGCCACACTTGTGCCTCATTGTCTTCCGTCCTGTTTCTGTTTTCCCCTGCTGTCGATTGTTCATTCCTACAGATAGGATGCAGTGTTTCCAGTTTTCTGTAGTAGTTTCTTCAAGTGTTCAAACTTTATGACTGGATAGCACTTGATCTGTAGAGTCCTACATTACTATCTCCTACGATCAAGGGTTAGGGTTAGGGTACTGTAGCATGCCGTTTTTTCATCATTTTTGAGGATTTGAAAAAAATGACGAAAATCACTCCGACACCATGGACTATAACCCATGGTCAGGAAGTGATTTTGTCTTTTTTTCAAATCCTCAAAAATGATGAAAAACGGCGCGCTATAGTATGCCGTACGATATGGGCTATAGCCCACGGTCCAAAATGATGAGAAACGAGGCTAACTTTTTATTTCAAAATGTCAAAAAACATGGGCTATAACCCATCGTTTTTGTCATTTCGTCATTTTTTTCAAATCCTCAAAAATGATGAAAAACTGCGCGCTATAGTATGCCGTACGATATGGGCTATAGCCCATGGTCCAAAATGATGAGAAACGAGGCTAACTTTTTTTTTCAAAATTTCAAAAAACATGGGCTATAACCCATCGTTTTTGTCATTTCGTCATTTTTTTCAAATCTTCAAAAATTATGAAAAACGGCGCGCTATAGTATGCCGTACGATATGGGCTATAGCCCACGGTCCAAAATGATGAGAAACGAGGCTAACTTTTTTTTTCAAAATTTCAAAAAACATGGGCTATAACCCATCGTTTTTGTCATTTCGTCATTTTTTTCAAATCTTCAAAAATTATGAAAAACGGCGCGCTATAGTATGCCGTACGATATGGGCTATAGCCCACGGTCCAAAATGATGAGAAACGAGGCTAACTTTTTTTTTCAAAATTTCAAAAAACATGGGCTATAACCCATCGTTTTTGTCATTTAGTCATTTTTTTTCCTGCAATTTCCGCAATTTGCAATTTCCCCAATTTCCGCAATTTCCGCAATTTGCCAAAAACCATCGTTTTTGTCAAATTGCGGAATTGCGGAAATGGAAATTGCGGATTTTCTTTTTCATTTTTTCATTTTTTTCAAATCCTCAAAAATGATGAAAAACGGCGCGCTATAGTATGCCGTACGATATGGGCTATAGCCCATGGTCCAAAATGATGAGAAACGAGGATAACTTTTTTTTTCAAAATTTCAAAAAACATGGGCTATAACCCATCGTTTTTGTCATTTCGTCATTTTTTTCAAATCTTCAAAAATGATGAAAAACGGCGCGCTATAGTATGCCGTACGATATGGGCTATAGCCCACGGTCCAAAATGATGAGAAACGAGGATAACTTTTTTTTTCAAAATTTCAAAAAACATGGGCTATAACCCATCGTTTTTGTCATTTCGTCATTTTTTTCAAATCCTCAAAAATTATGAAAAACGGCGCGCTATAGTATGCCGTACGATATGGGCTATAGCCCACGGTCCAAAATGATGAGAAACGAGGCTAACTATTTTTTTTCAAAATTTCAAAAACATGGGCTATAACCCATCGTTTTTGTCATTTCGTCATTTTTTTCAAATCCTCAAAAATGATGAAAAACGGCGCGCTATAGTATGTCGTACGATATGGGCTATAGCCCACGGTCCAAAATGATGAGAAACGAGGCTAACCTTTTTTTTCAAAATTTCAAAAAACATGGGCTATAACCCATCGTTTTTGTCATTTCGTCATTTTTTTCAAATCCTCAAAAATGATGAAAAACGGCGCGCTATAGTATGCCGTACGATATGGGCTATAGCCCACGGTCCAAAATGATGAGAAACGAGGCTAACTTTTTTTTCCAAAATTTCAAAAAACATGGGCTATAACCTTTCGTTTTTGTCATTTCGTCATTTTTTTCAAATCTTCAAAAATGATGAAAAACTGCGCGCTATAGTATGCCGTACGATATGGGCTATAGCCCACGGTCCAAAATGATGAGAAACGAGGCTAACTTTTTTTTCAAAATTTCAAAAAACATGGGCTATAACCCATCGTTTTTGTCATTTCGTCATTTTTTTCAAATCTTCAAAAATGATGAAAAACGGCGCGCTATAGTATGCCGTACGATATGGGCTATAGCCCACGGTCCAAAATGATGAGAAACGAGGCTAACTTTCTTTTTCAAAATTTCAAAAAACATGGGCTATAACCTTTCGTTTTTGTCATTTCGTCATTTTTTTCAAATCTTCAAAAATGATGAAAAACGGCGCGCTATAGTATGCCGTACGATATGGGCAATAGCCCATGGTCCAAAATGATGAGAAACGAGGCTAACTTTTTTTTTCAAAATTTCAAAAAACATGGGCTATAACCCATCGTTTTTGTCATTTCGTAATTTTTTTCAAATCTTCAAAAATGATGAAAAACGGCGCGCTATAGTATGCCGTACGATATGGGCTATAGCCCACGGTCCAAAATGATGAGAAACGAGGCTAACTTTTTTTTTCAAAATTTCAAAAAACATGGGCTATAACCTTTCGTTTTTGTCATTTCGTAATTTTTTTCAAATCTTCAAAAATGATGAAAAACGGCGCGCTATAGTATGCCGTACGATATGGGCTATAGCCCATGGTCCAAAATGATGAGAAACGAGGCTAACTTTTTTTTTCAAAATTTCAAAAAACATGGGCTATAACCCATCGTTTTTGTCATTTCGTCATTTTTTTCAAATCTTCAAAAATGATGAAAAACGGCGCGCTATAGTATGCCGTACGATATGGGCTATAGCCCACGGTCCAAAATGATGAGAAACGAGGCTAACTTTTTTTTTCAAAATTTCAAAAAACATGGGCTATAACCTTTCGTTTTTGTCATTTCGTCATTTTTTTCAAATCTTCAAAAATGATGAAAAACTGCGCGCTATAGTATGCCGTACGATATGGGCTATAGCCCACGGTCCAAAATGATGAGAAACGAGGCTAACTTTTTTTTTCAAAATTTCAAAAAACATGGGCTATAACCTTTCGTTTTTGTCATTTCGTCATTTTTTTTAAATCTTCAAAAATGATGAAAAACGGCGCGCTATAGTATGCCGTACGATATGGGCTATAGCCCACGGTCCAAAATGATGAGAAACGAGGCTAACTTTTTTTTTCAAAATTTCAAAAAACATGGGCTATAACCTTTCGTTTTTGTCATTTCGTCATTTTTTTCAAATCTTCAAAAATGATGAAAAACGGCGCGCTATAGTATGCCGTACGATATGGGCTATAGCCCACGGTCCAAAATGATGAGAAACGAGGCTAACTTTTTTTTTCAAAATTTCAAAAAACATGGGCTATAACCTTTCGTTTTTGTCATTTCGTCATTTTTTTCAAATCTTCAAAAATGATGAAAAACGGCGCGCTATAGTATGCCGTACGATATGGGCTATAGCCCACGGTCCAAAATGATGAGAAACGAGGCTAACCTTTTTTTTTCAAATTTTCAAAAAACATGGGCTATAACCTTTCGTTTTTGTCATTTCGTCATTTTTTTCAAATCTTCAAAAATGATGAAAAACGGCGCGCTATAGTATGGCGTACGATATGGGCTATAGCCCACGGTCCAAAATGATGAGAAACGAGGCTAACTTTTTTTTTTCAAAATTTCAAAAAACATGGGCTATAACCCATCGTTTTTGTCATTTCGTCATTTTTTTCAAATCTTCAAAAATGATGAAAAACGGCGCGCTATAGTATGCCGTACGATATGGGCTATAGCCCACGGTCCAAAATGATGAGAAACGAGGCTAACTTTCTTTTTCAAAATTTCAAAAAACATGGGCTATAACCTTTCGTTTTTGTCATTTCGTCATTTTTTTCAAATCTTCAAAAATGATGAAAAACGGCGCGCTATAGTATGCCGTACGATATGGGCAATAGCCCATGGTCCAAAATGATGAGAAACGAGGCTAACTTTTTTTTTCAAAATTTCAAAAAACATGGGCTATAACCCATCGTTTTTGTCATTTCGTAATTTTTTTCAAATCTTCAAAAATGATGAAAAACGGCGCGCTATAGTATGCCGTACGATATGGGCTATAGCCCACGGTCCAAAATGATGAGAAACGAGGCTAACTTTTTTTTTCAAAATTTCAAAAAACATGGGCTATAACCTTTCGTTTTTGTCATTTCGTAATTTTTTTCAAATCTTCAAAAATGATGAAAAACGGCGCGCTATAGTATGCCGTACGATATGGGCTATAGCCCATGGTCCAAAATGATGAGAAACGAGGCTAACTTTTTTTTTCAAAATTTCAAAAAACATGGGCTATAACCCATCGTTTTTGTCATTTCGTCATTTTTTTCAAATCTTCAAAAATGATGAAAAACGGCGCGCTATAGTATGCCGTACGATATGGGCTATAGCCCACGGTCCAAAATGATGAGAAACGAGGCTAACTTTTTTTTTCAAAATTTCAAAAAACATGGGCTATAACCTTTCGTTTTTGTCATTTCGTCATTTTTTTCAAATCTTCAAAAATGATGAAAAACTGCGCGCTATAGTATGCCGTACGATATGGGCTATAGCCCACGGTCCAAAATGATGAGAAACGAGGCTAACTTTTTTTTTCAAAATTTCAAAAAACATGGGCTATAACCTTTCGTTTTTGTCATTTCGTCATTTTTTTTAAATCTTCAAAAATGATGAAAAACGGCGCGCTATAGTATGCCGTACGATATGGGCTATAGCCCACGGTCCAAAATGATGAGAAACGAGGCTAACTTTTTTTTTCAAAATTTCAAAAAACATGGGCTATAACCTTTCGTTTTTGTCATTTCGTCATTTTTTTCAAATCTTCAAAAATGATGAAAAACGGCGCGCTATAGTATGCCGTACGATATGGGCTATAGCCCACGGTCCAAAATGATGAGAAACGAGGCTAACTTTTTTTTTCAAAATTTCAAAAAACATGGGCTATAACCTTTCGTTTTTGTCATTTCGTCATTTTTTTCAAATCTTCAAAAATGATGAAAAACGGCGCGCTATAGTATGCCGTACGATATGGGCTATAGCCCACGGTCCAAAATGATGAGAAACGAGGCTAACCTTTTTTTTTCAAATTTTCAAAAAACATGGGCTATAACCTTTCGTTTTTGTCATTTCGTCATTTTTTTCAAATCTTCAAAAATGATGAAAAACGGCGCGCTATAGTATGGCGTACGATATGGGCTATAGCCCACGGTCCAAAATGATGAGAAACGAGGCTAACTTTTTTTTTTCAAAATTTCAAAAAACATGGGCTATAACCCATCGTTTTTGTCATTTCGTCATTTTTTTCAAATCTTCAAAAATGATGAAAAACGGCGCGCTATAGTATGCCGTACGATATGGGCTATAGCCCACGGTCCAAAATGATGAGAAACGAGGCTAACTTTTTTTTTCAAAATTTCAAAAAACATGGGCTATAACCTTTCGTTTTTGTCATTTCGTCATTTTTTTCAAATCTTCAAATATGATGAAAAACGGCGCGCTATAGTATGCCGTACGATATGGGCTATAGCCCACGGTCCAAAATGATGAGAAACGAGGCTAACTTTTTTTTTCAAAATTTCAAAAAACATGGGCTATAACCCATCGTTTTTGTCATTTCGTCATTTTTTTCAAATCTTCAAAAATGATGAAAAACGGCGCGCTATAGTATGCCGTACGATATGGGCTATAGCCCACGGTCCAAAATGATGAGAAACGAGGCTAACTTTCTTTTTCAAAATTTCAAAAAACATGGGCTATAACCTTTCGTTTTTGTCATTTCGTCATTTTTTTCAAATCTTCAAAAATGATGAAAAACGGCACGCTATAGTATGCCGTACGATATGGGCAATAGCCCATGGTCCAAAATGATGAGAAACGAGGCTAACTTTTTTTTTCAAAATTTCAAAAGACATGGGCTATAACCCATCGTTTTTGTCATTTCGTAATTTTTTTCAAATCTTCAAAAATGATGAAAAACGGCGCGCTATAGTATGCCGTACGATATGGGCTATAACCTTTCGTTTTTGTCATTTCGTCATTTTTTTAAAATCTTCAAAAATGATGAAAAACGGCGCGCTATAGTATGCCGTACGATATGGGCTATAGCCCACGGTCCAAAATGATGAGAAACGAGGCTAACTTTTTTTTTCAAAATTTCAAAAAACATGGGCTATAACCTTTCGTTTTTGTCATTTCGTCATTTTTTTCAAATCTTCAAAAATGATGAAAAACTGCGAGCTATAGTATGCCGTACGATATGGGCTATAGCCCACGGTCCAAAATGATGAGAAACGAGGCTAACATTTTTTTTCAAAATTTCAAAAAACATGGGCTATAACCTTTCGTTTTTGTCATTTCGTCATTTTTTTCAAATCTTCAAAAATGATGAAAAACTGCGCGCTATAGTATGCCGTACGATATGGGCTATAGCCCACGGTCCAAAATTATGAGAAACGAGGCTAACTTTTTTTTTCAAAATTTCAAAAAACATGGGCTATAACCCATCGTTTTTGTCATTTCGTCATTTTTTTCAAATCTTCAAAAATTATGAAAAACGGCGCGCTATAGTATGCCGTACGATATGGGCTATAGCCCACGGTCCAAAATGATGAGAAACGAGGCTAACTTTTTTTTTCAAAATTTCAAAAAACATGGGCTATAACCTTTCGTTTTTGTCATTTCGTCATTTTTTTCAAATCTTCAAAAATGATGAAAAACGGCGCGCTATAGTATGCCGTACGTTATGGGCTATAGCCCACGGTCCAAAATGATGAGAAACGAGGCTAACTTTTTTTTTCAAAATTTCAAAAAACATGGGCTATAACCTTTCGTTTTTGTCATTTCGTCATTTTTGTCAAATCTTCAAAAATGATGAAAAACTGCGCGCTATAGTATGCCGTACGATATGGGCTATAGCCCACGGTCCAAAATGATGAGAAACGAGGCTAACTTTTTTTTTCAAAATTTCAAAAAACATGGGCTATAACCCATCGTTTTTGTCATTTCGTCATTTTTTTCAAATCTTCAAAAATGATGAAAAACGGCGCGCTATAGTATGCCGTACGATATGGGCTATAGCCCACGGTCCAAAATGATGAGAAACGAGGCTAACTTTTTTTTTCAAAATTTCAAAAAACATGGGCTATAACCCATCGTTTTTGTCATTTCGTCATTTTTTCAAATCTTCAAAAATGATGAAAAACGGCGCGCTATAGTATGCCGTACGTTATGGGCTATAGCCCACGGTCCAAAATGATGAGAAACGAGGCTAACTTTTTTTTTCAAAATTTCAAAAAACATGGGCTATAACCTTTCGTTTTTGTCATTTCGTCATTTTTGTCAAATCTTCAAAAATGATGAAAAACTGCGCGCTATAGTATGCCGTACGATATGGGCTATAGCCCACGGTCCAAAATGATGAGAAACGAGGCTAACTTTTTTTTTCAAAATTTCAAAAAACATGGGCTATAACCCATCGTTTTTGTCATTTCGTCATTTTTTTCAAATCTTCAAAAATGATGAAAAACGGCGCGCTATAGTATGCCGTACGATATGGGCTATAGCCCACGGTCCAAAATGATGAGAAACGAGGCTAACTTTTTTTTTCAAAATTTCAAAAAACATGGGCTATAACCCATCGTTTTTGTCATTTCGTCATTTTTTCAAATCTTCAAAAATGATGAAAAACGGCGCGCTATAGTATGCCGTACGATATGGGCTATAGCCCACGGTCCAAAATGATTAGAAACGAGGCTAACTTTTTTTTTCAAAATTTCAAAAAACATGGGCTATAACCTTTCGTTTTTGTCATTTCGTCATTTTTTTCAAATCTTCAAAAATGATGAAAAACGGCGCGCTATAGTATGCCGTACGATATGGGCTATAGCCCACGGTCCAAAATGATGAGAAACGAGGATAACTTTATTTTTCAAAATTTCAAAAAACATGGGCTATAACCTTTCGTTTTTGTCATTTCGTCATTTTTTTAAAATCTTCAAAAATGATGAAAAACGGCGCGCTATAGTATGCCGTACGATATGGGCTATAGCCCACGGTCCAAAATGATGAGAAACGAGGCTAACTTTTTTTTTCAAAATTTCAAAAAACATGGGCTATAACCTTTCGTTTTTGTCATTTCGTCATTTTTTTCAAATCTTCAAAAATGATGAAAAACTGCGAGCTATAGTATGCCGTACGATATGGGCTATAGCCCACGGTCCAAAATGATGAGAAACGAGGCTAACATTTTTTTTCAAAATTTCAAAAAACATGGGCTATAACCTTTCGTTTTTGTCATTTCGTCATTTTTTTCAAATCTTCAAAAATGATGAAAAACTGCGCGCTATAGTATGCCGTACGATATGGGCTATAGCCCACGGTCCAAAATGATGAGAAACGAGGCTAACTTTTTTTTTCAAAATTTCAAAAAACATGGGCTATAACCCATCGTTTTTGTCATTTCGTCATTTTTTTCAAATCTTCAAAAATGATGAAAAACGGCGCGCTATAGTATGCCGTACGATATGGGCTATAGGCCACGGTCCAAAATGATGAGAAACGACGCTAACTTTTTTTTTCAAAATTTCAAAAAACATGGGCTATAACCTTTCGTTTTTGTCATTTCGTCATTTTTTTCAAATCTTCAAAAATGATGAAAAACGGCGCGCTATAGTATGCCGTACGATATGGGCTATAGCCCACGGTCCAAAATGATGAGAAACGAGGCTAACCTTTTTTTTCAAAATTTCAAAAAACATGGGCTATAACCCATCGTTTTTGTCATTTCGTCATTTTTTTCAAATCTTCAAAAATGATGAAAAACGGCGCGCTATAGTATGCCGTACGATATGGGCTATAGCCCACGGTCCAAAATGATGAGAAACGAGGCTAACTTTCTTTTTCAAAATTTCAAAAAACATGGGCTATAACCTTTCGTTTTTGTCATTTCGTCATTTTTTTCAAATCTTCAAAAATGATGAAAAACGGCGCGCTATAGTATGCCGTACGATATGGGCTATAGCCCACGGTCCAAAATGATGAGAAACGAGGCTAACTTTTTTTTCAAAATTTCAAAAAACATGGGCTATAACCCATCGTTTTTGTCATTTCGTCATTTTTTTCAAATCTTCAAAAATGATGAAAAACGGCGCGCTATAGTATGCCGTACGATATGGGCTATAGCCCACGGTCCAAAATGATGAGAAACGAGGCTAACTTTCTTTTTCAAAATTTCAAAAAACATGGGCTATAACCTTTCGTTTTTGTCATTTCGTCATTTTTTTCAAATCTTCAAAAATGATGAAAAACGGCGCGCTATAGTATGCCGTACGATATGGGCAATAGCCCATGGTCCAAAATGATGAGAAACGAGGCTAACTTTTTTTTTCAAAATTTCAAAAAACATGGGCTATAACCCATCGTTTTTGTCATTTCGTAATTTTTTTCAAATCTTCAAAAATGATGAAAAACGGCGCGCTATAGTATGCCGTACGATATGGGCTATAGCCCACGGTCCAAAATGATGAGAAACGAGGCTAACTTTTTTTTTCAAAATTTCAAAAAACATGGGCTATAACCTTTCGTTTTTGTCATTTCGTCATTTTTTTCAAATCTTCAAAAATGATGAAAAACTGCGCGCTATAGTATGCCGTACGATATGGGCTATAGCCCACGGTCCAAAATGATGAGAAACGAGGCTAACTTTTTTTTCAAAATTTCAAAAAACATGGGCTATAACCCATCGTTTTTGTCATTTCGTCATTTTTTTCAAATCTTCAAAAATGATGAAAAACGGCGCGCTATAGTATGCCGTACGATATGGGCTATAGCCCACGGTCCAAAATGATGAGAAACGAGGCTAACTTTCTTTTTCAAAATTTCAAAAAACATGGGCTATAACCTTTCGTTTTTGTCATTTCGTCATTTTTTTCAAATCTACAAAAATGATGAAAAACGGCGCGCTATAGTATGCCGTACGATATGGGCAATAGCCCATGGTCCAAAATGATGAGAAACGAGGCTAACTTTTTTTTTCAAAATTTCAAAAAACATGGGCTATAACCCATCGTTTTTGTCATTTCGTAATTTTTTTCAAATCTTCAAAAATGATGAAAAACGGCGCGCTATAGTATGCCGTACGATATGGGCTATAGCCCACGGTCCAAAATGATGAGAAACGAGGCTAACTTTTTTTTTCAAAATTTCAAAAAACATGGGCTATAACCTTTCGTTTTTGTCATTTCGTCATTTTTTTCAAATCTTCAAAAATGATGAAAAACGGCGCGCTATAGTATGCCGTACGATATGGGCTATAGCCCATGGTCCAAAATGATGAGAAACGAGGCTAACTTTTTTTTTCAAAATTTCAAAAAACATGGGCTATAACCCATCGTTTTTGTCATTTCGTCATTTTTTTCAAATCTTCAAAAATGATGAAAAACGGCGCGCTATAGTATGCCGTACGATATGGGCTATAGCCCACGGTCCAAAATGATGAGAAACGAGGCTAACTTTTTTTTTCAAAATTTCAAAAAACATGGGCTATAACCTTTCGTTTTTGTCATTTCGTCATTTTTTTCAAATCTTCAAAAATGATGAAAAACTGCGCGCTATAGTATGCCGTACGATATGGGCTATAGCCCACGGTCCAAAATGATGAGAAACGAGGCTAACTTTTTTTTTCAAAATTTCAAAAAACATGGGCTATAACCTTTCGTTTTTGTCATTTCGTCATTTTTTTCAAATCTTCAAAAATGATGAAAAACGGCGCGCTATAGTATGCCGTACGATATGGGCTATAGCCCACGGTCCAAAATGATGAGAAACGAGGCTAACTTTTTTTTTCAAAATTTCAAAAAACATGGGCTATAACCTTTCGTTTTTGTCATTTCGTCATTTTTTTCAAATCTTCAAAAATGATGAAAAACGGCGCGCTATAGTATGCCGTACGATATGGGCTATAGCCCACGGTCCAAAATGATGAGAAACGAGGCTAACTTTTTTTTTCAAAATTTCAAAAAACATGGGCTATAACCTTTCGTTTTTGTCATTTCGTCATTTTTTTCAAATCTTCAAAAATGATGAAAAACGGCGCGCTATAGTATGCCGTACGATATGGGCTATAGCCCACGGTCCAAAATGATGAGAAACGAGGCTAACCTTTTTTTTCAAATTTTCAAAAAACATGGGCTATAACCTTTCGTTTTTGTCATTTCGTCATTTTTTTCAAATCTTCAAAAATGATGAAAAACGGCGCGCTATAGTATGGCGTACGATATGGGCTATAGCCCACGGTCCAAAATGATGAGAAACGAGGCTAACTTTCTTTTTCAAAATTTCAAAAAACATGGGCTATAACCTTTCGTTTTTGTCATTTCGTCATTTTTTTCAAATCTTCAAAAATGATGAAAAACGGCGCGCTATAGTATGCCGTACGATATGGGCTATAGCCCACGGTCCAAAATGATGAGAAACGAGGCTAACTTTTTTTTTCAAAATTTCAAAAAACATGGGCTATAACCTTTCGTTTTTGTCATTTCGTCATTTTTTTCAAATCTTCAAAAATGATGAAAAACTGCGCGCTATAGTATGCCGTACGATATGGGCTATAGCCCACGGTCCAAAATGATGAGAAACGAGGCTAACTTTTTTTTTCAAAATTTCAAAAAACATGGGCTATAACCTTTCGTTTTTGTCATTTCGTCATTTTTTTCAAATCTTCAAAAATGATGAAAAACGGCGCGCTATAGTATGCCGTACGATATGGGCTATAGCCCACGGTCCAAAATGATGAGAAACGAGGCTAACTTTTTTTTTCAAAATTTCAAAAAACATGGGCTATAACCTTTCGTTTTTGTCATTTCGTCATTTTTTTCAAATCTTCAAAAATGATGAAAAACGGCGCGCTATAGTATGCCGTACGATATGGGCTATAGCCCACGGTCCAAAATGATGAGAAACGAGGCTAACTTTTTTTTTCAAAATTTCAAAAAACATGGGCTATAACCTTTCGTTTTTGTCATTTCGTCATTTTTTTCAAATCTTCAAAAATGATGAAAAACGGCGCGCTATAGTATGCCGTACGATATGGGCTATAGCCCACGGTCCAAAATGATGAGAAACGAGGCTAACCTTTTTTTTCAAATTTTCAAAAAACATGGGCTATAACCTTTCGTTTTTGTCATTTCGTCATTTTTTTCAAATCTTCAAAAATGATGAAAAACGGCGCGCTATAGTATGGCGTACGATATGGGCTATAGCCCACGGTCCAAAATGATGAGAAACGAGGCTAACTTTTTTTTTCAAAATTTCAAAAAACATGGGCTATAACCCATCGTTTTTGTCATTTCGTCATTTTTTTCAAATCTTCAAAAATGATGAAAAACGGCGCGCTATAGTATGCCGTACGATATGGGCTATAGCCCACGGTCCAAAATGATGATAAACGAGGCTAACTTTTTTTTTCAAAATTTCAAAAAACATGGGCTATAACCTTTCGTTTTTGTCATTTCGTCATTTTTTTCAAATCTTCAAAAATGATGAAAAACGGCGCGCTATAGTATGCCGTACGATATGGGCTATAGCCCACGGTCCAAAATGATGAGAAACGAGGCTAACTTTTTTTTTCAAAATTTCAAAAAACATGGGCTATAACCCATCGTTTTTGTCATTTCGTCATTTTTTTCAAATCTTCAAAAATGATGAAAAACTGCGCGCTATAGTATGCCGTACGATATGGGCTATAGCCCACGGTCCAAAATGATGAGAAACGAGGCTAACTTTTTTTTTTCAAAATTTCAAAAAACATGGGCTATAACCTTTCGTTTTTGTCATTTCGTCATTTTTTTAAAATCTTCAAAAATGATGAAAAACGGCGCGCTATAGTATGCCGTACGATATGGGCTATAGCCCACGGTCCAAAATGATGAGAAACGAGGCTAACTTTTTTTTTCAAAATTTCAAAAAACATGGGCTATAACCTTTCGTTTTTGTCATTTTGTCATTTTTTTCAAATCTTCAAAAATGATGAAAAACGGCGCGCTATAGTATGCCGTACGATATGGGCTATAGCCCACGGTCCAAAATGATGAGAAACGAGGCTACCTTTTTTTTTCAAAATTTCAAAAAACATGGGCTATAACCTTTCGTTTTTGTCATTTCGTCATTTTTTTCAAATCTTCAAAAATGATGAAAAACGGCGCGCTATAGTATGCCGTACGATATGGGCTATAGCCCACGGTCCAAAATGATGAGAAACGAGGCTAACTTTTTTTTTCAAAATTTCAAAAAACATGGGCTATAACCCATCGTTTTTGTCATTTCGTCATTTTTTTCAAATCTTCAAAAATGATGAAAAACGGCGCGCTATAGTATGCCGTACGATATGGGCTATAGCCCACGGTCCAAAATGATGAGAAACGAGGCTAACTTTCTTTTTCAAAATTTCAAAAAACATGGGCTATAACCTTTCGTTTTTGTCATTTCGTCATTTTTTTCAAATCTTCAAAAATGATGAAAAACGGCACGCTATAGTATGCCGTACGATATGGGCAATAGCCCATGGTCCAAAATGATGAGAAACGAGGCTAACTTTTTTTTTCAAAATTTCAAAAAACATGGGCTATAACCCATCGTTTTTGTCATTTCGTAATTTTTTTCAAATCTTCAAAAATGATGAAAAACGGCGCGCTATAGTATGCCGTACGATATGGGCTATAGCCCACGGTCCAAAATGATGAGAAACGAGGCTAACTTTTTTTTTCAAAATTTCAAAAAACATGGGCTATAACCTTTCGTTTTTGTCATTTCGTCATTTTATTTCAAATCTTCAAAAATGATGAAAAACGGCGCGCTATAGTATGCCGTACGATATGGGCTATAGCCCATGGTCCAAAATGATGAGAAACGAGGCTAACTTTTTTTTTCAAAATTTCAAAAAACATGGGCTATAACCCATCGTTTTTGTCATTTCGTCATTTTTTTCAAATCTTCAAAAATGATGAAAAACGGCGCGCTATAGTATGCCGTACGATATGGGCTATAGCCCACGGTCCAAAATGATGAGAAACGAGGCTAACTTTTTTTTTCAAAATTTCAAAAAACATGGGCTATAACCTTTCGTTTTTGTCATTTCGTCATTTTTTTCAAATCTTCAAAAATGATGAAAAACTGCGCGCTATAGTATGCCGTACGATATGGGCTATAGCCCACGGTCCAAAATGATGAGAAACGAGGCTAACTTTTTTTTTTCAAAATTTCAAAAAACATGGGCTATAACCTTTCGTTTTTGTCATTTCGTCATTTTTTTAAAATCTTCAAAAATGATGAAAAACGGCGCGCTATAGTATGCCGTACGATATGGGCTATAGCCCACGGTCCAAAATGATGAGAAACGAGGCTAACTTTTTTTTTCAAAATTTCAAAAAACATGGGCTATAACCTTTCGTTTTTGTCATTTTGTCATTTTTTTCAAATCTTCAAAAATGATGAAAAACGGCGCGCTATAGTATGCCGTACGATATGGGCTATAGCCCACGGTCCAAAATGATGAGAAACGAGGCTAACTTTTTTTTTCAAAATTTCAAAAAACATGGGCTATAACCTTTCGTTTTTGTCATTTCGTCATTTTTTTCAAATCTTCAAAAATGATGAAAAACGGCGCGCTATAGTATGCCGTACGATATGGGCTATAGCCCACGGTCCAAAATGATGAGAAACGAGGCTAACCTTTTTTTTCAAATTTTCAAAAAACATGGGCTATAACCTTTCGTTTTTGTCATTTCGTCATTTTTTTCAAATCTTCAAAAATGATGAAAAACGGCGCGCTATAGTATGGCGTACGATATGGGCTATAGCCCACGGTCCAAAATGATGAGAAACGAGGCTAACTTTTTTTTTCAAAATTTCAAAAAACATGGGCTATAACCCATCGTTTTTGTCATTTCGTCATTTTTTTCAAATCTTCAAAAATGATGAAAAACGGCGCGCTATAGTATGCCGTACGATATGGGCTATAGCCCACGGTCCAAAATGATGAGAAACGAGGCTAACTTTTTTTTTCAAAATTTCAAAAAACATGGGCTATAACCTTTCGTTTTTGTCATTTCGTCATTTTTTTCAAATCTTCAAAAATGATGAAAAACGGCGCGCTATAGTATGCCGTACGATATGGGCTATAGCCCACGGTCCAAAATGATGAGAAACGAGGCTAACTTTTTTTTTCAAAATTTAAAAAAACATGGGCTATAACCCATCGTTTTTGTCATTTCGTCATTTTTTTCAAATCTTCAAAAATGATGAAAAACGGCGCGCTATAGTATGCCGTACGATATGGGCTATAGCCCACGGTCCAAAATGATGAGAAACGAGGCTAACTTTTTTTTTCAAAATTTCAAAAAACATGGGCTATAACCTTTCGTTTTTGTCATTTCGTCATTTTTTTCAAATCTTCAAAAATGATGAAAAACGGCGCGCTATAGTATGCCGTACGATATGGGCTCATGGTCCAAAATGATGAGAAACGAGGCTAACTTTGTTTTTCAAAATTTCAAAAAACATGGGCTATAACCTTTCGTTTTTGTCATTTCGTCATTTTTTTCAAATCTTCAAAAATGATGAAAAACGGCGCGCTATAGTATGCCGTACGATATGGGCTATAGCCCACGGTCCAAAATGATGAGAAACGAGGCTAACTTTTTTTTTCAAAATTTCAAAAAACATGGGCTATAACCTTTCGTTTTTGTCATTTCGTCATTTTTTTCAAATCTTCAAAAATGATGAAAAACGGCGCGCTATAGTATGCCGTACGATATGGGCAATAGCCCATGGTCCAAAATGATGAGAAACGAGGCTAACTTTTTTTTTCAAAATTTCAAAAAACATGGGCTATAACCCATCGTTTTTGTCATTTCGTCATTTTTTCAAATCTTCAAAAATGATGAAAAACGGCGCGCTATAGTATGCCGTACGATATGGGCTATAGCCCACGGTCCAAAATGATTAGAAACGAGGCTAACTTTTTTTTTCAAAATTTCAAAAAACATGGGCTATAACCTTTCGTTTTTGTCATTTCGTCATTTTTTTCAAATCTTCAAAAATGATGAAAAACGGCGCGCTATAGTATGCCGTACGATATGGGCTATAGCCCACGGTCCAAAATGATGAGAAACGAGGATAACTTTATTTTTCAAAATTTCAAAAACATGGGCTATAACCTTTCGTTTTTGTCATTTCGTCATTTTTTTAAAATCTTCAAAAATGATGAAAAACGGCGCGCTATAGTATGCCGTACGATATGGGCTATAGCCCACGGTCCAAAATGATGAGAAACGAGGCTAACTTTTTTTTTCAAAATTTCAAAAAACATGGGCTATAACCTTTCGTTTTTGTCATTTCGTCATTTTTTTCAAATCTTCAAAAATGATGAAAAACTGCGAGCTATAGTATGCCGTACGATATGGGCTATAGCCCACGGTCCAAAATGATGAGAAACGAGGCTAACATTTTTTTTCAAAATTTCAAAAAACATGGGCTATAACCTTTCGTTTTTGTCATTTCGTCATTTTTTTAAAATCTTCAAAAATGATGAAAAACTGCGCGCTATAGTATGCCGTACGATATGGGCTATAGCCCACGGTCCAAAATGATGAGAAACGAGGCTAACTTTTTTTTTCAAAATTTCAAAAAACATGGGCTATAACCCATCGTTTTTGTCATTTCGTCATTTTTTTCAAATCTTCAAAAATTATGAAAAACGGCGCGCTATAGTATGCCGTACGATATGGGCTATAGCCCACGGTCCAAAATGATGAGAAACGAGGCTAACTTTTTTTTTCAAAATTTCAAAAAACATGGGCTATAACCTTTCGTTTTTGTCATTTCGTCATTTTTTTCAAATCTTCAAAAATGATGAAAAACGGCGCGCTATAGTATGCCGTACGTTATGGGCTATAGCCCACGGTCCAAAATGATGAGAAACGAGGCTAACTTTTTTTTTCAAAATTTCAAAAAACATGGGCTATAACCCATCGTTTTTGTCATTTCGTCATTTTTTTCAAATCTTCAAAAATGATGAAAAACGGCGCGCTATAGTATGCCGTACGATATGGGCTATAGCCCACGGTCCAAAATGATGAGAAACGAGGCTAACTTTTTTTTTCAAAATTTCAAAAAACATGGGCTATAACCTTTCGTTTTTGTCATTTCGTCATTTTTTTCAAATCTTCAAAAATGATGAAAAACGGCGCGCTATAGTATGCCGTACGATATGGGCTATAGCCCACGGTCCAAAATGATGAGAAACGAGGCTAACTTTTTTTTTCAAAATTTCAAAAAACATGGGCTATAACCCATCGTTTTTGTCATTTCGTCATTTTTTCAAATCTTCAAAAATGATGAAAAACGGCGCGCTATAGTATGCCGTACGATATGGGCTATAGCCCACGGTCCAAAATGATGAGAAACGAGGCTAACTTTTTTTTTCAAAATTTCAAAAAACATGGGCTATAACCTTTCGTTTTTGTCATTTCGTCATTTTTTCAAATCTTCAAAAATGATGAAAAACGGCGCGCTATAGTATGCCGTACGATATGGGCTCATGGTCCAAAATGATGAGAAACGAGGCTAACTTTGTTTTCAAAATTTCAAAAAACATGGGCTATAACCTTTCGTTTTTGTCATTTCGTCATTTTTTTCAAATCTTCAAAAATGATGAAAAACGGCGCGCTATAGTATGCCGTACGATATGGGCTATAGCCCACGGTCCAAAATGATGAGAAACGAGGCTAACTTTTTTTTTCAAAATTTCAAAAAACATGGGCTATAACCTTTCGTTTTTGTCATTTCGTCATTTTTTTCAAATCTTCAAAAATGATGAAAAACGGCGCGCTATAGTATGCCGTACGATATGGGCAATAGCCCATGGTCCAAAATGATGAGAAACGAGGCTAACTTTTTTTTTCAAAATTTCAAAAAACATGGGCTATAACCCATCGTTTTTGTCATTTCGTCATTTTTTTCAAATCTTCAAAAATGATGAAAAACGGCGCGCTATAGTATGCCGTACGATATGGGCTATAGCCCACGGTCCAAAATGATTAGAAACGAGGCTAACTTTTTTTTTCAAAATTTCAAAAAACATGGGCTATAACCTTTCGTTTTTGTCATTTCGTCATTTTTTTCAAATCTTCAAAAATGATGAAAAACGGCGCGCTATAGTATGCCGTACGATATGGGCTATAGCCCACGGTCCAAAATGATGAGAAACGAGGATAACTTTATTTTTCAAAATTTCAAAAAACATGGGCTATAACCTTTCGTTTTTGTCATTTCGTCATTTTTTTAAAATCTTCAAAAATGATGAAAAACGGCGCGCTATAGTATGCCGTACGATATGGGCTATAGCCCACGGTCCAAAATGATGAGAAACGAGGCTAACTTTTTTTTTCAAAATTTCAAAAAACATGGGCTATAACCTTTCGTTTTTGTCATTTCGTCATTTTTTTCAAATCTTCAAAAATGATGAAAAACTGCGAGCTATAGTATGCCGTACGATATGGGCTATAGCCCACGGTCCAAAATGATGAGAAACGAGGCTAACATTTTTTTTCAAAATTTCAAAAAACATGGGCTATAACCTTTCGTTTTTGTCATTTCGTCATTTTTTTCAAATCTTCAAAAATGATGAAAAACTGCGCGCTATAGTATGCCGTACGATATGGGCTATAGCCCACGGTCCAAAATGATGAGAAACGAGGCTAACTTTTTTTTTTCAAAATTTCAAAAAACATGGGCTATAACCCATCGTTTTTGTCATTTCGTCATTTTTTTCAAATCTTCAAAAATTATGAAAAACGGCGCGCTATAGTATGCCGTACGATATGGGCTATAGCCCACGGTCCAAAATGATGAGAAACGAGGCTAACTTTTTTTTTCAAAATTTCAAAAAACATGGGCTATAACCTTTCGTTTTTGTCATTTCGTCATTTTTTTCAAATCTTCAAAAATGATGAAAAACGGCGCGCTATAGTATGCCGTACGTTATGGGCTATAGCCCACGGTCCAAAATGATGAGAAACGAGGCTAACTTTTTTTTTCAAAATTTCAAAAAACATGGGCTATAACCTTTCGTTTTTGTCATTTCGTCATTTTTGTCAAATCTTCAAAAATGATGAAAAACTGCGCGCTATAGTATGCCGTACGATATGGGCTATAGCCCACGGTCCAAAATGATGAGAAACGAGGCTAACTTTTTTTTTCAAAATTTCAAAAAACATGGGCTATAACCCATCGTTTTTGTCATTTCGTCATTTTTTTCAAATCTTCAAAAATGATGAAAAACGGCGCGCTATAGTATGCCGTACGATATGGGCTATAGCCCACGGTCCAAAATGATGAGAAACGAGGCTAACTTTTTTTTTCAAAATTTCAAAAAACATGGGCTATAACCCATCGTTTTTGTCATTTCGTCATTTTTTCAAATCTTCAAAAATGATGAAAAACGGCGCGCTATAGTATGCCGTACGATATGGGCTATAGCCCACGGTCCAAAATGATTAGAAACGAGGCTAACTTTTTTTTTCAAAATTTCAAAAAACATGGGCTATAACCTTTCGTTTTTGTCATTTCGTCATTTTTTTCAAATCTTCAAAAATGATGAAAAACGGCGCGCTATAGTATGCCGTACGATATGGGCTATAGCCCACGGTCCAAAATGATGAGAAACGAGGATAACTTTATTTTTCAAAATTTCAAAAAACATGGGCTATAACCTTTCGTTTTTGTCATTTCGTCATTTTTTTCAAATCTTCAAAAATGATGAAAAACTGCGAGCTATAGTATGCCGTACGATATGGGCTATAGCCCACGGTCCAAAATGATGAGAAACGAGGCTAACATTTTTTTTCAAAATTTCAAAAAACATGGGCTATAACCTTTCGTTTTTGTCATTTCGTCATTTTTTTCAAATCTTCAAAAATGATGAAAAACTGCGCGCTATAGTATGCCGTACGATATGGGCTATAGCCCACGGTCCAAAATGATGAGAAACGAGGCTAACTTTTTTTTTCAAAATTTCAAAAAACATGGGCTATAACCCATCGTTTTTGTCATTTCGTCATTTTTTTCAAATTTTCAAAAATGATGAAAAACGGCGCGCTATAGTATGCCGTACGATATGGGCTATAGCCCACGGTCCAAAATGATGAGAAACGAGGCTAACTTTTTTTTTCAAAATTTCAAAAAACATGGGCTATAACCCATCGTTTTTGTCATTTCGTCATTTTTTCAAATCTTCAAAAATGATGAAAAACGGCGCGCTATAGTATGCCGTACGATATGGGCTATAGCCCACGGTCCAAAATGATTAGAAACGAGGCTAACTTTTTTTTTCAAAATTTCAAAAAACATGGGCTATAACCTTTCGTTTTTGTCATTTCGTCATTTTTTTCAAATCTTCAAAAATGATGAAAAACGGCGCGCTATAGTATGCCGTACGATATGGGCTATAGCCCACGGTCCAAAATGATGAGAAACGAGGATAACTTTATTTTTCAAAATTTCAAAAAACATGGGCTATAACCTTTCGTTTTTGTCATTTCGTCATTTTTTTCAAATCTTCAAAAATGATGAAAAACTGCGAGCTATAGTATGCCGTACGATATGGGCTATAGCCCACGGTCCAAAATGATGAGAAACGAGGCTAACATTTTTTTTCAAAATTTCAAAAAACATGGGCTATAACCTTTCGTTTTTGTCATTTCGTCATTTTTTTCAAATCTTCAAAAATGATGAAAAACTGCGCGCTATAGTATGCCGTACGATATGGGCTATAGCCCACGGTCCAAAATGATGAGAAACGAGGCTAACTTTTTTTTTCAAAATTTCAAAAAACATGGGCTATAACCCATCGTTTTTGTCATTTCGTCATTTTTTTCAAATCTTCAAAAATGATGAAAAACGGCGCGCTATAGTATGCCGTACGATATGGGCTATAGCCCACGGTCCAAAATGATGAGAAACGAGGCTAACTTTTTTTTTCAAAATTTCAAAAAACATGGGCTATAACCTTTCGTTTTTGTCATTTCGTCATTTTTTTCAAATCTTCAAAAATGATGAAAAACTGCGCGCTATAGTATGCCGTACGATATGGGCTATAGCCCACGGTCCAAAATGATGAGAAACGAGGCTAACTTTTTTTTCAAAATTTCAAAAAACATGGGCTATAACCCATCGTTTTTGTCATTTCGTCATTTTTTTCAAATCTTCAAAAATGATGAAAAACGGCGCGCTATAGTATGCCGTACGATATGGGCTATAGCCCACGGTCCAAAATGATGAGAAACGAGGCTAACTTTCTTTTTCAAAATTTCAAAAAACATGGGCTATAACCTTTCGTTTTTGTCATTTCGTCATTTTTTTCAAATCTTCAAAAATGATGAAAAACGGCGCGCTATAGTATGCCGTACGATATGGGCAATAGCCCATGGTCCAAAATGATGAGAAACGAGGCTAACTTTTTTTTTCAAAATTTCAAAAAACATGGGCTATAACCCATCGTTTTTGTCATTTCGTAATTTTTTTCAAATCTTCAAAAATGATGAAAAACGGCGCGCTATAGTATGCCGTACGATATGGGCTATAGCCCACGGTCCAAAATGATGAGAAACGAGGCTAACTTTTTTTTTCAAAATTTCAAAAAACATGGGCTATAACCTTTCGTTTTTGTCATTTCGTCATTTTTTTCAAATCTTCAAAAATGATGAAAAACGGCGCGCTATAGTATGCCGTACGATATGGGCTATAGCCCATGGTCCAAAATGATGAGAAACGAGGCTAACTTTTTTTTTCAAAATTTCAAAAAACATGGGCTATAACCCATCGTTTTTGTCATTTCGTCATTTTTTTCAAATCTTCAAAAATGATGAAAAACGGCGCGCTATAGTATGCCGTACGATATGGGCTATAGCCCACGGTCCAAAATGATGAGAAACGAGGCTAACTTTTTTTTTCAAAATTTCAAAAAACATGGGCTATAACCTTTCGTTTTTGTCATTTCGTCATTTTTTTCAAATCTTCAAAAATGATGAAAAACTGCGCGCTATAGTATGCCGTACGATATGGGCTATAGCCCACGGTCCAAAATGATGAGAAACGAGGCTAACTTTTTTTTTCAAAATTTCAAAAAACATGGGCTATAACCTTTCGTTTTTGTCATTTCGTCATTTTTTTTAAATCTTCAAAAATGATGAAAAACGGCGCGCTATAGTATGCCGTACGATATGGGCTATAGCCCACGGTCCAAAATGATGAGAAACGAGGCTAACTTTTTTTTTCAAAATTTCAAAAAACATGGGCTATAACCTTTCGTTTTTGTCATTTTGTCATTTTTTTCAAATCTTCAAAAATGATGAAAAACGGCGCGCTATAGTATGCCGTACGATATGGGCTATAGCCCACGGTCCAAAATGATGAGAAACGAGGCTAACTTTTTTTTTCAAAATTTCAAAAAACATGGGCTATAACCTTTCGTTTTTGTCATTTCGTCATTTTTTTCAAATCTTCAAAAATGATGAAAAACGGCGCGCTATAGTATGCCGTACGATATGGGCTATAGCCCACGGTCCAAAATGATGAGAAACGAGGCTAACCTTTTTTTTCAAATTTTCAAAAAACATGGGCTATAACCTTTCGTTTTTGTCATTTCGTCATTTTTTTCAAATCTTCAAAAATGATGAAAAACGGCGCGCTATAGTATGGCGTACGATATGGGCTATAGCCCACGGTCCAAAATGATGAGAAACGAGGCTAACTTTTTTTTTCAAAATTTCAAAAAACATGGGCTATAACCCATCGTTTTTGTCATTTCGTCATTTTTTTCAAATCTTCAAAAATGATGAAAAACGGCGCGCTATAGTATGCCGTACGATATGGGCTATAGCCCACGGTCCAAAATGATGAGAAACGAGGCTAACTTTTTTTTTCAAAATTTCAAAAAACATGGGCTATAACCTTTCGTTTTTGTCATTTCGTCATTTTTTTCAAATCTTCAAAAATGATGAAAAACGGCGCGCTATAGTATGCCGTACGATATGGGCTATAGCCCATGGTCCAAAATGATGAGAAACGAGGCTAACTTTTTTTTTCAAAATTTCAAAAAACATGGGCTATAACCCATCGTTTTTGTCATTTCGTCATTTTTTTCAAATCTTCAAAAATGATGAAAAACGGCGCGCTATAGTATGCCGTACGATATGGGCTATAGCCCACGGTCCAAAATGATGAGAAACGAGGCTAACATTTTTTTTCAAAATTTCAAAAAACATGGGCTATAACCTTTCGTTTTTGTCATTTCGTCATTTTTTTCAAATCTTCAAAAATGATGAAAAACTGCGCGCTATAGTATGCCGTACGATATGGGCTATAGCCCACGGTCCAAAATGATGAGAAACGAGGCTAACTTTTTTTTTCAAAATTTCAAAAAACATGGGCTATAACCTTTCGTTTTTGTCATTTCGTCATTTTTTTTAAATCTTCAAAAATGATGAAAAACGGCGCGCTATAGTATGCCGTACGATATGGGCTATAGCCCACGGTCCAAAATGATGAGAAACGAGGCTAACTTTTTTTTTCAAAATTTCAAAAAACATGGGCTATAACCTTTCGTTTTTGTCATTTCGTCATTTTTTTCAAATCTTCAAAAATGATGAAAAACGGCGCGCTATAGTATGCCGTACGATATGGGCTATAGCCCACGGTCCAAAATGATGAGAAACGAGGCTAACTTTTTTTTTCAAAATTTCAAAAAACATGGGCTATAACCTTTCGTTTTTGTCATTTCGTCATTTTTTTCAAATCTTCAAAAATGATGAAAAACGGCGCGCTATAGTATGCCGTACGATATGGGCTATAGCCCACGGTCCAAAATGATGAGAAACGAGGCTAACCTTTTTTTTCAAATTTTCAAAAAACATGGGCTATAACCTTTCGTTTTTGTCATTTCGTCATTTTTTTCAAATCTTCAAAAATGATGAAAAACGGCGCGCTATAGTATGGCGTACGATATGGGCTATAGCCCACGGTCCAAAATGATGAGAAACGAGGCTAACTTTTTTTTTCAAAATTTCAAAAAACATGGGCTATAACCCATCGTTTTTGTCATTTCGTCATTTTTTTCAAATCTTCAAAAATGATGAAAAACGGCGCGCTATAGTATGCCGTACGATATGGGCTATAGCCCACGGTCCAAAATGATGAGAAACGAGGCTAACTTTTTTTTTCAAAATTTCAAAAAACATGGGCTATAACCTTTCGTTTTTGTCATTTCGTCATTTTTTTCAAATCTTCAAAAATGATGAAAAACGGCGCGCTATAGTATGCCGTACGATATGGGCTATAGCCCACGGTCCAAAATGATGAGAAACGAGGCTAACTTTTTTTTTCAAAATTTCAAAAAACATGGGCTATAACCCATCGTTTTTGTCATTTCGTCATTTTTTTCAAATCTTCAAAAATGATGAAAAACGGCGCGCTATAGTATGCCGTACGATATGGGCTATAGCCCACGGTCCAAAATGATGAGAAACGAGGCTAACTTTTTTTTTCAAAATTTCAAAAAACATGGGCTATAACCTTTCGTTTTTGTCATTTCGTCATTTTTTTCAAATCTTCAAAAATGATGAAAAACGGCGCGCTATAGTATGCCGTACGATATGGGCTCATGGTCCAAAATGATGAGAAACGAGGCTAACTTTGTTTTTCAAAATTTCAAAAAACATGGGCTATAACCTTTCGTTTTTGTCATTTCGTCATTTTTTTCAAATCTTCAAAAATGATGAAAAACGGCGCGCTATAGTATGCCGTACGATATGGGCTATAGCCCACGGTCCAAAATGATGAGAAACGAGGCTAACTTTTTTTTTCAAAATTTCAAAAAACATGGGCTATAACCTTTCGTTTTTGTCATTTCGTCATTTTTTTCAAATCTTCAAAAATGATGAAAAACGGCGCGCTATAGTATGCCGTACGATATGGGCAATAGCCCATGGTCCAAAATGATGAGAAACGAGGCTAACTTTTTTTTTCAAAATTTCAAAAAACATGGGCTATAACCCATCGTTTTTGTCATTTCGTCATTTTTTTCAAATCTTCAAAAATTATGAAAAACGGCGCGCTATAGTATGCCGTACGATATGGGCTATAGCCCACGGTCCAAAATGATTAGAAACGAGGCTAACTTTTTTTTTCAAAATTTCAAAAAACATGGGCTATAACCTTTCGTTTTTGTCATTTCGTCATTTTTTTCAAATCTTCAAAAATGATGAAAAACGGCGCGCTATAGTATGCCGTACGATATGGGCTATAGCCCACGGTCCAAAATGATGAGAAACGAGGATAACTTTATTTTTCAAAATTTCAAAAAACATGGGCTATAACCTTTCGTTTTTGTCATTTCGTCATTTTTTAAAAATCTTCAAAAATGATGAAAAACGGCGCGCTATAGTATGCCGTACGATATGGGCTATAGCCCACGGTCCAAAATGATGAGAAACGAGGCTAACTTTTTTTTTCAAAATTTCAAAAAACATGGGCTATAACCTTTCGTTTTTGTCATTTCGTCATTTTTTTCAAATCTTCAAAAATGATGAAAAACTGCGAGCTATAGTATGCCGTACGATATGGGCTATAGCCCACGGTCCAAAATGATGAGAAACGAGGCTAACATTTTTTTTCAAAATTTCAAAAAACATGGGCTATAACCTTTCGTTTTTGTCATTTCGTCATTTTTTTCAAATCTTCAAAAATGATGAAAAACTGCGCGCTATAGTATGCCGTACGATATGGGCTATAGCCCACGGTCCAAAATGATGAGAAACGAGGCTAACTTTTTTTTTCAAAATTTCAAAAAACATGGGCTATAACCCATCGTTTTTGTCATTTCGTCATTTTTTTCAAATCTTCAAAAATGATGAAAAACGGCGCGCTATAGTATGCCGTACGATATGGGCTATAACCCACGGTCCAAAATGATGAGAAACGAGGCTAACTTTTTTTTTCAAAATTTCAAAAAACATGGGCTATAACCTTTCGTTTTTGTCATTTCGTCATTTTTTTCAAATCTTCAAAAATGATGAAAAACGGCGCGCTATAGTATGCCGTACGATATGGGCTATAGCCCACGGTCCAAAATGATGAGAAACGAGGCTAACCTTTTTTTTCAAAATTTCAAAAAACATGGGCTATAACCCATCGTTTTTGTCATTTCGTCATTTTTTTCAAATCCTCAAAAATGATGAAAAACGGCGCGCTATAGTATGCCGTACGATATGGGCTATAGCCCACGGTCCAAAATGATGAGAAACGAGGCTAACTTTTTTTTTCAAAATTTCAAAAAACATGGGCTATAACCTTTCGTTTTTGTCATTTCGTCATTTTTTTCAAATCTTCAAAAATGATGAAAAACTGCGCGCTATAGTATGCCGTACGATATGGGCTATAGCCCACGGTCCAAAATGATGAGAAACGAGGCTAACTTTTTTTTCAAAATTTCAAAAAACATGGGCTATAACCCATCGTTTTTGTCATTTCGTCATTTTTTTCAAATCTTCAAAAATGATGAAAAACGGCGCGCTATAGTATGCCGTACGATATGGGCTATAGCCCACGGTCCAAAATGATGAGAAACGAGGCTAACTTTCTTTTTCAAAATTTCAAAAAACATGGGCTATAACCCATCGTTTTTGTCATTTCGTCATTTTTTTCAAATCTTCAAAAATGATGAAAAACGGCGCGCTATAGTATGCCGTACGATATGGGCTATAGCCCACGGTCCAAAATGATGAGAAACGAGGCTAACTTTTTTTTTCAAAATTTCAAAAAACATGGGCTATAACCCATCGTTTTTGTCATTTCGTCATTTTTTTCAAATCTTCAAAAATGATGAAAAACGGCGCGCTATAGTATGCCGTACGATATGGGCTATAGCCCACGGTCCAAAATGATGAGAAACGAGGCTAACTTTTTTTTTCAAAATTTCAAAAAACATGGGCTATAACCTTTCGTTTTTGTCATTTCGTCATTTTTTTCAAATCTTCAAAAATGATGAAAAACGGCGCGCTATAGTATGCCGTACGATATGGGCTCATGGTCCAAAATGATGAGAAACGAGGCTAACTTTGTTTTTCAAAATTTCAAAAAACATGGGCTATAACCTTTCGTTTTTGTCATTTCGTCATTTTTTTCAAATCTTCAAAAATGATGAAAAACGGCACGCTATAGTATGCCGTACGATATGGGCTATAGCCCACGGTCCAAAATGATGAGAAACGAGGCTAACTTTTTTTTTCAAAATTTCAAAAAACATGGGCTATAACCTTTCGTTTTTGTCATTTCATCATTTTTTTCAAATCTTCAAAAATGATGAAAAACGGCGCGCTATAGTATGCCGTACGATATGGGCAATAGCCCATGGTCCAAAATGATGAGAAACGAGGCTAACTTTTTTTTTCAAAATTTCAAAAAACATGGGCTATAACCCATCGTTTTTGTCATTTCGTCATTTTTTTCAAATCTTCAAAAATTATGAAAAACGGCGCGCTATAGTATGCCGTACGATATGGGCTATAGCCCACGGTCCAAAATGATTAGAAACGAGGCTAACTTTTTTTTTCAAAATTTCAAAAAACATGGGCTATAACCTTTCGTTTTTGTCATTTCGTCATTTTTTTCAAATCTTCAAAAATGATGAAAAACGGCGCGCTATAGTATGCCGTACGATATGGGCTATAGCCCACGGTCCAAAATGATGAGAAACGAGGATAACTTTATTTTTCAAAATTTCAAAAAACATGGGCTATAACCTTTCGTTTTTGTCATTTCGTCATTTTTTTAAAATCTTCAAAAATGATGAAAAACGGCGCGCTATAGTATGCCGTACGATATGGGCTATAGCCCACGGTCCAAAATGATGAGAAACGAGGCTAACTTTTTTTTTCAAAATTTCAAAAAACATGGGCTATAACCTTTCGTTTTTGTCATTTCGTCATTTTTTTCAAATCTTCAAAAATGATGAAAAACTGCGAGCTATAGTATGCCGTACGATATGGGCTATAGCCCACGGTCCAAAATGATGAGAAACGAGGCTAACATTTTTTTTCAAAATTTCAAAAAACATGGGCTATAACCTTTCGTTTTTGTCATTTCGTCATTTTTTTCAAATCTTCAAAAATGATGAAAAACTGCGCGCTATAGTATGCCGTACGATATGGGCTATAGCCCACGGTCCAAAATGATGAGAAACGAGGCTAACTTTTTTTTTCAAAATTTCAAAAAACATGGGCTATAACCCATCGTTTTTGTCATTTCGTCATTTTTTTCAAATCTTCAAAAATTATGAAAAACGGCGCGCTATAGTATGCCGTACGATATGGGCTATAGCCCACGGTCCAAAATGATGAGAAACGAGGCTAACTTTTTTTTTCAAAATTTCAAAAAACATGGGCTATAACCTTTCGTTTTTGTCATTTCGTCATTTTTTTCAAATCTTCAAAAATGATGAAAAACGGCGCGCTATAGTATGCCGTACGTTATGGGCTATAGCCCACGGTCCAAAATGATGAGAAACGAGGCTAACTTTTTTTTTCAAAATTTCAAAAAACATGGGCTATAACCTTTCGTTTTTGTCATTTCGTCATTTTTGTCAAATCTTCAAAAATGATGAAAAACGGCGCGCTATAGTATGCCGTACGATATGGGCTATAGCCCACGGTCCAAAATGATGAGAAACGAGGATAACTTTATTTTTCAAAATTTCAAAAAACATGGGCTATAACCTTTCGTTTTTGTCATTTCGTCATTTTTTTAAAATCTTCAAAAATGATGAAAAACGGCGCGCTATAGTATGCCGTACGATATGGGCTATAGCCCACGGTCCAAAATGATGAGAAACGAGGATAACTTTATTTTTCAAAATTTCAAAAAACATGGGCTATAACCTTTCGTTTTTGTCATTTCGTCATTTTTTTAAAATCTTCAAAAATGATGAAAAACTGCGAGCTATAGTATGCCGTACGATATGGGCTATAGCCCACGGTCCAAAATGATGAGAAACGAGGCTAACATTTTTTTTCAAAATTTCAAAAAACATGGGCTATAACCTTTCGTTTTTGTCATTTCGTCATTTTTTTCAAATCTTCAAAAATGATGAAAAACTGCGCGCTATAGTATGCCGTACGATATGGGCTATAGCCCACGGTCCAAAATGATGAGAAACGAGGCTAACTTTTTTTTTCAAAATTTCAAAAAACATGGGCTATAACCCATCGTTTTTGTCATTTCGTCATTTTTTTCAAATCTTCAAAAATGATGAAAAACGGCGCGCTATAGTATGCCGTACGATATGGGCTATAGCCCACGGTCCAAAATGATGAGAAACGAGGCTAACTTTTTTTTTCAAAATTTCAAAAAACATGGGCTATAACCTTTCGTTTTTGTCATTTCGTCATTTTTTTCAAATCTTCAAAAATGATGAAAAACGGCGCGCTATAGTATGCCGTACGATATGGGCTCATGGTCCAAAATGATGAGAAACGAGGCTAACTTTGTTTTTCAAAATTTCAAAAAACATGGGCTATAACCTTTCGTTTTTGTCATTTCGTCATTTTTTTCAAATCTTCAAAAATGATGAAAAACGGCGCGCTATAGTATGCCGTACGATATGGGCTATAGCCCACGGTCCAAAATGATGAGAAACGAGGCTAACTTTTTTTTTCAAAATTTCAAAAAACATGGGCTATAACCTTTCGTTTTTGTCATTTCGTCATTTTTTTCAAATCTTCAAAAATGATGAAAAACGGCGCGCTATAGTATGCCGTACGTTATGGGCTATAGCCCACGGTCCAAAATGATGAGAAACGAGGCTAACTTTTTTTTTCAAAATTTCAAAAAACATGGGCTATAACCTTTCGTTTTTGTCATTTCGTCATTTTTGTCAAATCTTCAAAAATGATGAAAAACGGCGCGCTATAGTATGCCGTACGATATGGGCTATAGCCCACGGTCCAAAATGATGAGAAACGAGGATAACTTTATTTTTCAAAATTTCAAAAAACATGGGCTATAACCTTTCGTTTTTGTCATTTCGTCATTTTTTTAAAATCTTCAAAAATGATGAAAAACGGCGCGCTATAGTATGCCGTACGATATGGGCTATAGCCCACGGTCCAAAATGATGAGAAACGAGGCTAACTTTTTTTTTCAAAATTTCAAAAAACATGGGCTATAACCTTTCGTTTTTGTCATTTCGTCATTTTTTTCAAATCTTCAAAAATGATGAAAAACTGCGAGCTATAGTATGCCGTACGATATGGGCTATAGCCCACGGTCCAAAATGATGAGAAACGAGGCTAACATTTTTTTTCAAAATTTCAAAAAACATGGGCTATAACCTTTCGTTTTTGTCATTTCGTCATTTTTTTCAAATCTTCAAAAATGATGAAAAACTGCGCGCTATAGTATGCCGTACGATATGGGCTATAGCCCACGGTCCAAAATGATGAGAAACGAGGATAACTTTATTTTTCAAAATTTCAAAAAACATGGGCTATAACCTTTCGTTTTTGTCATTTCGTCATTTTTTAAAAATCTTCAAAAATGATGAAAAACGGCGCGCTATAGTATGCCGTACGATATGGGCTATAGCCCACGGTCCAAAATGATGAGAAACGAGGCTAACTTTTTTTTTCAAAATTTCAAAAAACATGGGCTATAACCTTTCGTTTTTGTCATTTCGTCATTTTTTTCAAATCTTCAAAAATGATGAAAAACTGCGAGCTATAGTATGCCGTACGATATGGGCTATAGCCCACGGTCCAAAATGATGAGAAACGAGGCTAACATTTTTTTTCAAAATTTCAAAAAACATGGGCTATAACCTTTCGTTTTTGTCATTTCGTCATTTTTTTCAAATCTTCAAAAATGATGAAAAACTGCGCGCTATAGTATGCCGTACGATATGGGCTATAGCCCACGGTCCAAAATGATGAGAAACGAGGCTAACTTTTTTTTTCAAAATTTCAAAAAACATGGGCTATAACCCATCGTTTTTGTCATTTCGTCATTTTTTTCAAATCTTCAAAAATGATGAAAAACGGCGCGCTATAGTATGCCGTACGATATGGGCTATAACCCACGGTCCAAAATGATGAGAAACGAGGCTAACTTTTTTTTTCAAAATTTCAAAAAACATGGGCTATAACCTTTCGTTTTTGTCATTTCGTCATTTTTTTCAAATCTTCAAAAATGATGAAAAACGGCGCGCTATAGTATGCCGTACGATATGGGCTATAGCCCACGGTCCAAAATGATGAGAAACGAGGCTAACCTTTTTTTTCAAAATTTCAAAAAACATGGGCTATAACCCATCGTTTTTGTCATTTCGTCATTTTTTTCAAATCCTCAAAAATGATGAAAAACGGCGCGCTATAGTATGCCGTACGATATGGGCTATAGCCCACGGTCCAAAATGATGAGAAACGAGGCTAACTTTTTTTTTCAAAATTTCAAAAAACATGGGCTATAACCTTTCGTTTTTGTCATTTCGTCATTTTTTTCAAATCTTCAAAAATGATGAAAAACTGCGCGCTATAGTATGCCGTACGATATGGGCTATAGCCCACGGTCCAAAATGATGAGAAACGAGGCTAACTTTTTTTTCAAAATTTCAAAAAACATGGGCTATAACCCATCGTTTTTGTCATTTCGTCATTTTTTTCAAATCTTCAAAAATGATGAAAAACGGCGCGCTATAGTATGCCGTACGATATGGGCTATAGCCCACGGTCCAAAATGATGAGAAACGAGGCTAACTTTCTTTTTCAAAATTTCAAAAAACATGGGCTATAACCCATCGTTTTTGTCATTTCGTCATTTTTTTCAAATCTTCAAAAATGATGAAAAACGGCGCGCTATAGTATGCCGTACGATATGGGCTATAGCCCACGGTCCAAAATGATGAGAAACGAGGCTAACTTTTTTTTTCAAAATTTCAAAAAACATGGGCTATAACCCATCGTTTTTGTCATTTCGTCATTTTTTTCAAATCTTCAAAAATGATGAAAAACGGCGCGCTATAGTATGCCGTACGATATGGGCTATAGCCCACGGTCCAAAATGATGAGAAACGAGGCTAACTTTTTTTTTCAAAATTTCAAAAAACATGGGCTATAACCTTTCGTTTTTGTCATTTCGTCATTTTTTTCAAATCTTCAAAAATGATGAAAAACGGCGCGCTATAGTATGCCGTACGATATGGGCTCATGGTCCAAAATGATGAGAAACGAGGCTAACTTTGTTTTTCAAAATTTCAAAAAACATGGGCTATAACCTTTCGTTTTTGTCATTTCGTCATTTTTTTCAAATCTTCAAAAATGATGAAAAACGGCACGCTATAGTATGCCGTACGATATGGGCTATAGCCCACGGTCCAAAATGATGAGAAACGAGGCTAACTTTTTTTTTCAAAATTTCAAAAAACATGGGCTATAACCTTTCGTTTTTGTCATTTCATCATTTTTTTCAAATCTTCAAAAATGATGAAAAACGGCGCGCTATAGTATGCCGTACGATATGGGCAATAGCCCATGGTCCAAAATGATGAGAAACGAGGCTAACTTTTTTTTTCAAAATTTCAAAAAACATGGGCTATAACCCATCGTTTTTGTCATTTCGTCATTTTTTTCAAATCTTCAAAAATTATGAAAAACGGCGCGCTATAGTATGCCGTACGATATGGGCTATAGCCCACGGTCCAAAATGATTAGAAACGAGGCTAACTTTTTTTTTCAAAATTTCAAAAAACATGGGCTATAACCTTTCGTTTTTGTCATTTCGTCATTTTTTTCAAATCTTCAAAAATGATGAAAAACGGCGCGCTATAGTATGCCGTACGATATGGGCTATAGCCCACGGTCCAAAATGATGAGAAACGAGGATAACTTTATTTTTCAAAATTTCAAAAAACATGGGCTATAACCTTTCGTTTTTGTCATTTCGTCATTTTTTTAAAATCTTCAAAAATGATGAAAAACGGCGCGCTATAGTATGCCGTACGATATGGGCTATAGCCCACGGTCCAAAATGATGAGAAACGAGGCTAACTTTTTTTTTCAAAATTTCAAAAAACATGGGCTATAACCTTTCGTTTTTGTCATTTCGTCATTTTTTTCAAATCTTCAAAAATGATGAAAAACTGCGAGCTATAGTATGCCGTACGATATGGGCTATAGCCCACGGTCCAAAATGATGAGAAACGAGGCTAACATTTTTTTTCAAAATTTCAAAAAACATGGGCTATAACCTTTCGTTTTTGTCATTTCGTCATTTTTTTCAAATCTTCAAAAATGATGAAAAACTGCGCGCTATAGTATGCCGTACGATATGGGCTATAGCCCACGGTCCAAAATGATGAGAAACGAGGCTAACTTTTTTTTTCAAAATTTCAAAAAACATGGGCTATAACCCATCGTTTTTGTCATTTCGTCATTTTTTTCAAATCTTCAAAAATTATGAAAAACGGCGCGCTATAGTATGCCGTACGATATGGGCTATAGCCCACGGTCCAAAATGATGAGAAACGAGGCTAACTTTTTTTTTCAAAATTTCAAAAAACATGGGCTATAACCTTTCGTTTTTGTCATTTCGTCATTTTTTTCAAATCTTCAAAAATGATGAAAAACGGCGCGCTATAGTATGCCGTACGTTATGGGCTATAGCCCACGGTCCAAAATGATGAGAAACGAGGCTAACTTTTTTTTTCAAAATTTCAAAAAACATGGGCTATAACCTTTCGTTTTTGTCATTTCGTCATTTTTGTCAAATCTTCAAAAATGATGAAAAACGGCGCGCTATAGTATGCCGTACGATATGGGCTATAGCCCACGGTCCAAAATGATGAGAAACGAGGATAACTTTATTTTTCAAAATTTCAAAAAACATGGGCTATAACCTTTCGTTTTTGTCATTTCGTCATTTTTTTTAAATCTTCAAAAATGATGAAAAACGGCGCGCTATAGTATGCCGTACGATATGGGCTATAGCCCACGGTCCAAAATGATGAGAAACGAGGATAACTTTATTTTTCAAAATTTCAAAAAACATGGGCTATAACCTTTCGTTTTTGTCATTTCGTCATTTTTTTAAAATCTTCAAAAATGATGAAAAACTGCGAGCTATAGTATGCCGTACGATATGGGCTATAGCCCACGGTCCAAAATGATGAGAAACGAGGCTAACATTTTTTTTCAAAATTTCAAAAAACATGGGCTATAACCTTTCGTTTTTGTCATTTCGTCATTTTTTTCAAATCTTCAAAAATGATGAAAAACTGCGCGCTATAGTATGCCGTACGATATGGGCTATAGCCCACGGTCCAAAATGATGAGAAACGAGGCTAACTTTTTTTTTCAAAATTTCAAAAAACATGGGCTATAACCCATCGTTTTTGTCATTTCGTCATTTTTTTCAAATCTTCAAAAATGATGAAAAACGGCGCGCTATAGTATGCCGTACGATATGGGCTATAGCCCACGGTCCAAAATGATGAGAAACGAGGCTAACTTTTTTTTTCAAAATTTCAAAAAACATGGGCTATAACCTTTCGTTTTTGTCATTTCGTCATTTTTTTCAAATCTTCAAAAATGATGAAAAACGGCGCGCTATAGTATGCCGTACGATATGGGCTCATGGTCCAAAATGATGAGAAACGAGGCTAACTTTGTTTTTCAAAATTTCAAAAAACATGGGCTATAACCTTTCGTTTTTGTCATTTCGTCATTTTTTTCAAATCTTCAAAAATGATGAAAAACGGCGCGCTATAGTATGCCGTACGATATGGGCTATAGCCCACGGTCCAAAATGATGAGAAACGAGGCTAACTTTTTTTTTCAAAATTTCAAAAAACATGGGCTATAACCTTTCGTTTTTGTCATTTCGTCATTTTTTTCAAATCTTCAAAAATGATGAAAAACGGCGCGCTATAGTATGCCGTACGTTATGGGCTATAGCCCACGGTCCAAAATGATGAGAAACGAGGCTAACTTTTTTTTTCAAAATTTCAAAAAACATGGGCTATAACCTTTCGTTTTTGTCATTTCGTCATTTTTGTCAAATCTTCAAAAATGATGAAAAACGGCGCGCTATAGTATGCCGTACGATATGGGCTATAGCCCACGGTCCAAAATGATGAGAAACGAGGATAACTTTATTTTTCAAAATTTCAAAAAACATGGGCTATAACCTTTCGTTTTTGTCATTTCGTCATTTTTTTAAAATCTTCAAAAATGATGAAAAACGGCGCGCTATAGTATGCCGTACGATATGGGCTATAGCCCACGGTCCAAAATGATGAGAAACGAGGCTAACTTTTTTTTTCAAAATTTCAAAAAACATGGGCTATAACCTTTCGTTTTTGTCATTTCGTCATTTTTTTCAAATCTTCAAAAATGATGAAAAACTGCGAGCTATAGTATGCCGTACGATATGGGCTATAGCCCACGGTCCAAAATGATGAGAAACGAGGCTAACATTTTTTTTCAAAATTTCAAAAAACATGGGCTATAACCTTTCGTTTTTGTCATTTCGTCATTTTTTTCAAATCTTCAAAAATGATGAAAAACTGCGCGCTATAGTATGCCGTACGATATGGGCTATAGCCCACGGTCCAAAATGATGAGAAACGAGGCTAACTTTTTTTTTCAAAATTTCAAAAAACATGGGCTATAACCCATCGTTTTTGTCATTTCGTCATTTTTTTCAAATCTTCAAAAATGATGAAAAACGGCGCGCTATAGTATGCCGTACGATATGGGCTATAGCCCACGGTCCAAAATGATGAGAAACGAGGCTAACTTTTTTTTTCAAAATTTCAAAAAACATGGGCTATAACCTTTCGTTTTTGTCATTTCGTCATTTTTTTCAAATCTTCAAAAATGATGAAAAACGGCGCGCTATAGTATGCCGTACGATATGGGCTCATGGTCCAAAATGATGAGAAACGAGGCTAACTTTGTTTTTCAAAATTTCAAAAAACATGGGCTATAACCTTTCGTTTTTGTCATTTCGTCATTTTTTTCAAATCTTCAAAAATTATGAAAAACGGCGCGCTATAGTATGCCGTACGATATGGGCTATAGCCCACGGTCCAAAATGATGAGAAACGAGGCTAACTTTTTTTTTCAAAATTTCAAAAAACATGGGCTATAACCTTTCGTTTTTGTCATTTCGTCATTTTTTTCAAATCTTCAAAAATGATGAAAAACGGCGCGCTATAGTATGCCGTACGATATGGGCAATAGCCCATGGTCCAAAATGATGAGAAACGAGGCTAACTTTTTTTTTCAAAATTTCAAAAAACATGGGCTATAACCCATCGTTTTTGTCATTTCGTCATTTTTTTCAAATCTTCAAAAATGATGAAAAACGGCGCGCTATAGTATGCCGTACGATATGGGCTATAGCCCACGGTCCAAAATGATTAGAAACGAGGCTAACTTTTTTTTTCAAAATTTCAAAAAACATGGGCTATAACCTTTCGTTTTTGTCATTTCGTCATTTTTTTCAAATCTTCAAAAATGATGAAAAACGGCGCGCTATAGTATGCCGTACGATATGGGCTATAGCCCACGGTCCAAAATGATGAGAAACGAGGATAACTTTATTTTTCAAAATTTCAAAAAACATGGGCTATAACCTTTCGTTTTTGTCATTTCGTCATTTTTTTAAAATCTTCAAAAATGATGAAAAACGGCGCGCTATAGTATGCCGTACGATATGGGCTATAGCCCACGGTCCAAAATGATGAGAAACGAGGCTAACTTTTTTTTTCAAAATTTCAAAAAACATGGGCTATAACCTTTCGTTTTTGTCATTTCGTCATTTTTTTCAAATCTTCAAAAATGATGAAAAACTGCGAGCTATAGTATGCCGTACGATATGGGCTATAGCCCACGGTCCAAAATGATGAGAAACGAGGCTAACATTTTTTTTCAAAATTTCAAAAAACATGGGCTATAACCTTTCGTTTTTGTCATTTCGTAATTTTTTTCAAATCTTCAAAAATGATGAAAAACTGCGCGCTATAGTATGCCGTACGATATGGGCTATAGCCCACGGTCCAAAATGATGAGAAACGAGGCTAACTTTTTTTTTCAAAATTTCAAAAAACATGGGCTATAACCCATCGTTTTTGTCATTTCGTCATTTTTTTCAAATCTTCAAAAATTATGAAAAACGGCGCGCTATAGTATGCCGTACGATATGGGCTATAGCCCACGGTCCAAAATGATGAGAAACGAGGCTAACTTTTTTTTTCAAAATTTCAAAAAACATGGGCTATAACCTTTCGTTTTTGTCATTTCGTCATTTTTTTCAAATCTTCAAAAATGATGAAAAACGGCGCGCTATAGTATGCCGTACGTTATGGGCTATAGCCCACGGTCCAAAATGATGAGAAACGAGGCTAACTTTTTTTTTCAAAATTTCAAAAAACATGGGCTATAACCTTTCGTTTTTGTCATTTCGTCATTTTTGTCAAATCTTCAAAAATGATGAAAAACTGCGCGCTATAGTATGCCGTACGATATGGGCTATAGCCCACGGTCCAAAATGATGAGAAACGAGGCTAACTTTCTTTTTCAAAATTTCAAAAAACATGGGCTATAACCCATCGTTTTTGTCATTTCGTCATTTTTTTCAAATCTTCAAAAATGATGAAAAACGGCGCGCTATAGTATGCCGTACGATATGGGCTATAGCCCACGGTCCAAAATGATGAGAAACGAGGCTAACTTTTTTTTTCAAAATTTCAAAAAACATGGGCTATAACCCATCGTTTTTGTCATTTCGTCATTTTTTCAAATCTTCAAAAATGATGAAAAACGGCGCGCTATAGTATGCCGTACGATATGGGCTATAGCCCACGGTCCAAAATGATTAGAAACGAGGCTAACTTTTTTTTTCAAAATTTCAAAAAACATGGGCTATAACCTTTCGTTTTTGTCATTTCGTCATTTTTTTCAAATCTTCAAAAATGATGAAAAACGGCGCGCTATAGTATGCCGTACGATATGGGCTATAGCCCACGGTCCAAAATGATGAGAAACGAGGATAACTTTATTTTTCAAAATTTCAAAAAACATGGGCTATAACCTTTCGTTTTTGTCATTTCGTCATTTTTTTCAAATCTTCAAAAATGATGAAAAACGGCGCGCTATAGTATGCCGTACGATATGGGCTATAGCCCACGGTCCAAAATGATGAGAAACGAGGCTAACTTTTTTTTTCAAAATTTCAAAAAACATGGGCTATAACCTTTCGTTTTTGTCATTTCGTCATTTTTTTCAAATCTTCAAAAATGATGAAAAACTGCGAGCTATAGTATGCCGTACGATATGGGCTATAGCCCACGGTCCAAAATGATGAGAAACGAGGCTAACTTTCTTTTTCAAAATTTCAAAAAACATGGGCTATAACCCATCGTTTTTGTCATTTCGTCATTTTTTTCAAATCTTCAAAAATGATGAAAAACGGCGCGCTATAGTATGCCGTACGATATGGGCTATAGCCCACGGTCCAAAATGATGAGAAACGAGGCTAACTTTTTTTTTCAAAATTTCAAAAAACATGGGCTATAACCCATCGTTTTTGTCATTTCGTCATTTTTTCAAATCTTCAAAAATGATGAAAAACGGCGCGCTATAGTATGCCGTACGATATGGGCTATAGCCCACGGTCCAAAATGATGAGAAACGAGGATAACTTTATTTTTCAAAATTTCAAAAAACATGGGCTATAACCTTTCGTTTTTGTCATTTCGTCATTTTTTTCAAATCTTCAAAAATGATGAAAAACTGCGCGCTATAGTATGCCGTACGATATGGGCTATAGCCCACGGTCCAAAATGATGAGAAACGAGGCTAACTTTTTTTTTCAAAATTTCAAAAAACATGGGCTATAACCCATCGTTTTTGTCATTTCGTCATTTTTTTCAAATCTTCAAAAATGATGAAAAACGGCGCGCTATAGTATGCCGTACGATATGGGCTATAGCCCACGGTCCAAAATGATGAGAAACGAGGCTAACTTTTTTTTTCAAAATTTCAAAAAACATGGGCTATAACCTTTCGTTTTTGTCATTTCGTCATTTTTTTCAAATCTTCAAAAATGATGAAAAACGGCGCGCTATAGTATGCCGTACGATATGGGCTATAGCCCACGGTCCAAAATGATGAGAAACGAGGCTAACTTTTTTTTTCAAAATTTCAAAAAACATGGGCTATAACCTTTCGTTTTTGTCATTTCGTCATTTTTTTCAAATCTTCAAAAATGATGAAAAACGGCGCGCTATAGTATGCCGTACGATATGGGCTATAGCCCACGGTCCAAAATGATGAGAAACGAGGCTAACCTTTTTTTTCAAATTTCAAAAAACATGGGCTATAACCTTTCGTTTTTGTCATTTCGTCATTTTTTTCAAATCTTCAAAAATGATGAAAAACGGCGCGCTATAGTATGGCCTACGATATGGGCTATAGCCCACGGTCCAAAATGATGAGAAACGAGGCTAACTTTTTTTTTCAAAATTTCAAAAAACATGGGCTATAACCCATCGTTTTTGTCATTTCGTCATTTTTTTCAAATCTTCAAAAATGATGAAAAACGGCGCGCTATAGTATGCCGTACGATATGGGCTATAGCCCACGGTCCAAAATGATGAGAAACGAGGCTAACTTTTTTTTTCAAAATTTCAAAAAACATGGGCTATAACCTTTCGTTTTTGTCATTTCGTCATTTTTTTCAAATCTTCAAAAATGATGAAAAACTGCGCGCTATAGTATGCCGTACGATATGGGCTATAGCCCACGGTCCAAAATGATGAGAAACGAGGCTAACTTTTTTTTTCAAAATTTCAAAAAACATGGGCTATAACCCATCGTTTTTGTCATTTCGTCATTTTTTTCAAATCTTCAAAAATGATGAAAAACGGCGCGCTATAGTATGGCGTACGATATGGGCTATAGCCCACGGTCCAAAATGATGAGAAACGAGGCTAACTTTTTTTTTCAAAATTTCAAAAAACATGGGCTATAACCCATCGTTTTTGTCATTTCGTCATTTTTTTCAAATCTTCAAAAATGATGAAAAACGGCGCGCTATAGTATGCCGTACGATATGGGCTATAGCCCACGGTCCAAAATGATGAGAAACGAGGCTAACTTTTTTTTTCAAAATTTCAAAAAACATGGGCTATAACCTTTCGTTTTTGTCATTTCGTCATTTTTTTCAAATCTTCAAAAATGATGAAAAACGGCGCGCTATAGTATGCCGTACGATATGGGCTATAGCCCACGGTCCAAAATGATGAGAAACGAGGCTAACTTTTTTTTTCAAAATTTCAAAAAACATGGGCTATAACCCATCGTTTTTGTCATTTCGTCATTTTTTTCAAATCTTCAAAAATGATGAAAAACGGCGCGCTATAGTATGCCGTACGATATGGGCTATAGCCCACGGTCCAAAATGATGAGAAACGAGGCTAACTTTTTTTTTCAAAATTTCAAAAAACATGGGCTATAACCTTTCGTTTTTGTCATTTCGTCATTTTTTTCAAATCTTCAAAAATTATGAAAAACGGCGCGCTATAGTATGCCGTACGATATGGGCTATAGCCCACGGTCCAAAATGATGAGAAACGAGGCTAACTTTGTTTTTCAAAATTTCAAAAAACATGGGCTATAACCTTTCGTTTTTGTCATTTCGTAATTTTTTTCAAATCTTCAAAAATGATGAAAAACGGCGCGCTATAGTATGCCGTACGATATGGGCTATAGCCCACGGTCCAAAATGATGAGAAACGAGGCTAACTTTTTTTTTCAAAATTTCAAAAAACATGGGCTATAACCTTTCGTTTTTGTCATTTCGTCATTTTTTTCAAATCTTCAAAAATGATGAAAAACGGCGCGCTATAGTATGCCGTACGATATGGGCAATAGCCCATGGTCCAAAATGATGAGAAACGAGGCTAACTTTTTTTTTCAAAATTTCAAAAAACATGGGCTATAACCCATCGTTTTTGTCATTTCGTCATTTTTTTCAAATCTTCAAAAATGATGAAAAACGGCGCGCTATAGTATGCCGTACGATATGGGCTATAGCCCACGGTCCAAAATGATTAGAAACGAGGCTAACTTTTTTTTTCAAAATTTCAAAAAACATGGGCTATAACCTTTCGTTTTTGTCATTTCGTCATTTTTTTCAAATCTTCAAAAATGATGGAAAACCGCGCGCTATAGTATGCCGTACGATATGGGCTATAGCCCACGGTCCAAAATGATGAGAAACGAGGATAACTTTATTTTTCAAAATTTCAAAAAACATGGGCTATAACCTTTCGTTTTTGTCATTTCGTCATTTTTTTAAAATCTTCAAAAATGATGAAAAACGGCGCGCTATAGTATGCCGTACGATATGGGCTATAGCCCACGGTCCAAAATGATGAGAAACGAGGCTAACTTTTTTTTTCAAAATTTCAAAAAACATGGGCTATAACCTTTCGTTTTTGTCATTTCGTCATTTTTTTCAAATCTTCAAAAATGATGAAAAACTGCGAGCTATAGTATGCCGTACGATATGGGCTATAGCCCACGGTCCAAAATGATGAGAAACGAGGCTAACATTTTTTTTCAAATTTTCAAAAAACATGGGCTATAACCTTTCGTTTTTGTCATTTCGTCATTTTTTTCAAATCTTCAAAAATGATGAAAAACTGCGCGCTATAGTATGCCGTACGATATGGGCTATAGCCCACGGTCCAAAATGATGAGAAACGAGGCTAACTTTTTTTTTCAAAATTTCAAAAAACATGGGCTATAACCCATCGTTTTTGTCATTTCGTCATTTTTTTCAAATCTTCAAAAATTATGAAAAACGGCGCGCTATAGTATGCCGTACGATATGGGCTATAGCCCACGGTCCAAAATGATGAGAAACGAGGCTAACTTTTTTTTTCAAAATTTCAAAAAACATGGGCTATAACCTTTCGTTTTTGTCATTTCGTCATTTTTTTCAAATCTTCAAAAATGATGAAAAACGGCGCGCTATAGTATGCCGTACGTTATGGGCTATAGCCCACGGTCCAAAATGATGAGAAACGAGGCTAACTTTTTTTTTCAAAATTTCAAAAAACATGGGCTATAACCTTTCGTTTTTGTCATTTCGTCATTTTTGTCAAATCTTCAAAAATGATGAAAAACTGCGCGCTATAGTATGCCGTACGATATGGGCTATAGCCCACGGTCCAAAATGATGAGAAACGAGGCTAACTTTTTTTTTCAAAATTTCAAAAAACATGGGCTATAACCTTTCGTTTTTGTCATTTCGTCATTTTTTTCAAATCTTCAAAAATGATGAAAAACGGCGCGCTATAGTATGCCGTACGATATGGGCTATAGACCACGGTCCAAAATGATGAGAAACGAGGCTAACTTTTTTTTTCAAAATTTCAAAAAACATGGGCTATAACCTTTCGTTTTTGTCATTTCGTCATTTTTTTCAAATCTTCAAAAATGATGAAAAACGGCGCGCTATAGTATGCCGTACGATATCCAAAATGATGAGAAACGAGGATAACTTTTTTTTTCAAAATTTCAAAAAACATGGGCTATAACCTTTCGTTTTTGTCATTTTGTCATTTTTTTCAAATCTTCAAAAATGATGAAAAACGGCGCGCTATAGTATGCCGTACGATATGGGCTTTAGCCCACGGTCCAAAATGATGAGAAACGAGGCTAACATTTTTTTTCAAAATTTCAAAAAACATGGGCTATAACCTTTAGTTTTTGTCATTTCGTCATTCTTTTCAAATCTTCAAAAATGATGAAAAACGGCGCGCTATAGTATGCCGTACGATATGGGCTATAGCCCACAGTCCAAAATGATGAGAAACGAGGCTAACTTTTTTTTTCAAAATTTCAAAAAACATGGGCTATAACCTTTCGTTTTTGTCATTTCGTCATTTTTTTCAAATCTTCAAAAATGATGAAAAACGGCGCGCTATAGTATGCCGTACGATATGGGCTATAGCCCACGGTCCAAAATGATGAGAAACGAGGCTAACTTTTTTTTTCAAAATTTCAAAAAACATGGGCTATAACCTTTCGTTTTGTCATTTCGTCATTTTTTTCAAATCTTCAAAAATGATGAAAAACTGCGCGCTATAGTATGCCGTACGATATGGGCAATAGCCCATGGTCCAAAATGATGAGAAACGAGGCTAACTTTTTTTTTCAAAATTTCAAAAAACATGGGCTATAACCCATCGTTTTTGTCATTTCGTCATTTTTTTTAAATCTTCAAAAATGATGAAAAACGGCGCGCTATAGTATGCCGTACGATATGGGCTATAGCCCACGGTCCAAAATGATTAGAAACGAGGCTAACTTTTTTTTTCAAAATTTCAAAAAACATGGGCTATAACCTTTCGTTTTTGTCATTTCGTCATTTTTTTCAAATCTTCAAAAATGATGAAAAACGGCGCGCTATAGTATGCCGTACGATATGGGCTATAGCCCATGGTCCAAAATGATGAGAAACGAGGCTAACTTTTTTTTTCAAAATTTCAAAAAACATGGGCTATAACCTTTCGTTTTTGTCATTTCGTCATTTTTTTCAAATCTTCAAAAATGATGAAAAACGGCGCGCTATAGTATGCCGTACGATATGGGCAATAGCCCATGGTCCAAAATGATGAGAAACGAGGCTAACTTTTTTTTTCAAAATTTCAAAAAACATGGGCTATAACCCATCGTTTTTGTCATTTCGTCATTTTTTTCAAATCTTCAAAAATGATGAAAAACGGCGCGCTATAGTATGCCGTACGATATGGGCTATAGCCCACGGTCCAAAATGATTAGAAACGAGGCTAACTTTTTTTTTCAAAATTTCAAAAAACATGGGCTATAACCCATCGTTTTTGTCATTTCGTCATTTTTTTCAAATCTTCAAAAATGATGAAAAACGGCGCGCTATAGTATGCCGTACGATATGGGCTATAGCCCACGGTCCAAAATGATGAGAAACGAGGCTAACTTTTTTTTTCAAAATTTCAAAAAACATGGGCTATAACCTTTCGTTTTTGTCATTTCGTCATTTTTTTCAAATCTTCAAAAATGATGAAAAACGGCGCGCTATAGTATGCCGTACGATATGGGCTATAGCCCACGGTCCAAAATGATGAGAAACGAGGCTAACTTTGTTTTTCAAAATTTCAAAAAACATGGGCTATAACCTTTCGTTTTTGTCATTTCGTCATTTTTTTCAAATCTTCAAAAATGATGAAAAACGGCGCGCTATAGTATGCCGTACGATATGGGCTATAGCCCACGGTCCAAAATGATGAGAAACGAGGCTAACCTTTTTTTTCAAAATTTCAAAAAACATGGGCTATAACCTTTCGTTTTTGTCATTTCGTCATTTTTTTCAAATCTTCAAAAATGATGAAAAACGGCGCGCTATAGTATGCCGTACGATATGGGCTATAGCCCATCGTTTTTGTCATTTCGTCATTTTTTTCAAATCTTCAAAATGATGAAAAACGGCGCGCTATAGTATGCCGTACGATATGGGCTATAGCCCATGGTCCAAAATGATGAGAAACGAGGCTAACTTTTTTTTTCAAAATTTCAAAAAACATGGGCTATAACCTTTCGTTTTTGTCATTTCGTCATTTTTTTAAAATCTTCAAAAATGATGAAAAACGGCGCGCTATAGTATGCCGTACGATATGGGCAATAGCCCATGGTCCAAAATGATGAGAAACGAGGCTAACTTTTTTTTTTCAAAATTTCAAAAAACATGGGCTATAACCCATCGTTTTTGTCATTTCGTCATTTTTTTCAAATCTTCAAAAATGATGAAAAACGGCGCGCTATAGTATGCCGTACGATATGGGCTATAGCCCACGGTCCAAAATGATTAGAAACGAGGCTAACTTTTTTTTTCAAAATTTCAAAAAACATGGGCTATAACCCATCGTTTTTGTCATTTCGTCATTTTTTTCAAATCTTCAAAAATGATGAAAAACGGCGCGCTATAGTATGCCGTACGATATGGGCTATAGCCCACGGTCCAAAATGATGAGAAACGAGGCTAACTTTTTTTTTCAAAATTTCAAAAAACATGGGCTATAACCTTTCGTTTTTGTCATTTCGTCATTTTTTTCAAATCTTCAAAAATGATGAAAAACGGCGCGCTATAGTATGCCGTACGATATGGGCTATAGCCCACGGTCCAAAATGATGAGAAACGAGGCTAACTTTGTTTTTCAAAATTTCAAAAAACATGGGCTATAACCTTTCGTTTTTGTCATTTCGTCATTTTTTTCAAATCTTCAAAAATGATGAAAAACGGCGCGCTATAGTATGCCGTACGATATGGGCTATAGCCCACGGTCCAAAATGATTAGAAACGAGGCTAACTTTTTTTTTCAAAATTTCAAAAAACATGGGCTATAACCCATCGTTTTTGTCATTTCGTCATTTTTTTCAAATCTTCAGAAATGATGAAAAACGGCGCGCTATAGTATGCCGTACGATATGGGCTATAGCCCACGGTCCAAAATGATGAGAAACGAGGCTAACTTTTTTTTTCAAAATTTCAAAAAACATGGGCTATAACCTTTCGTTTTTGTCATTTCGTCATTTTTTTCAAATCTTCAAAAATGATGAAAAACGGCGCGCTATAGTATGCCGTACGATATGGGCTATAGCCCACGGTCCAAAATGATGAGAAACGAGGCTAACTTTGTTTTTCAAAATTTCAAAAAACATGGGCTATAACCTTTCGTTTTTGTCATTTCGTCATTTTTTTCAAATCTTCAAAAATGATGAAAAACGGCGCGCTATAGTATGCCGTACGATATGGGCTATAGCCCACGGTCCAAAATGATGAGAAACGAGGCTAACTTTTTTTTTCAAAATTTCAAAAAACATGGGCTATAACCTTTCGTTTTTGTCATTTCGTCATTTTTTTCAAATCTTCAAAAATGATGAAAAACCGCGCGCTATAGTATGCCGTACGATATGGGCTATAGCCCATCGTTTTTGTCATTTCGTCATTTTTTTCAAATCTTCAAAAATGATGAAAAACGGCGCGCTATAGTATGCCGTACGATATGGGCTATAGCCCATGGTCCAAAATGATGAGAAACGAGGCTAACTTTTTTTTTCAAAATTTCAAAAAACATGGGCTATAACCTTTCGTTTTTGTCATTTCGTCATTTTTTTCAAATCTTCAAAAATGATGAAAAACGGCGCGCTATAGTATGCCGTACGATATGGGCAATAGCCCATGGTCCAAAATGATGAGAAACGAGGCTAACTTTTTTTTTCAAAATTTCAAAAAACATGGGCTATAACCCATCGTTTTTGTCATTTCGTCATTTTTTTCAAATCTTCAAAAATGATGAAAAACGGCGCGCTATAGTATGCCGTACGATATGGGCTATAGCCCACGGTCCAAAATGATTAGAAACGAGGCTAACTTTTTTTTTCAAAATTTCAAAAAACATGGGCTATAACCCATCGTTTTTGTCATTTCGTCATTTTTTTCAAATCTTCAAAAATGATGAAAAACGGCGCGCTATAGTATGCCGTACGATATGGGCTATAGCCCACGGTCCAAAATGATGAGAAACGAGGCTAACTTTTTTTTTCAAAATTTCAAAAAACATGGGCTATAACCTTTCGTTTTTGTCATTTCGTCATTTTTTTCAAATCTTCAAAAATGATGAAAAACGGCGCGCTATAGTATGCCGTACGATATGGGCTATAGCCCACGGTCCAAAATGATGAGAAACGAGGCTAACTTTGTTTTTCAAAATTTCAAAAAACATGGGCTATAACCTTTCGTTTTTGTCATTTCGTCATTTTTTTCAAATCTTCAAAAATGATGAAAAACGGCGCGCTATAGTATGCCGTACGATATGGGCTATAGCCCACGGTCCAAAATGATGAGAAACGAGGCTAACTTTTTTTTTCAAAATTTCAAAAAACATGGGCTATAACCTTTCGTTTTTGTCATTTCGTCATTTTTTTCAAATCTTCAAAAATGATGAAAAACGGCGCGCTATAGTATGCCGTACGATATGGGCTATAGCCCACGGTCCAAAATGATGAGAAACGAGGCTAACTTTTTTTTTGGGCTATAGCCCATATCGTACGGCATACTATAGCGCGCAGTTTTTCATCATTTTTGAAGATTTGAAAAAAATGACGAAATGACAAAAACGATGGGTTATAGCCCATGTTTTTTGAAATTTTGAAAAAAAAAGTTAGCCTCGTTTCTCATCATTTTGGACCATGGGCTATAGCCCATATCGTACGGCATACTATAGTGCGCCGTTTTTCATCATTTTTGAAGATTTGAAAAAAATGACGAAATGACAAAAACGATGGGTTATAGCCCATGTTTTTTGAAATTTTGAAAAAAAAAGTTAGCCTCGTTTCTCATCATTTTGGACCGTGGGCTATAGCCCATATCGTACGGCATACTATAGCGCGCAGTTTTTCATCATTTTTGAAGATTTGAAAAAAATGACGAAATGACAAAAACGATGGGTTATAGCCCATGTTTTTTGAAAAAAAAAGTTAGCCCTCGTTCCTCATCATTTTGGACCGTGGGCTATAGCCCATATCGTACGGCATACTATAGCGCGCCGTTTTTCATCATTTTTGAAGATTTGAAAAAAATGACGAAATGACAAAAACGATGTGTTATAGCCCATGTTTTTTGAAATTTTGAAAAAAAAAGTTAGCCTCGTTTCTCATCATTTTGGACCGTGGGCTATAGCCCATATCGTACGGCATACTATAGCGCGCAGTTTTTCATCATTTTTGAAGATTTGAAAAAAATGACGAAATGACAAAAACGATGGGTTATAGCCCATGTTTTTTGAAATTTTGAAAAAAAAAGTTAGCCTCGTTTCTCATCATTTTGGACCATGGGCTATAGCCCATATCGTACGGCATACTATAGCGCGCCGTTTTTCATCATTTTTGAAGATTTGAAAAAAATGACGAAATGACAAAAACGATGGGTTATAGCCCATGTTTTTTGAAATTTTGAAAAAAAAAAGTTAGCCTCGTTTCTCATCATTTTGGACCGTGGGCTATAGCCCATATCGTACGGCATACTATAGCGCGCAGTTTTTCATCATTTTTGAAGATTTGAAAAAAATGACGAAATGACAAAAACGATGGGTTATAGCCCATGTTTTTTGAAAAAAAAAGTTAGCCTCGTTCCTCATCATTTTGGACCGTGGGCTATAGCCCATATCGTACGGCATACTATAGCGCGCCGTTTTTCATCATTTTTGAAGATTTGAAAAAAATGACGAAATGACAAAAACGATGTGTTATAGCCCATGTTTTTTGAAATTTTGAAAAAAAAAGTTAGCCTCGTTTCTCATCATTTTGGACCGTGGGCTATAGCCCATATCGTACGGCATACTATAGCGCGCAGTTTTTCATCATTTTTGAAGATTTGAAAAAAATGACGAAATGACAAAAACGATGGGTTATAGCCCATGTTTTTTGAAATTTTGAAAAAAAAAGTTAGCCTCGTTTCTCATCATTTTGGACCATGGGCTATAGCCCATATCGTACGGCATACTATAGCGCGCCGTTTTTCATCATTTTTGAAGATTTGAAAAAAATGACGAAATGACAAAAACGATGGGTTATAGCCCATGTTTTTTGAAATTTTGAAAAAAAAAGTTAGCCTCGTTTCTCATCATTTTGGACCGTGGGCTATAGCCCATATCGTACGGCATACTATAGCGCGCAGTTTTTCATCATTTTTGAAGATTTGAAAAAAATGACGAAATGACAAAAACGATGGGTTATAGCCCATGTTTTTTGAAATTTTGAAAAAAAAAGTTAGCCTCGTTTCTCATCATTTTGGACCGTGGGCTATAGCCCATATCGTACGGCATACTATAGCGCGCCGTTTTTCATCATTTTTGAAGATTTGAAAAAAATGACGAAATGACAAAAACGGGGTTATAGCCCATGTTTTTTGAAATTAAAAAAAAAAAGTTAGCCTCGTTTCTCATCATTTTGGACCATGGGCTATAGCCCATATCGTACGGCATACTATAGCGCGCCGTTTTTCATCATTTTTGAAGATTTGAAAAAATGACGAAATGAGAAAAACGATGGGTTATAGCCCATGTTTTTTGAAATTTTGAAAAAAAAAGTTAGCCTCGTTTCTCATCATTTTGGACCGTGGGCTATAGCCCATATCGTACGGCATACTATAGCGCGCAGTTTTTCATCATTTTTGAAGATTTGAAAAAAATGACGAAATGACAAAAACGATGGGTTATAGCCCATGTTTTTTGAAATTTTGAAAAAAAAAGTTAGCCTCGTTTCTCATCATTTTGGACCGTGGGCTATAGCCCATATCGTACGGCATACTATAGCGTGCCGTTTTTCATCATTTTTGAAGATTTGAAAAAAATGACGAAATGACAAAAACGGGGTTATAGCCCATGTTTTTTTAAATTAAAAAAAAAAAAGTTAGCCTCGTTTCTCATCATTTTAGACCATGGGCTATAGCCCATATCGTACGGCATACTATAGCGTGCCGTTTTTCATCATTTTTGAAGATTTGAAAAAAATGACGAAATGACAAAAACGATGGGTTATAGCCCATGTTTTTTGAAATTTTGAAAAAAAAAGTTAGCCTCGTTTCTCATCATTTTGGACCGTGGGCTATAGCCCATATCGTACGGCATACTATAGCGTGCCGTTTTTCATCATTTTTGAAGATTTGAAAAAAATGACGAAATGACAAAAACGGGGTTATAGCCCATGTTTTTTTAAATTAAAAAAAAAAAAGTTAGCCTCGTTTCTCATCATTTTAGACCATGGGCTATAGCCCATATCGTACGGCATACTATAGCGTGCCGTTTTTCATCATTTTTGAAGATTTGAAAAAAATGACGAAATGACAAAAACGATGGGTTATAGCCCATGTTTTTTGAAATTTTGAAAAAAAAAGTTAGCCTCGTTTCTCATCATTTTGGACCATGGGCTATAGCCCATATCGTACGGCATACTATAGCGCGCCGTTTTTCATCATTTTTGAAGATTTTAAAAAAATGACGAAATGACAAAAACGATGGGTTATAGCCCATATCTTTTGAAATTTTGAAAAAAAAAGTTAGCCTCGTTTCTCATCATTTTGGACCGTGGGCTATAGCCCATATCGTACGGCATACTATAGCGCGCCGTTTTTCATCATTTTTGAAGATTTGAAAAAAATGACGAAATGACAAAAACGATGGGTTATAGCCCATGTTTTTTGAAATTTTGAAAAAAAAAGTTAGCCTCGTTTCTCATCATTTTGGACCATGGGCTATAGCCCATATCGTACGGCATACTATAGCGCGCCGTTTTTCATAATTTTTGAAGATTTGAAAAAAATGACGAAATTACAAAAACGATGGGTTATAGCCATAGAGTTATTATACAATAGAGAAGACACCCAGAGGAAATCCTGAAGCGCAATGGACATAGTGGCCGAAGAAGGTATTGCAGTTTGGTAAGGTTTGGTCCTCAAACACATGAACGCGCACTAGGCTCCGCCCACTCCAGCAAGTTTCAGCCAGCTCTCTGAGCTCTGCCCCAGAGCGGAGCGCTGAGAGACCGACCGCATTAAAACCAGGAAATGTCGCATCAGGACTTTTGCTCATTACTTATTATTCTGTGTATATAAAATATAGATAATTTGTCTAATCTCTAGTTACATCAATATTGTTCTTGTAAAATAGTTGGTTTGTGACCAAGTATTAAGATTATAAAGATCGCTTATGTCATTTTGACTGGCAGGGACTTCCCATTCACTTACCATAGGCTTTTTCTGTAGAACTCCCGAGTCCGAATTAAAAAATAAAATAAAAAAATAGCAGCTGTACATGAAATGTTAATGTTGATTTAGCATCAACATGATTATTTACCGATATAAATACATGGTTTGATAACCTACAAGTAGGCAAAAGTCATTTTCTGCCAGGCGTATGTCTCTCCATCTACCCCGTCTTCAAGCCTCCATCCCTGGGCAGAGGTTGAATGATTGACTGGTGGTCGTGGAGCTCTGTGCAGTGCCGTCTCTTTACAGTCTAAAATCAATGGTTAAATTATTCCATAACACTGAAAATGATCAATTTTCCAATTAAAATCAAATTATGGTTAAGTGTGTAAATTACATTTATTCTGTTTGGACAAAGTGCAGTTAAGAAAAGGTGGAGATCAAGGAAGAATTTCTCTATGTCACATGTGAAGTGTAAAACTGGGAATTTCACCCAAGGAATCCATGATGAAGTGCTAAGATAACCACAATAATAACCCAGATTCGTATTGATGTGCTTACCGAGATAATCAAAATGCTTTCATTTTAAACCAACCTCTGAATTAAAACATTGGGTTCTGCAAAAGTCACAGATCAAATTGCAATGATTTTTAAAATAATCTATTATTCACACTGGATAAACAACAGTGGGACTGGAATACTGTACATCCAGTTTTGAGACATATTTCCTATGCACATATATGAACCTGAATGGCATAGAATAGCCTACGCAGCATTTATTCTGCATATCAGATATTGGAATATGTTCATATTGTCTAAAGAACCAAAAACAATATCTGTCTGGTCAAGCAGTAGATCATGTACGATTTGGTATTTTTGTTAGTAATATGTCTAAAAAGTCATTGCTCATAGTGGTGCGCAAATTGGCATGACAAGTGTCAAAGTGCTCTTTTTTAAACTATATTGACATTCTTTTTCAATTACAATTTTACAATTGTGACAATATTGTCACACTTTAAATATTATTTTGTTATATAAATATATAGTTTGTATTACATTTGTTGGTTGTCTGATACATATTTAATATTTATTATATTTGCATTCATAGTGCTACAAGTGCTATGAAAAATAACCCATCATTTATTGTATTTTGGCATTTTATTAGAGATCTGTAGCATTATTATTTAATAGTTTAGAGTGGTGCTGTGACCTTGCATTTGCCATGCAGGCTTAAAGTGTTCTTCAGAGCTAAAATTGTTCTACATTGTCATTGGTAAAGTGTATTTGTAAAATGTATGTAGCCTATATTTTCACTTTCTTCTAAATGTGAATTAGCAAAAGTATAAAGTCCCTTTAAAAGCAAATATTCAACTGCAGCACTGCACCACTGTTACAAAACCATATGTCTAGGGGTAAAAGGTAATGTAAGATAGGTAGGAGAAACGGAAACCAAGGCCTTAATGCAAGTATTTATTCGGTAGTATAGTGAATAAATATAATAATTAACAATAGTACATAATAAATGGCTCTTCAACTTCAAATTAATACAAACCGGATCACAAAACAAAACTAAAGTTAATCCTTTCCGAAGGGAAAACTTATCTAAACAAACAAAGGTTCAACTTCACAAATTAAAGAACAAAACGAAAACAGTTGGCGACAGTAGTACGACGGATGGGGGAAAGACCTTAGAAGTGTTTCCCCAGCGCTGGGCTGGGCATGAATGGGCTATGTAGTGAGAGAGCCGCGGCCGCTAGCTCGCTCACGTGACCGTCAGCCAATCAGGGAGGTTGATCAGACCTCCATGGTCATGGCCAACAGGGTTACCCCAGACACACAGCTGATGACAATCAGTCTGTCTGAAGACCCATTAGTATACTCTGCATGGGAGGAGAGTTAGTCTAATACAGGTTCATAACAACTGCTGCACAGATATAGATATATATATATATATTAGAAGACATCTAGGCCTAAGATAATCCACATACATATATATATACTATAACAATATACCACCATATAAATATATATATACTATTAGCAATAAACATATATATATATTTATAATCCAAAATAACACTCATAATTAATCATAACCACACACGACCATAGTCGTGACACCCCCCTTCCCGAAAAGAAGTTATATCCCCAAATAACTTCTTCTCAAAGAAGAGAGCACCTTAAACCCGGGAAAGGGCATCCGCAAGGACATTGTCCGTCCCCTTCTTGTGGCGAATTTCCACTTCAAAGTCCTGTAGCATCAAGGACCATCTCATCAGTCTTTGATTTGAATTTTGCATTTGCCTTAGGAACACAAGGGGATTATGGTCAGTATAGACAACAATAGGCAACGGGCTTGAGCCAACATATACCTCGAAAAATTGTAATGCAAGTAACAGGGCGAGAGCTTCCTTCTCAACGGTACTATAGTTACCCTGCGCTGAATTAAATTTCTTTGAATAGTAACAGATGGGATGATCGATATCCTGAAGATCCTCTTGGAGCAGAACAGCACCGGCCCCACAGGCGCTGGCATCCACCTCCAGCTTGAACGGTTTGGTGAAGTCGGGCGCAGCCAGGACTGGAGTGCTGCAGAGGAGAGCCTTGCAGGATTCGAACGCTAACTGACAGGCAGGCGACCAGATAAATACTCTTTTGACGCTAGTCAGCGTAGTCAGCGGCGCAGTGACGGCAGCAAAATTTTTGCAAAACCCCCGGTAGTAACCTGCCATGCCCAAAAACCGGCGGAGCTCACGCCTAGTCCTTGGCACAGGATATTCTAGAATAGCCTGGATTTTTGCATTAATAGCACGTACCTGGCCCTGACCAACCTGCTTCCCAAGATACGTTACGGTCGCACAACCAAATTCACATTTTGACAAATTTAATGTCAGGTTAGCCTCTCCTAACCGCTGAAAAATCTGTCTCAAAGTGTGTATATGCTCAAGCCAAGTATCATTATATGCCACAACATCGTCCAAATAAGTCTCTGTATTGTCCACGCCTCTTAGTACATTATTCATTAATCTTTGAAATGTCGCTGGTGCATTTCTTAAGCCAAATGGCATCACTGTATATTGGTATAAACCGTCTGGTGTCACGAATGCACTGATCTCTGATGCACGGGGTGTCAAAGCCACTTGCCAATAACCCTTTAGCAAATCCAATTTAGTTACAAATTTAGCAGACCCCACCCGATCCACGCAATCCAACATCCTCGGGAGCGGATAACTGTCAGCCTGCGTTATATTGTTAACCTTACGAAAATCTGTACAAAACCGCTGGCTCCCGTCAGCCTTAGGCACCAGCAAGCAGGGACTAGACCACGCACTGCTGCTATGAACAGCCAGCCCGTTCTCTAACAAGTAGTCAACCTCTTTTCGTAGTAAAGCACGCTTGGTTGGATTAACCCGATAGGCATGTTGCTTAATAGGAGGGCAATCCTTCTGTACAATTACATCATGAGAAAGGGCTGATGTGCATGATGGGTTATCTGAAAACAGATTCACATTATTTTCCATCAAATCAATAATGTCTGCTTGCGCCTGGGGACCCAAATGTTTTAAATACCCCGGTAAATCATTCAATATTTCAGAGTTCTGTAGACGTGACCCAGACGAACCTTTTACACGCAGCCCATCACTCTCAGGGGAATAAAGTGACGGCGCTGCTGCAGAAAGTGAGGCGACAACTGCGGGAATAACAGGAGTATCTGACTCGGTGCGAGCCAGATACGGCTTGAGCATATTCACATGACAAACCCTTGTCTTTTTGCGACGATCGGGCGTCAAAATCACATAATCCGTTTCACTTATTTTTTTGTCAATCACATAAGGACCACTGAATTTGGCCTGGAAGGCTGAGCTTTGCAGTGGGAGCAGCACCAACACCCTCTGACCCACAGCAAACACTCTATGCACAGCCTTCCTGTCAAACCATGCCTTCATTTTACCTTGAGCTTTACTCAGAAAGCTGCTAGCCATCTGTCTGGCCTTGTGCAATCGCTCGCGAAACCCCGCAACAAAATCCAATACATTATTCACCGGCGAGTTTGCGTTGGCTAATAAGCCCTCTCGAAACGCACGCAACGGCCCGCGCACCGTATGGCCAAACACCAGCTCCGCTGGGCTAAACCCCAGCGACTCCTGTACGCTCTCTCTTACTGCCAGCATAAGATAAGGCAAGCCCTCGTCCCAGGCTTTACCAGTTTCGTGACAGTATTTCTTCATCATCGCTTTCAACGTCTGGTGAAACCGCTCAAGCGCGCCCTGGGACTCAGGATGATAAGCGCTAGAGTGTCTGTGTTCTATGCCAAGGGTGGAAGCAACTTGAGCAAATAATTTTGACATGAAATTTGAGCCCTGGTCACTTTGAAGATACCGGCAAAAACCAAAAGTAGAGAAAAAGCTAGAAAGCGCTTTAATAACTGGTCTCACTTTTAGTGTGCGTAATGGGAACGCTTCTGGGTAGCGCGTTGCACTACACATTACAGTAAGAAGGTATTTGTGACCAGATTTTGTGGTCGGTAATGGACCGACACAGTCAATCATGATGTGCTCAAATGGTTCACCCACAGCAGGGATCGGTTTCAACGGCGCGGGCGGAATAGTCTGGTTTGGCTTCCCCGTCATCTGACACACATGACAAGTGCGGCAGAAGTCAGTAACAGACGCATTCAAACCCGGCCAGAAAAAATAGCGTAGGATGCGGTCATAAGTTTTACGAATGCCCAGGTGGCCAGAAATGTTGTCGTGAGCCAGACTGAGAATCTGGGAACGGAAACCCTGAGGTACCACAACCTGACGCACCACATTCCATTTCAAGTCACCGATAGCCGCTGGAAACCATTTACGCACAAGGAGGCCATCCTCTACACTATATGCACTCGGCACAGCAGCATCACCCACTTTGGTAACTGCCTCCCAGCACACAGAGAGAGAGCGATCGTGCTTCTGCGCATGCGCCAATGTTTCCCTATCGATATCAAACCCAAATCACTTTTAGTAGCCAGCAAGCTTTTCCTAGCCCGCTTACGCGGTGTCTGTGGGGCATCACCCACTGGTCGCTCGGCACACAAGAAAGTGTCACACAACGTAGCCTCGTCATCAAACTTTTTCGATTGTGCGCGAGTCACAGCACAACCCGGAAACACAGTGGGTGGGGCTCCCAGCACAGGCATAGCTACGTTAGCCACAGGCTTTTCAACCACTTCTAGCGACGCAAACACTTTTTCCCCAGCTATGTCGTTGCCAAGAATCATCCCCACACCTTCAATGGGTAAACTTTCACGTAACCCGATCTGCACAAGACCAGAAACAAGTGGAGAGCGTAGGTGGATCATATGCAATGGAGCGCGAGAGGATATCATTTCCACGCCCAAAACCAATGCATCGGAACCACAAAAGGTATTCTCCGCAAATGGCAGTACACTCTGTAAAATAAGGGACTGTGAGGCGCCTGTATCACGCAAAATGGTGATAGGAACGCGCTCATTTTCCTTATCAGACAGAGAGACTGAGCCATGCAAAATAAAGGGATCAAAACACTCCTCTACCTCCGCCCGGACAGCCATAGCTGTCTCGGAAGCAGACCGAGGAATAGTATGCACAAACCCCACACCCTTTGGTTTTTTTGAATACACATTTCCATTTCCATTCTCTTTCTGCTGCTTATGTTGTACTTTAGGGCAACGAGAAACCAAATGGCCCATTTCATGACAGTAAAAGCAAGCACGATTGTCAGGCGCTGCACTTGCGCCCCTCGGTGGACTTTTCGGCTGTGACAATTTGTGCTGTTTTTTCTGCATGTTAAACAGACCCTCCCCGCTACGCACCGGAGAAACACCAGACCGGTGCGTCAGATCATATTCATCGGCCCTCACAGAGGCTTTAGCAATTGAGTTAATCTTTTGTTCCTCAAGATAGACAACAATACGATCTGGGATACATGATTTGAAATCTTCCATCACTATCAGCTCAGTAAGCTGCTCAAAAGTGTGTACGTTGCTCGCGTTGCACCATTTCCTAAACAATGTGGCTTTTTCACGGCCAAATTCCACAAACGTTTGAGTAGAGGATTTTTGAGCGGCCCTATATTTTTGCCTATAATGTTCAGGCACCATTTCGAAACCGCTAAGGATAGCCGCCTTTACGACATCATAACATAGGCTCTCATCCACCGTGAGTGCGCTCCAGATATCCTGTGCTCTACCTGTCAACTTACATTGGAGTAGCAAACTCCAGAATTCCCTGGGCCACTTAACAGCACCAGCAATTCGTTCAAAAGCACAAAAGTAGTTATCCAACTCACCCTCCTTGAACGCAGGTACCAATGCGATTTGTTTGCTCATGTCGAACGCTGCCACTCCTCTGGAACCTGGGGATGACCCGTGTTGCTGCTGGGAGGCGGGCGCCCCTGCGGACGCCTCGTCGGGGTAGGTCTGGCCTCGCAGGCGTGCCATGTCGAGCTCATGTCTCTGACGCTGTAGTTTGCACTCCTCGCTCTTCAGCGTTGTTAGTGCTATTTCCAGCTCAAGCTCCCGGAGGCGCAGAACCCCCCCTATGTCCTGAGGACTCCCCCCAGTGCCCCGTGGGTAATCATGTGGGGCCTGAGCAGACGGGTCCCCCGCGGGATCCTCGCCCTGCTCTAACACACCCGTAGTGTCAGACTGATTGGCCCCACTGGAACTCGGTTCTGCGACAATGAGTGATACGTCTCCCCCCTCACTCTCATCTGACAGCATCGTAATGACTCCCTGTGAAAGCAACTGCCGTGAGACAGCTGCGAAAATCGCCTCTTTCTTTTTGGTACCGTGCGGTAAAGGAACGTTAAATTGTTTGGCAATACTGTACAATTCCCAATATGAGCACTGTTGTAGCTCCTCAAGCGACAGGACATCCGTACTAGCACCCTGGTCATCAGAGGCCATACCACCGCAACAAAATCTGTTACTCAAACTGGTGCGAGCAACATACTCACCATTAATACTCCCCAATCCGTCTACCACCAAAAGCAATACTAGCAAAACAAAAAACATAACCAACTGAACAACTGAATCCTTAATTTGTTTTTTGAAACGGACGGGCTCCCAAATATGTTACAAAACCATATGTCTAGGGGTAAAAGGTAATGTAAGATAGGTAGGAGAAACGGAAACCAAGGCCTTAATGCAAGTATTTATTCGGTAGTATAGTGAATAAATATAATAATTAACAATAGTACATAATAAATGGCTCTTCAACTTCAAATTAATACAAACCGGATCACAAAACAAAACTAAAGTTAATCCTTTCCGAAGGGAAAACTTATCTAAACAAACAAAGGTTCAACTTCACAAATTAAAGAACAAAACGAAAACAGTTGGCGACAGTAGTACGACGGATGGGGGAAAGACCTTAGAAGTGTTTCCCCAGCGCTGGGCTGGGCATGAATGGGCTATGTAGTGAGAGAGCCGCGGCCGCTAGCTCGCTCACGTGACCGTCAGCCAATCAGGGAGGTTGATCAGACCTCCATGGTCATGGCCAACAGGGTTACCCCAGACACACAGCTGATGACAATCAGTCTGTCTGAAGACCCATTAGTATACTCTGCATGGGAGGAGAGTTAGTCTAATACAGGTTCATAACAACTGCTGCACAGATATAGATATATATATATATATATTAGAAGACATCTAGGCCTAAGATAATCCACATACATATATATATACTATAACAATATACCACCATATAAATATATATATACTATTAGCAATAAACATATATATATATTTATAATCCAAAATAACACTCATAATTAATCATAACCACACACGACCATAGTCGTGACACCACACAATAACACAAGTTGGAATGATCTTCAGTTTATTGCATTAATATTATATTATATGGTGTGTAAACAGTTCATAGAGGTGTATAAAAATAACGAATTTAAAGAATCAGATACATCCATGTTCTTAATCTATTCAAAATGCTAATATGATAAAAACAGCTATGGTTTTATATTTCCTTTCCGAAAACACTGGGGGGGCAGACGATCCTATACCATCTATGCCTGGCATAGACTGTAAAAAGGCCTATACCTGACGCTGACCCGATCCAAAAAGCTTTCTACCCAATACCGCCCCCAGCTGGCAGTGTCAGGTTAAGACGAGTCTGCTGCCAACATATCGATGCGCGTTCACCACGAGTAGCACGCACACGCACACACGCACGATGCTAGTTCATGTGTCGGTCGTCGCGCGTTCATGTGTTTGAGGACAAAAATCCAGAATGCACACTGCTCCTAAACCGGAAGGAGGAGTGGATTCGCCTCATGCGCTTCTGAGCAACTCAATGCAAGTGGACGGGAGGAGAACTTGGGTGCCGTCTCTATTCATATATACTCTATGGTTATAGCCCATATTTTTTGAAATTTTGAAAAAAAAAGTTAGCCTCGTTTCTCATCATTTTGGACCGTGGGCTATAGCCCATATCGTACGGCATACTATAGCGCGCCGTTTTTCATCATTTTTGAAGATTTGAAAAAATGACGAAATGACAAAAACGATGGGTTATAGCCCATGTTTTTTGAAATTTTGAAAAAAAAAGTTAGCCTCGTTTCTCATCATTTTGGACCATGGGCTATAGCCCATATCGTACGGCATACTATAGCGCGCCGTTTTTCATCATTTTTGAAGATTTGAAAAAAATGACAAAATGACAAAAACGATGGGTTATAGCCCATGTTTTTTGAAATTTTGAAAAAAAAAGTTAGCCTCGTTTCTCATCATTTTGGACCGTGGGCTATAGCCCATATCGTATGGCATACTATAGCGCGCAGTTTTTCATCATTTTTGAAGATTTGAAAAAAATGACGAAATGACAAAAACGATGGGTTATAGCCCATGTTTTTTGAAATTTTGAAAAAAAAAGTTAGCCTCGTTTCTCATCATTTTGGACCGTGGGCTATAGCCCATATCGTACGGCATACTATAGCACGCCGTTTTTCATCATTTTTGAAGATTTGAAAAAAATGACGAAATGACAAAAACGATGGGTTATAGCCCATGTTTTTTGAAATTTTGAAAAAAAAAGTTAGCCTCGTTTCTCATCATTTTGGACCGTGGGCTATAGCCCATATCGTACGGCATACTATAGCGCGCCGTTTTTCATCATTTTTGAGGATTTGAAAAAAATATATATATATTTTTTTTAAATCCGCAATTTCCGCAATTTGCACAATTTCCATTTCCGCAATTTCCGCAATTACCATTTCTTGCAATTTCCGCAATTCCGCAATTTGACAAAAACGATGGGTTATAGCCCATGTTTTTTGAAATTTTGAAAAAAAAAGTTAGCCTCGTTTCTCATCATTTTGGACCGTGGGCTATAGCCCATATCGTACGGCATACTATAGCGCGCCGTTTTTCATCATTTTTGAAGATTTGAAAAAAATGACGAAATGACAAAAACGATGGGTTATAGCCCATGTTTTTTGAAATTTTGAAAAAAAAAAGTTAGCCTTGTTTCTCATCATTTTGGACCGTGGGCTATAGCCCATATCGTACGGCATACTATAGCGCGCCGTTTTTCATCATTTTTGAAGGACATGAAATCAAAGGACATACAAACTACTTATACAGTAGGGTTCAAGGGTTGTAGTCGGCCTTCACTCACCTGTTTGTGATCCGTGTACATCAGTTTTCCAATTTCTGGTCTTACGGTGGTGACTGTTGCGTGAGATAATGACATTTTTAGAAAGATGCTGATATGAAGTGAGTGAGTGAGTGAGTGAGTGAGTGAGTGAGTGAGTGAGTGTGTGCGTGCGTGCGTGCCTGCTAGTTATACTCACAGACATAGTTAGCAACCTGCAGAGTTGCATGGGACAGGGCAGACAGTAGGGAAGATTTTCCTGCATTGGGAAACCTGTTGGCATTCCAGAAGTTCAGAACATCAAATGTGTGTGAACTGTAATGGTGTAAAGAGTGGCTGCCTCTCAAACGTTTTCATAACAAGGTACCCTAAAGTAATATTCATTTGCCCACAGCCACCACAGAACCCAATCCGAAAATATGTTGTGCGAAATTGCGAAAAGTGGAAAATTGTTTCACAATCATAGTTTGTTTTGGGGGAAAGCAATACTTTTGTGACATTTTTAAAAGCTCTGTGGAAGTATTTCTATTTTTGAGGGGCCCCTATGCACAGCTTTGTGTGTTTGTACCACGGAAATGATTTGATTGGCTGAGCACGGAATGTGGTGTAGATGACATAACATTGGTCCGGTTCCCATAGCAAAGCCCCACCGTTCCAACTATGGGGTTGCATATATATTCTGAGTAGAGAGCAGTGGAAGGGAAGAATAACAGAAGTCAATGCAAGCTTCCACATCAGTGGAAGCTTGCATTGCATTGCATTGCATTGCATCTCTTTATTTGTTCGCTCTGGTGTCGAATTTTGCAGACAATCAGAATGCAGCCCAAACTGCGTTGCTGTGTATTAACAGCGGCGTACCGTTCAATAGCTGTCAACAGAGCAGCAGCACCTCCCCTCCTACAACTCTGTTGGGTGTGTGTGTGTGTGTGTATGGCCCAAATTGGCTGACATCACCCTATTTATAATTTGATGTATATCCTTTTTCATACGCTTTATTTATATTCCCTTTAAGGCTTGAATACAATATATTATCTATATGGTTTATTGAATCATAACGCTGCTGACCAACATTTGCACACACGAGCCATCCCTTGTTTTTTCTAAAGCATCAGTGCTGTGTGTGTGTGTGTGTGTGTGTGTGTGTGTGTGTGTGTGTGTGTGTGTGTGTGTGTGAGTGCGTGCGTGCGTGCGTGCGTGCGCGTGTGTGTGTGTATGTGTTCCCTCACCCCACCATGCCCAGGTCGGCAATAAGTTTGAGGTCCAGCCGGATGTGTTTGACTTGACCTTTACTGGGGTGGAACGCAGAGTGGAGAGAGCCACCCCGCCCGCCCTTTGCCACCAACACTCGCTCCCCTTCTGCATTCAGCTCACCTACAGCCAACAGACAGACAAGAGGTGGACACAAAAACAGTCAGTCACAAAATGAAATCTTTTGCAGGACATATAGTACAGTACAGGTTTTTTATTTTTTAATACTTGTCTGATGGATCTGAGAATTTCATTTCGATTAGTTTAACTTTAACTAGAAGCTCGACCAGCCTAAATGGAATGCCAGCGAAAACCTTGGGAACTTTCTATTTGGGAAGAGCGGCTGAGATTGTCTCAACAGTCTTCGAAATTAAGTATTGTTGTGCTGAGCAGAATTGATGGAAATACAAAATAAGTCACAGATCAGAGAGAAAAAAATAGTTTATACTCAAACTAAACATACTAATCATCAACAGTATTGGTATGGTATCCCCTGACTAGTTTGTCAGATAGTTTCCACATACATCACAATACATACCGCAAGGAATCTTTTAAATCAGCCTATGACTTCAATTCATTCCGGTGTGATGTGTTTTTGTTTCGGTGTCCATAAATCGAGATCCCTTCCATCAACGAAAACAGACATTGTTCGGCAACAGTTTTATGCCCATATATGGAGGTCACGTCACAGTACTAAGTCCTGGACAATGAACAAATATGGACACCATACTGACAATACCTGGCCAAGAAGCAAACCGCAGAGAATGTGGCAGAGGCCTGAATTCAGAAAGATCATCTGAAATAAATACTGAAGTCGAACAACATTGACTTCAGAGAGAAAAGGAGTTTAAAAAATACAATAAAGTACATCAGCCATGTGTTCCTAAAACAGAAAGATTGGGTATTGGGTAAGACTGACGTTATGCATCTTTCAGGACCTTTCACTGCTTTGTCTCAACCATTACTCAATGGCTCTGGTCTCAGCCACTGCAGTAGATATTTTGACATTCCGTTTTTGTTTTATTTATGTTGCCACTACTGTTGGAGCAGCCATAAACTACACAGGTTCATCCCGATGTTCTGGGCATCTTTGTAATGTTGGTGTTTGTAAAAAGCAGGTTAAAGAGTAACGTTTGAAGCAGCTTGGTGCGCGGAAACCGCAGATGTGTCGTCTCCGCCTACAGGAAATACGTAGGCTGCGACCATGAGACCCGCTACGGAATCAGTCAATAGAGACACACGCCCCCACAAATTCCACGGCCCCAAATGAGACAGCGTCCCCACTTGTACTGCAGGCCAGCCCTTTGAAATTCAACTGTAGTTAGCCTACTTTTAAAATAATATGAAATGAACTGAAGACTATATTGATTTGAATAAAAATAGGTTTCCAAATGTATGAAGTGTCTTTGTCAACATATATTGTTGTTTTCTCAATAGAGGATGTATTTCACATTTAATTTACCACTTGAATGAGTTACCCATAATGTTAACAGAGCAGAGTGGAGACGGCAGACAGAGAACCTGTCGCTTATAAGGGACGTCACTGCCTTTACGAGACTACGAGCGCCGACTTTGAATAGTGGATGCATTCTCGATATACATCCCGATCCCGACTGACTTTGTTATTCATGTCTATATTTTGAACATGTCACAGGCTTATTATATGTTCTACCTACCTCGGAGCTCCGACGGTGTGTTTTACGGTTGTTAACTTGTTGTATAATTAACTTGGCTGAATAGTTGCATGGGAAAATAACCCAGCTAAATGGAGGAGTGACATCCTGACATTTTCAACTACCTAGTGAATTGTCCAGAGACTCCAGATGAGTATTAATAATAGTCTTGCAAGATGCTGATCATTTTCAACAAATACATCGTATATAAAACGAAATACAACAAATATATCTGGGTATTGAAAACCTCAAGGGATGCAACCGTGACGTATATATCGTGCAACCACTTTGACTTGAGATTTACAATGCTAGCACTTTTCACAACCTGATGGAGTATATTATAGTACATTGTGGGTTGTATATTGAGATGGCAGGTATGTGATATTGAAAAGGACAAAAGAAAAATATGGGACACTTTATTAGAACACAAAATAAATCGCTACAGCCTCTGTAATGGACCAGTGAAATGAGGGTATTTTATGATCTCATAGGGATTGCATTGACAGCTGCAGTACACCGTTGAAACGGACCAGAAGTGGGACCGCAGTCTCATTTGGGGGGCGTGAAATTCGTCCCTGTGTGTCTCTATATGGTGGGGAACGAACATGTACATACTTGGCTGATAACGTCCCATAGCTGGGGGGTACGAATATATTCGTACTTCACAGTAAAAGAGTAAAAGAAGAGAAGAAGAAAAACAAAATGTAGGAAACTAAATAAATAAAGGACCCATAAAAATGGGTCCCGACCCAGTGGTGGGGAACCAGTTGTGCATGTACATTGTGCATGTAGGTGCTTTTCTTTTTTTACATACCAAGCAGTTGGCCATCATCGCTGGTAACGGTGATACCCACAGGAGCGCAGATCTCCTCGTCCTGTCCCTTCTCCCCTCTCAAAGCACGGATACTGAAACACAAACACAATCTCACCTCCACTCCTACTGCCAACGCTTTTAAACCATTAAGACCGTAACGCATCTGTGTCACCTACCTTAACTTTTAATCACTTTAACCAATATTTTAAACTTTAGCTATTGAAAAATAGCAGATATCACTAGCAGCTCACTTATAGTATATCACTCGGTGCCGCGCATTTTTTTTAAATCATGGAAATTTGTGCAAATCTTTGAATATAATATTCTTTCACAGCAATTTTTTTTAACTCAAATATTTGCTTCTGCGGGGTCCTTGGAACAACATATTTTCAGATCTGAAAATGCATATATATATATATATATATATATTTATATTCTTTTATTTTTTTAACCCTCTTATTCCCAGCCTTAAATCACATCTTTTTGTGGCTTAGGCCAGATTTGGCGACTTTTTGAATGACAATAGAAAAATGTGAGATATGACCACAATGGCATGAAATATCTCATTTTCAAGGTGCATGTCTCTACTTCACAATGAAAAAGGAATTATGACTCTAGCATGTTCCTTCGTTGACTTATAAGCATTTTAGTACAACTTGGTTTCACTGTTCACTGAAAACCAAGGTGTATTAAAATGCTTATTAATAAATAATGGCAAATGCTAGAAAGAAGATTTTTATATCATTGTAAACTACAGACTTGCAGCTTCAAAATGAGACAATCTGTGACATTGTGGTCACATCTCACATTTTTAGATTGCCATTAGATTGCTGGCCAACGCCAGCCAATTCTGGTGGAAGCCCCATTTCTTAATTCATCATTTTTATGCAAAAATAAACTTCTGCGTTAAAATACAATCACGCCATCTTTTAAAGGCATTTCCAAGTAGTACCCCACGATATCCACCAGATGGCGGGAACGTACCATTATGCTGAAAATCTCTAAAATGTGTAAACTGGTATAACACTTCCTGTTCAAAATGACGTAAACATCCAATGAAAGATTGTCCCCTACAAGATAGCCTCTCTCAGTCGGAATGCTAGGCTAACAATAGCTTCATCATAAGTTAGTCTAAAACCACCCAAATCGAGCCCAGAAAGTCCCAAAATATCAGATTTTTTGCCGCGATTCACATAGAGACGGCGCGCGTGCACGATAGTGCACGATCGCGCGGATTTCGGCCGGTTTTTAGTAGATTACATAAAAATAAAAAATAAAATGCAAAAAAATCGGAAAAAAATGATAATTTTATTAAATTTTTTTGGAATTATTGTCTACCACGTCCACAACGTCCTTGGCCTTGAGGGATTTGTTGATAGCACGTCAGAAAACACGTCGTTGGCCATGAACCAGTTTTAACTGTCAGGATTTAGAAGATATTTGTAGAATCAGGTCCTCAGGTCTTAATGGGTTGAATAACATGAGAATGTCAGGGATTCACTTGCATTGCAATTGCCTAATTACTGAATTAATGAATTACTTATTTTAGGTAGGCTATATCGCCCTCTTGGAACGAGGACCGTGTCCTGACTTTCTTCAATACTCCATCCCTTGAATAATGCAATGACTGAGAAAAGCCAGTCAAATGCCTACAGTATTGTGCAAACCAACCAACTACCACCAAACAAATACAATCAGCATTTACACTATAGTACACACCGTAATCCACTTGCAACTCTTGATAGTATTCATCAAATTCACCCAATTCTATTACATTTGTACACTCGGGGTTAATTACCAATATATTTTGACTTTCACTGACTCAGACCAACCTGCTGTTAACTCCCACCGCTCCTAAAAAGCGTTTCTGGGGATATTTGTCCTTGATTTTCTTCAGGGTTATGTCTTTTGTGGCCGTCACCCACACATCTCCGCCTTTCCCCCCTTGGCCCCCCAGCCGGGGCAGCCCCATGCCCCCACAACCTCCACGGACGTACAGGCGCAGGTTGTCCACAAAGTTCCCATACTGGGGGAGAGAAAACGTTTTTGATTATTAGACCACCAGCCAGTCCAATCTGTTATACATTATTATTCTATATAAAAGTGCGAGTTTTTCTCGCGCTATCGAGAAAGCGCGAGTTTCTCGCGCTATCGTGAAAGCGCGAGTTTTTCTCGCGCTATCGAGAAAGCGCAAACTTTTATCGCGCTATCGAGAAAGCGTGAGTTTTTCTCGCACTATCGAGAAAGCGCGAGTTTTTATCGCACTATCGAGAAAGCGCAAGTTTTTCTCGCACTATGGAGAAAGCGCAAGTTTTTCTCGCACTATGGAGATAGCGCGAGTTTTTCTCGCACTATCGAGAAAGCGCGAGTTTTTCTCGCACTATTGAGAAAGCGCAAGTTTTTATCGCACTATCGAGAAAGCGCAAGTTTTTCTCGCACTATCGAGAAAGCGCGAGTTTCTCGCACTATCGAGATAGCCCTAGGTCACTCTATCATTGCTGTTGCGTGGCAATCTAATCCACAACGTAAAACAAATAAAGGAAAAACAGCGCCCTCTTGAGGTGAGTCAACAGTCTCCCTTGAGAGACTAGTTAGGTGGAAACCTTGCATGTCCAAGGAAATGTAAAAAAAGAAAAGTGTTCCAATTAATACAATGTCGTTAATTGTTTGTCAAAAGCTTGTTAAAAACATAAAAAGTTGAAACAAGGAGATGCAAGGTATCTGCCCGACAGCAACAATATATAATTTCCTTTTTTTAGTCCAGATATCATCCTTCAATCTCTCCGACAATTCCTCTATCTATCTAAACTCTGCTGTGTTAAACAGCAACATGGACTCACACAGCAGCAGAACCGGGGAAGGAAATGAAAAGTGAAAGTCAAAGGAGAATAAATCAGCAGGTACAAGCAGGGAACAAGAAAAAAAGCAATTGCCATATTTATGGGTGATTGTCTGCAATGGGGCAATTTACCCACGAGAGTTTGGTATTGGGGAACAATTGGATTTGATGGGGGTCTCAGCTATGTAGCTGCATGGCATAATGTGCTCACTCCTAACACATTTACGCAGCTGGGTAGCAATCACTGAATAATAGTAAAATAAGAGGGTGAAACAGTTCTAGACTGATCTCTGTGCCGAGATGAATTCATATTTCCCAGCATCCTTTCTCTGCTGAACTCTCTGCAGACTTGATCGTTTTTTTGATTTTTACAAAGTGGATCTCGGTCTTGGCTCCAAAATCGGACTTCATGTGACCAAAAAAAGTGTGGATGTACTAACACAGGGTACATTAAAAAAGGATTGTAGTATTGTTGTGTTGGTCATTGCCCTGGATCTGAAGGTTAAAAACAGAACTTGTTAACTTATCAACAGTATTTGCAGCATGTAAAAAAACAATATATAACCATCATCGCTATGTTCATTTAAACACAAACTTACTTACTGTACACTGTAAATAATGGTTTTCTGCCTTTTCAGGTTTACTTACTAGGTTAACATAGATACTGTATACTGGAGGAAAAAATATTAAATACCAAAAGTATCAATCAACACCTTAGACATCAATGATAACTTTGGACAAAAAAATAAATCTTAAAAAAATTACAAAAACAAAGGTCTCCACTTTTGCTGTCATTTTGTTCTAAGTTCTTATACTTTACAAACACCCGTTTCCTAAAGTCCATCCCATAACAGTTCATTCATGCTGCCAAAAGCATCTCTTTTTCACATTAATTCCTGAAGGGTGTAGAAGTTTCTATTCTAGGATGTCTTCTCCTTTGCAGCCATGTCAGCACAGTTCAGTTGCTCCTTAGTTCTGGTGAGTATCACTGAGCACATTGCCGTGCTTCGCTTTCTTTCCCATCTGAACGAAGGGAGCCTTTTTAGGTCAACCCAGTCTTTCCCTTTCTTTTTCTTCGGTTACATTGCTTGTAACTTGTTCTATCCCATTACCATTTTGGGCTGCCAATTCCCACTTGATGTCATGTGGGAGTCCTGACGGCTCCAAACCGCACTTGATAACGGCTAGCTTGCATAAAGTCTTCAAACTAGGACTTAGGTCTAAGATGTACAGGTCATCGGGTGTGTAGCCTCCAAAGAGGATGATACGATCTGCCACCATGCAACAGCACATACTAGTCACCCCACATGGACCTTTCCCCTTGGGCTCAACCTTCTTCCAGGTAAATGTCTCTGGATTGAATTTCCACAGATCATTGAAGGTCCCGTCCAGACGCGAGTTGTCGCCACCAAAAATGTACAACTCTCCATTGTAGGCGAAGGCTGAATGATCCCCGCGTCCTTCTGGAAGGGGCTGTGTAGAAGGATGATCTCTGCTTCCTTCTGGAAGGAGCTGTGCAGAAGGATGATCCCCTGAGGAATGATCCCCGTGGCCTTCTGGCAGAATCTGCGATGGAGGATGATCCCCGCGTTCCCCTGGAAGGAGCTGTGATGAAGGGTGATCTCCACGTCCTTCAGGAAAGATCTGTGCAGAAGGCGTGCTCAGCCAGTAGTTTGTCTCTGTGTCAAACACTCTGATGTTGTTGAAGTTGGTCTTGCCCTGGTACCCTCGGCCCCCAAATACAAACATCTTTGTCCCAATGATGGTGGCAGAGTGACAGTCCGAGACATGTGGCAGTGCGTCGGTTGTGCCTCTGTTGTTAATTAAAGACCAGACCATTGTCATGGTATTCAGCTTATAGATGTCATTGGTGCGCCCAGACCGCAGGTTGAATCCTCCAAAGATATACATGACCTTACCCAAAACACAGGCTGAGTGGCCACACCGTGCCATTGGAACAGTTCCAGAAATCGTGGGCCTGGACCATCCGTGGGTGTTTACATCAAATGCATAGAGCACATTGCAGTTTTCCCCCGAAATGGTAAACATATTGCCAGCCTCCCTTATCTCAAATTTCATTATCCCACCCCAGATGTAGATGGTGTGTTCTATCAGCACGGCTGTGTGGCACACGCAGTTGGACGGAACCTCGGGGGGGCATTCTCCTCCAGCTATCACTGGGGGCAACTTCTTCCAGCGCATAGACACTGTGTTAAAGACGTGCACATCAATCTGATCCCTGTCATTTGTGTTGCCGTACCCGCCAAAGGAATATACCTTGTGCCCCACTGCCACAGCAGCATGGAAGGATCTCCTTGGTCCTCCTTTCAGGTACAATGTCCAACACAACATTCAAGATACCACAGCAATGTGGATACAAATGGATAGATGAGGTATTTCTCTAAAAGAATTGAGGTGGGTTTTGTGCAGCCACTTATATTAGTACAGAGACATAAAGGTCACGTCAAGCTTTGTCAATGTGCCACGGTGATATATTACGTTAGCCAATCAGCGAAGCCAATGCCTGGTGGTCTTTCTGATAGGACAGTGCCCCGCCCCTTTTATTTTGTATAAACCTTTTAGGCAATGTGGGTCTGAAAGGGATGTATGATGAACGTCATCATGATAAGAGGCACTGCTCACTTCACACGTGTGTGTCTGTGAGTCAGGGGCCAATCTCACAAACATTTCATGTGCAGTGCCCAGCTTTGTGTGTGTGTGTGTGTGTGTGTGTGTGTGTGCGCGCGCGCACCACGAATGTGATTCATCAGACAGACAGACAGACAGAGACAGACAGACAATAAGAAGCACCATAAATAAAGTAGTAATTACAGTATACAAAAGTTTACAAACATTTATACAATGCCGAAAAACACTAGGTTACAGTGTGCTCACAGTATTCCACCCAAAACAAGTAGATTTTTGGGGCCATGTTGATTTTCTCATGTCTGTGAAAAATGAAATGTATTACAAGATGTATTTATATCAGCGAGATGACGTCTTACCATAATTGACCCTAAACAAGTCCAATCTGATTGGTTGATTGAAGTAGCCATCTAGCCGTGCTTAAACGAGCATGATGGAACACTTAATCAAACACAAACATCAACCGACTGGGTTGCTATGCTAGATTGCTACATTTTTGGTCTAGTAGAAAAAGTATGATAACTAAAAAGATTAGTTATAATGAAATTGAGTTGACGTAGGTAACATTTGCCTATTTTTGCGACCATAGGTCGCATTTACTATGATATCCGTGTGTTAGTCACGCCTCCATATATGGTCCAGCCTTGTGACTTCACACCTCCATATATGGTCACGCCTTGTGACATCACACCTCCATATATGGTCACGCCTTGTGACATCATGCCTCCATATATGGTCACGCCTCGTGACATCACACCTCGTGACATCACGCCTCGTGACATGTCATACCACCATATATGGCCGTCTCCATATATGAAGATCATGACACTGACCTCATCTAACCCTGGATAACCATACATGGAGAAGACTGGATCATCACCTAGATCTGCATATATGGAGCAGGCCAGCAACTCTACATCAGACCTCAAACCCTTAGATCTCCATATATGGAGCTGACCTGTTCTGACATTGCATATGTTGAACCTTCCCAACCCCGTCCTTCCTGTTCTTTTTCAATGTTTTATTTTGGTCATCAGTTTACGTGACAGTACACTCCAAGTGTATAACAAAAATCACACCCATATCGGATCAACTCCATCACAGTCTTGACTCTTCATCATCTTTACGCCAGCCAGCCATCCTCCTCCTCCTCATCTGATACCAGTTCTAAATATATAAAAATAAATAATTAGCTGTAGTGCACGCTACAATATATTATTTTGTTGTAACCCAATTCATACAAAAATGTAGCCAATCACATACGAATTGTGGCCAAAACATGCATATATTTGGCCCACGGGCCATTTGTGGCCCGCGGAGCGCCCCCTTGTGGCCCCTGGAGGGAAAAAAAGGGGGGGGGGGGGGGGGTTTTGGGTCCCGCAGATATAAGTGGCATTAAATGGGGGTCAGTAGCCTATGCATGTCAAACTGGGCATCCTTTTCAAATGGGGTCTTGCCCTGAAAATTATTTTTTTTCCCCCACAAGTCACAGGGACAGTGTGGTCGGGGGTGTCACAGGTCAGCCTCCCACTTGTTGACTCACAGACTGGAGGAAAGCAGAGCAGCTCGTGATTGTCTGCTGATTAAAAGAGGGTATAATATATAATTGGATGGCAATAATGCGGCACAAAGACCTCTTCTTTTGGACAAGGCAGGTTTGTAATTGACGTTCAAGAATAAAACATGAAACCCAACTGCTTTATTTTTGTTGTATTATTCCCTAAATCTTTCTTTCATGACTGAAATCATTTCAAGTATGCAGGCTTATAAGTCCATTGTGGCTGAGAGTTGGGTTATAATATATGAAGTTCCTATACTGTAGGGAGGAATTATGCAGGCACAATGTGTTGGTATACAACACAGTATGACTTCAAAAGAGATTTACTCAACACATACTGTAGTGGCACGTTGTTCCCAGGAGTTTCCATAGAGTATACTATATATATATATATATATATATATATATATATATATATATATATATACACACACACACACACACACACACACACACACACACGCTACTGCCTCAAAACAAAGGCATGTTATATCAGCAGGCAGGGAAGCACTGTGTGACTATACATATTCCATTCATTCATTTTGGATTGAATACATTACATTGAATACATTCATGTTGTTCATATTTAGAACAATACACAGAAAGCCAAATGAAAAAGAACATTATTGTCTCCACCAGGCCGAAGGCATGGGGAGAGTATGTTTTGTACTCGGTCCGTGTGTGTGTGTGCGTGTGTCCGTCCGTCCGTCTGTTATCAGCTAATCTCCGGCACCGTTAACCCTTTCTCCAACCCCGCCTCGGGTATGGGCACTGATGACACGCCCCCCCAGCTCCCACAACGTCCTCGTCCGTAATGGAACCGGGACCTTCCAGCTGTGAGGCGACAGCACTACCGACTGTGCCACCGTGGCTGTGGCCTTGTGTTTAACTTGACTTAACCTAACTTCTGTGGTGATTAGCAGTCACCTAAAACGTCCACTGTGCCAGAGTCCTTTATTTGCAATCTCTCTCAGTTTCGCCTTTCTTTAGCCCCCTTCCCCTCCCTTTCCCCAACTCCTTCCTCCACTCCTGTCCCCATCTGCGGGAGGGAAACCCGGCTCACTATGAGGTGTTGCATAACAGAGAGAGATATGGGACAGATAACGAGCACTCACTGATGTTATAGCAGCACACAGTCATGCAGGCAGCGAGAGGCAGGCAGGCAGGCAGGCAGGCAGGGGCGGCTTCATTCAATATTGATGATGTCTCTGCTACATCAAAAATGCATTCTTAATCTCCACTACTGTACATGTAGTGTAGACAGCTGAGCCCAGCCCTGCTCAGCCCCATCGTGCAACAGTACGTAGCGCAGAGGCCACTGGAGGCTCTGCATGCTGAACGTGTTTTACTTGCAGTACAACCCTTCGTATCGGGTCCTCGTAGCGGGTACATGTTACCGGTGCTTTCGGGCAGAAACCTTATCTCCATATTCTGACTTTTTAGTGCTTTTCCATAAATGAATGCCCCGCCCCCGCTTGATCGTACTACAGCGCCACACAGAAGCATCAAAAGTAGCAGATGTACAATGCTCGTTTTGCGCTTGTACCGATCTTCTAATTTTGCCGTTTTTAAATCCGAATCGTGAAAAGGTCTTGGACATACAGTATGTAGGTTTCCACCCCGACTGAGACGTTGTACTGTATTCAGAGATATTTTCCACATGCGTGGGTGCACCAGTACAGGCCTTTTAGTTGCATGTGCAACTAAAAAAGGCACGTGTGCGCATAGTATGTGTGTGACAAGACATTCCGATCGATGTGCATCCCCGATAAACAATAAGAGCAACAAACAGGAAGTGTTGGCGGCACGGGTGGTCTTCTGGGGGGGTTGTACCTGTCAAAACAACACCAACGCTGCTTTAATATCCTGCGAGATTGACTGCTGCCAGCCAAGGTCTCGCAGATGCATCCATATTACTTCTTATCACAAGGCGGACTGACATGATTTACTCTGATCTGATACTTGAAGAAAGCAATTTGCTCTCTATAGGAAAACATGATGGGGTTTCTGAAGGCTCATATCTTCTCCCACATATGCATAACACACACACACACACACACACACACACACACAGCCTTGACATGGAACATGAGCAAAGAAGGAAATCAGGGAGTAGAGAAAAACGAGTGCATTCATGCATACACACGCAAGACAACACACGCAGAAAGAAAGGAAGATGGATACTGCATGATGAAGCGCACCACAAACGGGGGTTAAAATCACCCGGTAGGTGAAATCTCCATCTCATCAGTGGCTGAAAGTGTTGCCAATATTTCCCTTTTGCAGCACTATACAGTTCCTTTACAGCAGTGGTTCTCAATCTTTTTCATATCAAGGCCCATTTTTTGTTCAGCATTTGAGCCACGGACGGACCACCATTTGATGATATTTAACCTATCAGACCCGAAACAAAAGAATTGTGTTATTGTTCCATTCTCTAATTATGTATCACTTATTGTAAATTATACGTAATGCAGATGTTTAACAATGACTTGACTCTTGAGTGTAAAACGAAACTCCCAGAGTTAAGGAACTAATCAGGGTCCATTTGGTTTCCAACTCTCCATCATTTAGCTGGGGAACCCCCTCAAGGACCACTGGTTGAAAACCACTGCTTTACAGTACATCTCAGTCACGCTCCTGTTATCACTTCTCATTGTCACACAATCACGTTCTCTCTGCCCGCAGCTCCATCTCTCCTCGGCTTCATCCCAACCATATCCAGTGGTGGAAAAAGTGCTCACATTTTGTATACTTAAAACTTAAAAGTATAGCAATATAGAAATATTTTTGTAAAAGTCCGGAATTTCAAAATGTACTTTGATAAAAAGTACAAAAGTATAGGCATCAAAATGGACTATAGTCCATTAGTCCATACTATAGTAGCCTATGGACTATAGTCCATACCAAAAGTAAAAGTATTCATTATGCAGAATGCCCCCATTTCACAAGTTTTAAAATGTATACAAATATTTTGAAAATAGCCGATCTAGAAGCTCACAATGCTTCGCATCGCAACACATTGTGATATTGTAGATCGGCTATTTTTAAACGGACGAAATGTACATAGGTTATTAATGTATGTTTTGTGATAATAATCAAAATCTACAAAGACTAGTAACTAAGTCTCCAAAACATTGTAGTGGAGTAACAATAATTATGCCTCTGAGATGTAGTTGCATAGAAGTAAAAGTATTGGAAATTGGAAGTACTCAGGTACAAATACCCCAAAATTGTACTCAAGTACAGAACTGCCTGCCCATTATCTCCATCCCTCACAGGGACGACTAACTCCTTTGTGGTAAATGCAATGGCCGGCTGTGAAACCTCTCTCTTCTGGATGGGTTGGTGTTGACTCCCAGCATGTCAACAGCTTGGGGGACGACGGGGGGGGGGACGACTTGTGTTCAGGGCCAATAATGCACACAGTTAGGGCCGGGGACCCATGGCCGAGATGCACATTAACGCCTCCGTCTTCCGGCTCTAATTAAACCGTCTGTCGATATCTCAGCCGCCGGTCTATCGAGCTTCCTAAGTGGTGCTGGAGACGAGGACGTGTGGGGGACCAGGGGGTCTGCGGGAGTCAAGGCATTCCCGTTCCTTCACACGACTCTTGGGTATGCCAATAGGCTCTACATATGCACAGCAGTCAGACAGCAGCCATATTGGAAAGAAATTGGGTCTCTTCCTTACTTCTTTCAGTCATTTTAATCTCAAGGACTCCCAACTCTGAGAGTGTACAAATGGCACCAAATGCATTTGGTTCCATTCGTAGACTCTCACAGTTACACACCCGTAAGTGGCCATTTGGAACCCCCTCAAGGAACCATGAGGGTGTCTGGAACATAACCTGGTTAATAAACCAGACGTGAAACTGCCCTTGGCCAAAATAATTATGAGACTAGTTTATTACTTAGCCAGGCTACCTGGTTTCCAGTGAGACAACATGCACAATATCAGCACTCAGACTCTGTTTGATTACCCACTATGTATGTTTCCCTTGTGTCTCATTTTATTTTGGTTAGCAGTCTTGATGTTGATGTTCTGTTTTTTATTTTTGGCCTACTAATTCATTTTGTCATGTTTTCATGTGGGAGAAAAAAAAAAAACCTTTTTCAGAAAACCAAGCGAGAATCCTGGTGTCTCTCTTTGCCGACCAACTCTGGTTCCTGACAGACGCACAGCAATGTATAGAGTTTAAATAAAAACTTGCGCAAGTTTTTATTTTTTTTCTTATTTTTTTTCAAAAACTCGCGCTTCCTCGATAGCGCGAGAAAAACTCGCGCTTCCTCGATAGCGCGAGAAATAATCAGAATAATAATAATAAATATGATATAAGAAATGAGATAAGAAATAATAAGAAATGAGGAAAACAGTACAGAGTACATGCAGTCATACCATTCAGGTCACCTACATTCCAAATAGTATCAAAGTATCCTGCGGAACCCCTGGACTTGCGTCACGGCACCCACTTTTAGAAACCCTGATCTATACAATGTTTGTGAAGGTCTGAAGAAGAGCCTGGTCAGCTCGAAACGTTACCACAGTAAACGTTTACACTTGGGAGCATTATTATTGGTGTGCAGACTCTTTTTATTCTCACACAATTACATTTATACACTTATAATGCTCATTATGTTGAGTGCTCTCTAGTCTCTAGCAAGTCCTTTTGCACTCTATTTACTTGACCGCTTGCCATTTACTTTGATCTTACACTTGAGAGTCTAAATTGTAAATTGTGTTATAAACACATATACTTAACATGCACAGAACAAGCATTTCTAGCCAAGATGTCAAAATAACACTCAAGTACAAAGCAACACCTGACCTGTACATTCTACTCCATGTAAATGGAGAGAGATTACGAGGGAAGCAGAGAGAGAGAGAGAGACTGCCAGCATGGATACTGCAGATCATGGGCTCATTTGTGGGTGTGCTCACTTTTGAGGATGGCACTTGGAATGAAAGTCTGAGCATAATATCTACATGCATGCGTGCGTGGCGTGCATGCATGTGTCCGCGTGTGTGTATGCATGCGTCCATGCGCGTGTGTGCATACTGTGCATGCATGTGTGTTCATGTAAAACACATGCATTTAGGACTGCAGTACTGCAAGTGACCATGCATGCAGCCGTATTTTGCATGTCTTAAGTACCAGGTCTTATGACTTAATTTAAGACCTGGAGGCTTGGCCAATGCTATTTGGCTGTTTTGAGTGGCCAAACAGCATTGGCCATGCCTCCAGGTCTTAAGTTACAGTAAGTCATGAGACCTGGTATACTTCAAGAAACGCAAAATAGTGTATAGTGTGTAGTTCTCTTCGGATCAAATAGTAATCTCAGCAAGGCAGATGGCTTCTTGGTTAGAGTGGGTGACAATATTATCACACGAAAAGATGACCTAGGTTCCATCCTGGAGGCCAATCTTTCCGGTGATAAAATGGCCACCAACGTAATCAAAAAAGTCAATCAAAGAACAGGATTCCTTTACAGGATCTCCTCACTGGTCAACAAAAACACCTTAAAGACCTTAACAGGAGCCCTCGTACAAGGTTTCTTTGACTATGCATCCACCTCTTGGTACCACAGCACCTCAAAGGCCCTTAAAACAAGGCTCCAGACCTCCCAAAACAATCTGGTCAGGCTCCTACTTGGCCTCACCCCCCAAACCCACCTCACCCCTGCCCACTTTGACAGGCTGGGATGGCTTAGGGTCGACGACAGAGTACAGCATCTTGCAATGGGTCTGGTCCACAAGATTCGATACACCACCAAGATACCCATGTACCTGTCTAAATACTTCCTTAATGTAAACGAAGTCCACACCCACAACACCAGAGGGAGTGCAACAAACCATGTACAACCCAGATTCGGTACAAACAAGGGACTAAATTATTTTCGCTCCTATGCCACCAAAATGTGGAACGCCCTACCAACAGTCATTAAGATATGCGAATCCCTTGACTCCTTCAAAACCGCTCTCAAAGGGCACCTACGGATGGCTGCAATTCGAAACTGGCCTCTGTAAAATCTGAATCCCCCCCCCCTTTCCCCTCACTGTATATGTATCTTTTCCCTTTTTGCTTCCTATATGATGAATTCCTGTTCTGTTCTTTAACTACATAGAAGTGGCTATTTGTATGTCTCTAAATATTTTGATGAATTGAACAATGTGGACCCTGTTGTAAACCAGTGTAATGCTTAATTGGGTCGTCCACTCAGAGTTAACAGTCTTTGTATTGAGTTTGTGCTTGGAAGGTACTGTAATTCTACAAACTGTTAATAAATATTTCAATCAATCAATCAATGTATGAGATGGAGCAAGCGTGGGCGCGGAATACAGTATGAGTGGGCTGGGTGAAGTCAACTCATGCTCAGATCATCATGTGCCTCATTTGATAGATTAATGTGCAGCTTTATGTATGGTGTATATTTACCATAAATACACATTCACAGTTAACTTTACTAGCCCTTACCCGTTGTGAGATATTTGGTCAATGCCTGTGTGAAAAGTGGGAGCGATTGGTGCAGGCAGTGAGGAGCTTTGGCAGTCACAGTGACAGACAGACAGACACACAGACACACAGACATTGACTGAATTATAGTATGATGATGATGATGATGATACCTCATACTTTAATGCTTAGTATGAGGTATAAAGTACAGCAGTGTTGTGTTCCTAAAACAGAAAGATTGGGTATTGGGTAAGACTGACGTTATGTATCTTTCAGGACCTTTCACTGCTTTGTCTCAACCATTACTATATGCTGTGTCCAAGCACGAAATTAGCGTTATAGCGTTTGTTCATCACCAAGCCATAGCCTTCTACTGCTTCTACGATTCTGCCCTGCAGTATAAGGCTATGGGACTTTCGGTTTTAAATCTCAAATCGAAATCAGACCAGCCTCTCCTCTTTAGCGTAAATAAAAAGAAAGTTTTTGCTACTCACCAAAACAAAGGCGGGTTGTGTCATAGCAAAAACGTTCTTTTTATTTACGCTAAAGAGGAGAGGCTGGTCTGATTTCGATTTGAGATTTAAAACCGAAAGTCCCATAGCCTTATACTGCAGGGCAGAATCGTAGAAGCAGTAGAAGGCTATGGCTTGGTGATGAACAAACGCTATAACGCTAATTTCGTGCTTGGACACAGCCAGGGACAGACCCAGCCCCACACATACTGTAGCTGTCTATAGACCGATTCAGAAACGGGTCTCATGGTCGCAGGCAACGTATTTCCTGTGGGAGGTGGACGCTTTTCAGACAGGGCATTAGTCCGACATTCATCCGCATGTCGGACTAGCGTCTGCTCCCGTGCTTGCGATTATGGTTAGGTTAGGACGACATATCTGTGCTTTCCCCGTACCTCCTTCTACTACAGTGAATGGAAAAGTGTCTGATGTTACTCTTTTACCTGCTTTTTACTAACACTAACATTACAAAGATGCCCAGAACATTGGGATGAACCTGTGTAGTTTATGGCTGCTCCAACAGTAGTGGCAACATTTAAATAAAATAAAAACGGAATGTCAAAATATCTACCGCGGTGGTTGAGACCAGACCCATATAGTAATGGTTGAGACAAAGCAGTGAAAGGTCCTGAAAGATACATAACGTCAGTCTTACCCAATACCAAATCTTTCTTTTTTAGGAACACAACACTGCTGTACTTTATACCTCATACTAAGCATTAAAGTATGAGGTATCATCATCATCATCATCATCATACTATAATTCAGTCAATGTCTGTGTGTCTGTCTGTCTGTCACTGTGACTGCCAAAGCTCCTCACTGCCTGCACCAACGTTTTTGCTATGACACAACCGCCTTTGTTTTGGTGAGTAGCAAAAACTTTCTTTTTATTTACGCTAAAGAGGAGAGGCTGGTCTGATTTCGATTTGAGATTTAAAACCGAAAGTCCCATAGCCTTATACTGCAGGGCAGAATCGTAGAAGCAGTAGAAGGCTATGGTCCAGAGCTAATCCTATGCCAGGTGCGATTCTGACATTTATGTTTATTTATGGGTTTTTTTGTAGCTTTTGCTTTTGTGACTTTTGTGTCACCACCAGACCACTACTTCTGCTCTACATTGCTGCTGTCCCGTTCGTACGTTGTCACTGTTTACCTGCACCCTGTTAATAAAGTAGGGGCCTAAATTGTCTGAGCTGCTCCAGTGCCTCCTTTTCTCATGATACCTGTCCTGCTTCTGAGATGCACCTGAATGGCCCGCCATAAGCTAGAGGCGCGGTGGAACTCCCTTCTGCTTAAGGCTCATACATAGTCTGGATTTTCAGTGGTTTGCATGTTTAAGCATTGCTTTCATATTTACATGTCGATTTCAGCTCTGACACTTATTTCAGACATGCTCTAGTATGCGAAGAGTCTGCCTGTGCTATTAAGAGCTGGAGGCTGCACGATTGGCAGCCCCTCAGTCAAATCTGGTCACATTTGTTGAACGACAGGAACAGCAGCTGTGAAAAGACCCCCGCTCTGTGGTTCAAATACAATTAGATCAGGAATGATTTAGAACAGGTTGGCATTGTAAAGTATATCCATTGCAGATGAAGGGGGTGGTTTGCCGATGGCTTCGCCAGGCTGATGGGAGAGGCAGGCTGGCTGCCAAACAAACAGCAGCAGATGGAGCTATGCTGAGACACTGTGCCCTGTGATACATGTGTCATATACTCCCTGTCATCATCATCATCATCATCATCATCATCATCATCATCATCATCCCACACATCCACGCACACAAATGCTTTCGTATGAGGCGTTATCATTGGGCATGAGAATTGGGCAGATAATTATTTTTGCACAAATACAGTCCAACAAAATGTGACTCCTGATCCAATATGTGACTCAGATCTCACGACTACTCTGTCTTTAGTGAACGGTAAAGCAGAACAGGATCACACGGTGTTATAACAAACACATTCCATCGTGTTCTTGTGAGAACTGTGTCTTCTCAGCCAAGAATCTATATTGTCACTGTCGGGCAAAAACCTTGTACTGTATGTCCATATTTCAACGTTTATTTTTCCGTAAATGAACTCCCTATACTTCTTCTTTGGTTCTCAAACTTTTTTATGTCAACGACCCCCAGATTGATAATTATGTATGACTGTATGTATGACTGACTTCCATCAGAAAATGTTTTGTGCCAGGGAGGGAAGATTTGTGTTCAAAATTAGACCCCTGGGGACCCTAATCCCACACAGTACACTCTATACTGTATAAGGTGTGTTGATTGGAGACTGTGCTGTGGATGTAAACTAGTAGCTTTGCTAAATCTGGTGTAACAAAAAGTAAGTGGTTAACATTAACGAAGGAGAAGGTACAGTAAGTGGATGACCTGAGAGCCAGTGTTTTTTTTAGATGACGTTTGCAATAAAAAGATAGTCCCGTCTCTGTGGGATTATTTTCCCAGATCATAAATCATCTTTTTTTTCCTCCTTGGGCAAAAAAAGAAAGAAAAGAAAGAAAAGAAAAGATAAAGGAAGCTCCGACAGCAGGTATACGACTGAAGACATCCTCTCCAGTATTCTGAAGTGCACTATATTTAACCATGGCACTATCTATGTAGTTTTCTATCAAACAGAAGTGTACTAGTGTACATGTTTACCCCCACTCGTTATTACAATAAGATTGATCGCACTGGACTTTGAAGTTGAAAGTGTTTGAAATTGAAAGCGTCTTCCGTCGTATCTGGAATGTGCGTGCGTGCTATTATGCACGTACAGTACAGTAGGTACAATATGTGGATGCATGCGTGGATGCACGCATAGCCATTGTGTCAGCATCTTCACGCAAGATATAATTCAGAGTTGAGGAAGCAATGCATGCCAGAGAGAGCCGAGTGAAAACAATAACCACACGATCGCCATGAGGGCCACGACTCTGAATTTCAATAACTTCAATGAGAGATGCGTCTAAGCCAAGGAATGTGAGAGACACAAATTATATTGCAATTCCACCCTGTTCACCAAGGGCAGGACTATAGGTCAGCACAAATCCAATGGGAGTTAAAGAAAGCCCCCCGAGGATTGATAAGCATAGATCTTGCACAAGAACACAATAATGCATACCACACTAGTAGGATTCTCTTCGTCTCTGTCGGGTGGAAACCTCAGTTCCAAAACTGTTATCTGTACTAAAGTACTCAAATGTTTTACTTAAGTAAAAGTATCAATATTACGTACCTGAGTAAAAGACCAAAGTATTGGCATCAAAATGTACTTAAAGTACCAAAATGTACTTAAAGTACCAAAATCTACTTAAAGTACCAAAATGTACTTAAAGTACCAAAATGTACTTAAAGTACCAAAATGTACTTGTGACCGTAGGTCGCAGATTACTATGAAAACCTGCAAAACCTGGTCAGTCAGTCGATCCGTCAGTCAATCCGTCACGCCACCATATATGGCCGTCAGCCCGTCACGCCTCATGACACATCACGCCACCAAATTATGGCCATCAGTCTGTCGCGCCTCGTGACACGCTCCATATATGGCCGTCTCCATACAGTATATGAAGATCACGACACTGACCTCATCAAACCCTGGATAGCCATACATGGAGAAGACTGGATCATCACCTAGATCTGCATATATGGAGCCGGCCAGCAACTCTACATCTGACCTCAAACCCTTAGATCTCCATATACTGTATACATTCAAACTCTAGATGGGCCCACCCCAAAGTTTTTAGTGCAGCCGTGTCCCAGCAGCCGGCGAAAACTAGAGTTCTCAACAGACACGGTCTGATGTGCCAGCGCTCGCCCAGCAGTCTGCCGTCACCCAGGCGGATGGGTGCATGTGACCGCTCCTCACCCTCAGGGCGTGTCGCCACGCGACACATTGTGGCTATTTTCTAATGGCTGAAGTGGTTGTTTTGTAATAAAAGTAACTAGTTACTAAAGTTTTCAAATAATTGTAGTGGACTAAAAGTACAATATTTGCATCAGAGATGCAGTAGAGTATAAGTAAAAGTACTGAAAATGTTAAATAATCCAGTAAAATAAAAGTACCTAAAAATTGTACAGTACTTGAGTAAATGCTACTTTTCAGGAACGGTAAAAGTAGCAGATGGACAAGCTTTCCAGCAGATCTAATAAAATAAAATGTAAAAAAATATGAAAGTGCATAAGACTGCACAGATTGTATTTGTAATAATCAGAAATCGCCGTGGTTGCGTGGTATCGAAAATGGTATCGACATATCAATACTTTTCCAAATATCATATCGAAGTTGAAAATCCAGTATCGTGACAACACTAAGATCTGCTACTCTTGATGCTTTTGTTGAAGCTGTAGTGTCACACAAAAAAGTTAGAATATGGAGATAAGACAGCAATATCTTGGAATTAAATCACCCCAACACAGTGGTGGAAGAAGTACTCAGATTTGCTGCTTACTGGTAAAAAAATGTAGTAATACCACAATATACAAAAGTCCTGTATTCAAATTTGACTTGAGTAAAAGGACAAACGTATTGGCATAACAATTTGGAAGGTATATGCGTCAGGGTATGACATCATCATATCCGGAAGTTTTGCGGGAACACCTACTGAGTGGCAAAAATGACGTTAAACAACATTAAACGCACGTTGCCACTCACTTTATGCATGCCCTCTATACTTACAGTACCAAATGAAAAGTAATCGTATTTTTCTAAATATAAGTCGCACCGCCACAATAAAAAACCCCCATAGGGATAAACAACAAGAGTCACAGATAAAATAAAACCAAAATAAAACCAAAAAATTAACATAAACGCACATAAATTATATTGAAAGCAACACAATTGAAACAACCAAAAGTGCAAGGTAAGGGTACTAAAATCTAAGGAAACGCCTTGGTATCAGGTACACGGAAATATGTTTTCAGGAGTGATTTAAAAGATGAGGCAGGTAGGGCATCCCAGAGCCTGGGCGCCCGGCCCGGAAAGCCTGATCGCCCATGGGGTGACGAGGCGTATCTTGGGAACTTCCAAGAGAGCCTTACCTGAGGATATAAAGGCTGCGCAGCGGCTTATGTGTGGAGATATAACGGAGATATAGCTGGGAGCTAGGCCTTGCAAGACTTTAAAAGTAATCAGTAAAGTCTTAAAATGAACTCTGAACGCTCACCGGCAGCCAGTGAAGGGAGGCTAGGATTGGTGTAATATGATCATGTCTCCTAGACTTTGTTAGTAGGCCTAATCTAAAGCTGCAGAATTTGAAGACTGGCAAGTATAGTTGCAACTTGCAATAGTCTAGGCGTGATGAGATAAAAGCATGGATGACTTTTTCAAGTTCTGCAAATGATGAAAAATGACTTAATTTTAGCAATTTTCATAGATGAAAGAAACATTAAAGTACAAGTCCGTGTCAAACAGTGGTATGGAGTTGAAGTAAAAGTATTGAAGTACAGTACTTGAGTACATGTACCTGGTTACCTTCCACCACTGGTCATCACAAATTGAATGGAAGTTCAACGGCTCAAGGATAAAAATAAAAAAAGACAACACAGAGAGCAAAATAGCACAATAATACATTCCACACATAGTATGATTCTCTTGGAAATTAATTTCCTCGAGCCTATCACGACAGCAGCACACTCAAAGAGCCATTTCTGTGCTGTGTTACCATGGAAACATTATAGGCTAATTGGAGTCTAATGTTTCTGGTAGAACACAGCTCTTTAGGGACTGCATGGGAACGAGGAATATGGTTACTGGCTTTCTCAAAGCTGAAGTCTATGCTTCGACAAAAAGCCAAACTAGAACGGTGTGCTCGGTAGAGCACGCGTCTCTGCCAGGAGGCACGCCCTATCTCCCACCATCGTTGTGTCTGTGTGATGACTCTTTTGGAGTTGAAAAGGCTCAGGGCTACAGTATGGGGGAAAGGGCTATGATAAAATACTACAAACAATTCTTCAAATTAATATTGCACACAGCAATTAATTCAATGATTAAGGCAATGCAAGGACTAACTTATCTTTCAGCCTGGCATCTCTATTTTGGGCATGCCATGCCACATTCTTCGCAGTGTTGAAAAAAACAAAACACAATTTGAAAATAGCAGCTCTACAAGCTCATATAGCATCGTTGCGATGGGAAGCATATTGTAGTAGTTTCTGAGATTCTGAGATTGAGAGATTTAGCCTTGGACGGAAACATGGCAGAAACACAAAGACATTGATGAAAGAAATGATAAAACGTTATGTGAAAAATAAATATGCGGAGATACGAACCGCTTGGTCCTGAAGTTTGCGAGATTAGACATGATGATACTCTTTTTACCCAGTTACCAAAACCATAAACATTTATTGTAAATAAAATCATTAACTGAATATAGAACAGCAGGTCAGCTACGGTAGATAATGGGTGTGTGCAAAGAAGGTGTAAGGATGTTGGGTGGGGGAGTAGAATGTAAAACCTATAACAAACCACACACAATCTAAACCCTGAAGGAAAGAAGAGCGCTACTCACTGCTCTGATCAGCTGCCATGTATTGCTCTGGCCCCTCTGACCCGGCAGCCAGTTGCAGATAATCACCCACCACCAGGCTCTGTTCAACAGCCTTCATGCGAAAAGAGAAAAATAGAAAACAAAAGCAGAAACATCAAGTACCGTAAGATGAGCCAGGCATTGGGCATACAGAGTTGGCTTACGTCTTCACAACAGGAGAGCAAACGGGTGACTTTGTGTTTCCTGCCACATCGGCCCTTTATTCCCTCAACGGAAAATAAATGAGTGTCCCTCATTTATTAGTCCCCCTCGCTGTGGGAAGGATTCCTCCTAAGGCAGGATCTGCAATCTAGGGGACATAATTGCCTGATGAAGACCTAAGTCGGTCGAAACGTTGCAATTTGTTGCCTTAAAATAAAGTCTTGGAGTTCTACAAACTGGTGTGCGGATGTTCTTCCTATAGTGGAATCTTTGCGACACCCTACCCTAGCCCCTCCATTAATTAACCATATGAACCCCGGGAGTGTCCCTCCCTATTTCTGGGCATGTCTCGTAATAGTGCAAAAGGAAGTCTATTGGGTTTAAGTGGTTAAATAACACAATTAAATCCATCTGCCATTTTGAACAAAATCCTCAAACGCTAATTTTAACAGTAAGTGCATGGGGATCACCATGAATGCAGACTCACTGGATGGGAGGGAGGGGGGTGGGGGGTAAGCCAGGGCTCTCGGTCTCTTCTAATGGAGACTGTCGGACACCCTCTGTCATGGTGGCGAGTCACTTGAACGCTTAGCATGCAGAGCAGGATCAACCAGTTATTTGCAACACACTGCAATCCCTGCACTCTGGCCTGCACGCCTTCATACATTATACATACGGTGCATACAGTAAACACATGAATATCATTATTCACACAGACTGAAATGAAAAGTTTTCCTGTCATACAGTGTACTGAATGCATACATAAATATATACAGTACATGCACACAAGCATTCAAGAACACCGATACAAGTTTATCACATTAATCATAAAAATGGCATGCATTTAATGTATGTTTTTGGGGCGGCGGTGGCTCAGGGGTAGAGTGGCTGGATAGTAACCGCAAGGTTGCCAGTTCGATCCCGGGCTCCCCCAGAGTTAGTGTCCTTGAGCACGACGCTGAACCCCTAACTGCTCCCGATGTGCTGGTTGGTGCCTTGCATGGTTTCTGCCGCCATCGGTGTATGAATGCGTGTGTGAATGGGTGAATGTAATACACAATCTCTGTAAAGCGCCATGGATAAAGGAGATATTATAAATGCACCATTTACCATTTTGGGGGGAATTTATTGTTTCGTCAACACAGAGAACTTTCTTGACTAAGCATCTTCTGTATAATGATACGCAAATCTAGACATTACTCATAACATGTAATGGAACAGATGGTTCTTAATGAAAAGCACATCATTTGCACATTGATTGAAGAATCTCCTCATTGTAATCTCTCTCTCTGTGACTCTCTCTCTCCTCTGTACTTGAGTAATTCAGATCATGATGAATATGTAAGCTTGTGCTCCGGTGTTTATATGGGCAGAACGCTCGGGCCATGGAGTTACACTCATAGCTCAGCTTAACCCATTAAGACCTGAGGCCCATTTCTACAATGAATGCCTTCTAACGGTTTTCGTCGGTGGTTCTCAAACAATATTTTGTTCCAAGGGACCTCACAGAAGCAAAGATTTGAGTTAAAATCACACCTGCTGGCTGGCTGCAGTTGGTTAGAGTGTCCGCCCTGAAACTGGGAGGTCGGGGGTTCAAAGACCAAAAAGAAAAGTAAAAATGGGACCCAATGCCTCCTTGCTTGGCACTTTCACTGCGGTAACGTGTGTGACTAATCGTACAACTTTGTTTAGTGCTCACTGTGCGAATGGCCCTTTAGGCTGCTCAACAGTGCCACTTTAGGTCACCCAGCGGTATTGCAGCTGTTGAGGCTGCATACTCAGACAGAGTATACAGACACAATATATATACATATATTCCAAGATTTGTACAAAATAATGTTTATAGCGTGGCACTAAGTGACACGTTATGAGCTTGCAGATTGGTTATTGTTGAATAGCCAAAGTATAAAATAATATTTAAAGTGGGTATAAGATTGTGACGCAACATTACCGGTACTTAAAAAAGGCCATGGATGCATTCCCGGTTTTAGCGAGTTAAAAGCCTTTGATCGCTACATCCCTGTCACCGTTCCACTCGGTGCATCTCATCTATCATGCCCTGCATGTTTAAAGGAGTGGAGACCGGACAGACAACGGAATTATCCCCATTAGAATAATTCATTTCCCCCTGGCGGGAGCCAAATGAGAGTGTATCAGGGTTATTAATAATGTGGCAGCCGGGGTCCAAAAACAGCCATCCTGTGACAGAGATGGAGGGGGCCAGTTAGAGAGAGACTGTGGGCACTTACTGTATGCGTTCTACTGTGGATCTCAGGCAGCTGCTATAAGCCTATTATCAAACAATATACAGTTTACCTATGTTCGCACGCAGCATGCACGTGCGCACGCACACTCACGTTGCACGCACGCACACGCACAAAAGCAGTGGTGGAAAGTAACTATAAGCACATTTACTCAAGTTCTGTATTCATTAAAAAAATGTTTTTGTTTGTTTTTTGCGGCTTACGCCTTTTATTGGTTTTTGAAGGGACAGACGGTAGGCTGACAGGAAACGGGAGAGAGATGGGGGGATGACATGCAGTAAAGGCCGTGCTGGGCTCGGGAGTCGAACCCGCGGAACACTGCGACTGGATTACCAATCGGGTGCCCAGACGGTTATGCCACCGTCTGGGCCATGTTTTTGTTTTTTTACTTACATTTTCTTTTACTACATCTCAGAGGCTAATTATATTGTACTTTTAACGCCAATACAATTCTTGAACTTAATTTAACTACAGTAGTTACGTTGAAGTAGCCAGTAACTAAAAACATATGTTAACCAGCCCTTTATATATTTCAAAAGAGTACACATTCTGTGTAATGAGTACTTTTAAACACTGTACACAAACACACACACACACACACACACACACACACACACACACACACACACACACACACACACACACACACACACACACACACACACACACACACACACACACACACACACACACACACACACACACACACACACACACACACACACACACACACACACACACACGTGATGTAGACTTTCTTAGACTTTTGAGAAACACGTTCAACCCATGTGGTCACGTGTTCACCAGTGTTGACAGAAAATTTAGATTTTAGTGTTAGTCATATAGTCTCTTGAATAGTTTGCATTTAGTTTTAATCGCATTTTAGTCATCTGGAAATGTTTTAGTGATAGTCTAGATTTAGTCGACAAAATTTACAGTTGATTTAGTCGAGTAAAATGTATTTTGGCGGGCCATGATGCCGGTGTAATGACAGATTTTTCACTTGCTGGAAATAGCCGATCGGCTATTTTCAGCATGCAACCAAGTGTAAAATGACATATACTGGATCTCTCGTCCACTAGTCCCTTCCTAACATTTTAGTCTAGTTTTTATTTGTTCGTATATTTAAGGTCATTACACACTGGCGAATTGGCGACGCGATATATTCGTGCGAATAATTCGCATTTAAAAAAAACCAATTGAAGTCCATGCAAGCTTCCACATCAGTGGCGAATGTGCGAAAATGCAACCGTTTTCGCTCTTTATTTGTTCGCTCTGGTGTCGTATTTTGCAGAGATTCACAGACGAACTGCAACATGCAATATTTCGCATTTTCAGATCGCTTATTCGCATCGCGTTGCTAATTTGCCAGTGTGTAATGACCTTTAGTCTTGGTTTTAGTCATCGTAGCTTAGTTTTCATCTAGTTTCCATTCTGTTTTCGTCAGTGAAAGAAAGGTAATCGACGAACATTAGTCGTCTTAGTTTTAGTCGACGAAATCAACACTGGCATACAGAGGGACGTGGTGCACTTTGTATACTATACACAGCACTTAGGGGTGTATTGAATGTATGCTGTGCACTCTGACACCAGTATATGAACTCCACACATGGATTTACTCCCAAGGATACGCCAGGCTATTCATCATTTCTACTGAACACCCTGCTGCATTTTCTACACTCCCTATAAATCATGGCTTGTAATTGCCCACACTATTGTGATTTCTACAGCACCTATACAGACTCCAAGCAGAGAGAATATATGTTTTAAGTATTGATGCCGAGTTGTGTTTTTCTGTTGTTTACGAGACAAGAAGTCATTGGTTTTCAGGGTATCACGTTCTTGATTGTACAACACTTTCTATAAAGCCTAGCCCTATATGATAAGGGGGTATTGTTGCTGTCGGGCAGAAGGGGCTATATCTTGCCCTTACCCCTTAACCCTAAACGTATTTGCATTATTTTTTTGAAAAACCTTTTAAAATAGCCGATCTACAAGCTCACAAGGTGTCGATGTAGATCAGTTAGTTGAACTCTTTTTAAAATGTGTTTCAAAATATCAACAAATGGCAAATAAGTTTATAGGGATAAGGGGTAAGAGGTGGCAGAAGATAGGGCCCATCTATAGGGATAAGGGGTAAGAGGTGGCAGAAGATAGGGCCCATCTATAGGGATAAGGGGTAAGAGGTGGCAGAAGATAGGGCCCATCTATAGGGATAAAGGGTAAGAGGTGGCAGAAGATAGACATCTCCAAAATCACACTTTGTGTTTTTGAGGGGCGCTAGCCCCTATTCAGGTTTAATGTTTGTTTTAATTAAACTAAATGCCATTTACAATAAAGAGAGTTTAATGTTTGTTTTTATCAATTTATTATTGTTTTACATCACCATTACATCACCTAATCATAGCAACATGAGTTAGACTTTAATATATTAGCGCCCCTCACTTCACACAGGTGTGATTTTTTCCCTACTTGATCATACAGTGTCACACAAAACAAAAAAGCAGATCCGCAACACAAAACATAACGCAAAACGACGCGTTGCTACTTTTGCTATTTAAAATTTTGAATCCTGACATCTGTTTTGGACATACAGAGATGATATTGATAAAAAAGAATGGGCTAGATTTTGAAGGTGCGTTTTACCTATTACAGTAATATGAGCTGGGGGCGTGAGGTATGTCATATTGCAATTTTAAGCATGTTAAGAAGCGCTTTCGACACCCCGTGGAGTGCGCAAAACGGCCTTGAATTAGTCATGGGAGTGTTTAAGGCGTGTTTGAGAGTTACCCAATCAACATGTCCGTACTATTTTCTTTACCAGTCAGCTGATGTCACATACGGAATGCGCACTTTGGGGATCGTTATTATTACATTTCTTCAGGCTGGCACCATAGAAGACATGACATATATGACTTTGTAACATTTGGGTTAATTATTCCTATTGCACTGCATGCTGTCACCTTCATGCCTCAAAATAAGTTGTTTCTATTGAGAAACACCAGTAAAATTATATTTTAATTTAAATTATAATTATATTATATTTGAAATGAGTAATGAGTTGAATGCCTGTATGCCCGTGATGCGGTATGGTCCCGTGATGGTATGGTCTTCGCTCGTAGCATTTTATTGAAGAAGACTTGAATCAAGTGTGATACAGCGTATGAAAGCAAACTTCCCAAGGATTATGCATATGTTTTTGGTTTTTTTTAAGGTTGAGAAATGAAAGAATTATGGCCGTTTCTAATCTCAACATTCCCAATAAAATGACGCAATAAAAAGACGCTGTTGCCATGTCTCAGAGTAAGTAAATAGGTCTATAAAAAGAATCCCAAAATAAGCGCATATAACAGGGGTCTGTAACCTATTTTAAATGAAGTGCCATGTTTTTATTTTCTAGATATTGAGTCTGCCATATCCAGATTAATTTTAATGACACCACATTAAAATAAAAAACATATTTTGATTGTCCACAAATATAAAGTTCTTACATATTTTTAAATATTTTCTTGCACATTGTTATAATGATCATTATATATCCGCCTGCAGTCAGAGTTCATAGTTTTAATGAATGAATGTGATGCATTGTGAGCTGGTAGATCTGCTATTTTCAAAAGTAATCTTGGAAAAATGTAATTACATTTTTGTATTAGCCGTCCTTAGTTGGGCAAATGCATTCATCTGGGGATCCTTGACATGGGAATGTGCTGTGTGAGGATCACTGGTTTAAACAACATTAGGAGAAACCTTTAGAAACAAGAAAAGCAACCACAACTACCAATATTTACAAGCAACTTTACAGAAAAAGAAGCCGCTTATAATAAACAGACTTGGCAACACTCCAGCAGCGTCCCAGAGCCGCTGAAGTGTAAAATCAAACAGTGCTTTTTCTTCTTTTTGCGTTTATGAGGTGCCTAGACCCACGTCTAATCGTTATGCGCAGGTCAAGGGGCTTAATAGCAAATTGCGCAAAGCGAAAATAATTAACATATGGACACTCCCACAATGCTAAAATATTCAGCAACGTCGTATTCCATATGTGTGTGCGTTCAACACGGGACGATAAGGCTTTCATAATACGATTGTGCGCAGAGCGAGGCCAATTTATGTATTACCACATGGTAAAACGCACCTTCAAAATCCAGCCCAATGTGTCATGTTACAATCTCCAAATCTCAATTGTTATTTTCAAAGGGTTGTACACTCAATAATTGTGATGCAAATGCACTAATACTACAGCTCAACGGTTTGAAAATCTGTCTCACAATACATCTGGAACCTACGGCTACGGCTATTATGATAGTGTATTGTAGCATAAAGCTCTACAAATACATATTGTGAGCCTCTAGATCTGTACATACTGTAAATGGTGCATTTATATAGTGCATTTTTCCAAGGCCCTTTACATAGACACACACACACACACACACACACACACACACACACACACACACACACACACACACACACACACACACACACACACACACACACACACACACACACACACACACACACACACACACACGAGAAGTACAGGAATACCTTGTACAAAGGACATAAACACTGCCAGTGCAGTTTGACAGTGGGGGAGCAGCCAGTTACAACGTGCATGGACGGCAAAGCATCGTTACATATAAGTACAGCTGACATGTCGGACACAGGGCAGCAGACATAAATCATGGATAAAGGAAACAACGTCTCCTCCAAATTGAGCGGCTTCCTATAATGGCTGAAACTGAGCAATACCTCGCTAACTGCTTGGCTCTCCTTTTGGAAAGGCCGGCCATTTGTAAGCCCCTCACAACCAACTTATGCACATGCCCTAGGCTGCCAAACATAAAAACTAAAAGTTTACATCTGTAGCCTAGCTGTGAGATGGTCTGCATTAGCTGCTGATACTTCAGCACTTTGGTTAGAAAGGCTTCTTCCAGGCTATAGTCAAAGGTACAGCCGGCCTCGAAAATGAACACCTCTCTATGGTTTTCATTTACAACAATGACATCAGGGGTGAAATGTTAGAGAACACACACACACACACACACACACACACACACACACACACACACACACAGCGTATGAAACCATGCAAAGAACCAACCTGATCATCAGCAGCAATTAGGGTTTCAGAGTCTTGCTCAAGGACACTTCGAAACAAACCCATCAAACAACCGGCAACTCTACCCCATAGCCACTGCCCCTGTACAGACAAATCCTATTCTAAATGACATCATCAAAATATTTAATCATTGCAGTCAGCAACTTAAAATTAAAGCTTGCTACCCGACTACAATTTCTTGGAATGGGAGGATATTTGGCAGTGAGAGGAACACTGACTTGAGCACACTGTAGGATTTAGTAGTCTCCACAGCTGATACAGTGCTGATTTTAATGCAACTCTTAGGGCTGTCATAAAACAATGCTAGGGGAAACATAGCATAAGGCTGGATGCATGTATGGCCAATGTGCCAAAAGTGTGGGCAATTTGTTAAAGAGGGATAGTCAGTGGTTTTGACTTGGACAGTAAAATGGTCTATCACAACATTTTATGGCTCTTGATATTTACAGCAAGAGTCATAACAAACATTTTATTTGGACGTGCATTATACTGATCCTTTAGCAGCTTTCTCCAAATGAAAGGCCCCTATTTATTTATTATTCTTGGCCTCTCTCCAAGGTGGCACCATTGCCATTTTGATTTTAGTCATAGTCTCTTGAATAGTTTTCACATTTTAGTCACCTGGAATGTTTTAATGTCTAGTGCTAGAGATTTATAGACATTATGTGCAAATAGAAAATAGCTGTGATACTTTTATGTAAGTGGTTATGGTGAAGTCTAGTTAGTGTTAGTCTAGTATTTTGACGGGCCTTGATGCCGTCGTAATGAAAATAGCTGATCTACAAGCTCAGAACGCGTCAAAGCGTGACACGTTGTGGGCTTGTAGATCAGCTATTTTCAGCATGCAACTATTGTAAAATTACTTTTAGTCTAGTTTTTATTTGACGAAATTGTCAATATATTTAGTCACCATAGCCTAGTTTTTATTTAGTTTAGTTTTCGTCATTGGAAAAAGGTATTTAACGACCATTTTCCGTCTTAGTTTTAGTCGACGAAAACAACACTGCACCATTGCCCTGCCTACAGGGTAGCGCCTATTGAGTAGAGTACTCTAGACAGTCTACTGCAGGTGTATAAATGCAGCTAATCAGCAGTGATGCTGAAGAGATGAAACAAGCCCCAAAATAAGTGACTGGTATAACCACTGGTTTTATCTACAAAAAATGGCTAATGGTTAATGGCACAAAATATTTTCAGATAGGGGTCTGCGGACAAATACATAATCTGGAGGTCCTTGAGCGTGGGCGTACCCATGAATAAGGTGAATAGATTCCTGTAGGATAGGATTCCTGTGTAGAGCAAAGACATGTTTTCAGGCCAACATTTACTGTCTTACATTTTCTAATCAACGTTGTGAGCTTGTAGATTGGCAATTTGAACTACCTATTCAAAATTATTTTTCAATAATATGAGGTAAGGCACTGACAAACGTATAGGGCTCTAACTTTCTAAGCAACAGTAATAGCATAGCAAAGTTCTTCAGGGACAAGATAACACACTTCTACAGACTGAATCCTTTATGTTTTTTAGCGACAAACCGCGGGTCATAAAGGGAGGCATCCTTTGGTTAGACATAGCATTGGTTAGACATAAGGTTGGTGAGGGGTGCGTAAAAACGACTGGATTAAGGTTGGTGAGGGGTGCGTTAAAACGACTGGATTAAGGTTGGTGAGGGGTGTTAAAACGACTGGATTAAGGTTGGTGAGGGGTGCGTTAAAACGACTGGATTAAGGTTGGTGAGGGGTGCGTTAAAACGCCCGGATTAAGGCCCTTGTCACACGGCTCGCGCTGTTAGCCGCGCAAGTTTGTAAACGATATAAAACTTTCCAGCGTCTACATTGCGGTTATGTTAATTATGCATGCTGTATACACGACCGGTAAACTGCTCCTGATTCAAGAGAAAGCTATGACATCACCATTTCAGCAAATTAGGCACCATTGCTATACACACGGAGGCGAGAAAGTCGCGTCTCCAAACTTTCCCACTCTGGAAGGTGGTTTCAAAATTTGAGTCCCCAAAAACACCGTCTCCATATGGCAAAAAGGGCAGATCGGCTAAATACTTGCCCAAGTAACACAGAATACGTCCTCGTGTAGACAGCACATTAGGTTGGTGAGGGGTGCGTGAAAACGACCGGATTAAGGTTGGTGAGGGGTGCGTTAAAATGACCAGATTAAGGTTGGTGAGGGGTGCGTTAAGTGTTGGGAGAGGGTTAAGGTTAGGTTTAGGTGTGCTGCCCCGTGGGATGTTAGGGTTAGGGTGAGGGTTTGAGATAGGTTGTAGGACTAATGACTGGTCTAACCAATGACTAGTCTAAATACTGCACCCGTGATGAAATGTTTCCCCCAAAAAATGACAGACCAGTCAGGGTAACATGATTTCCCAGACAAATGTGATGTGAAGGAAGTGCTCCAACTGGGTTTACACACATTTTTGAGTGCTGCACTGCCTGGTGAACCTCCTCCTTCAGGTCACGCTGTTCAACTCCACGCATGGATCTCATAAAACACTGTGTTCCTTCCGTCCTTCCCCCTGAAACACTGTCTCATCTGGTATTTCACCAAGCGCAGTAAAGGCTCTTAAACTGCATCCTTGTTTAACCCTTACGCAGCAGGGACACTTAGCTCAGAGAGTTTGTTGGCTGTGCGTGTGTGTGTGTGTGTGTGTGTGTGTGTGTGTGTGTGTGTGTGTGTGTGTGTGCGCGTGCGTGCGCGCCGACATTAATCTGTATAGTGAGCCCAAAGCCACCTGCCAGATACAATGTAGGCTCAGCAATAGGCTATAGCCTGTGGACACGTTGGTCAGTGATAGATGTCCGTTGGCATTCATTATGTTCCCTGGCCACAGTGGCCAGGGGGCTCTGCATTCCAACCTAATCTCTGCCTCCCAAGAAAACCTAAAACCTGTGGCAATACCTGTATCAATCAAGGTACTATAGCAGCTATAGCTCCGTAGCTTCAGGGAACAGCTGCTCTATAGGTCTGTCTTTCTGCAAAGGCCACGGACAGCTTTAAATACTTTAACCATGACGACCACAATTTTATCATTGTAGATTATGTGAACAATTATGTTCTAAAAGGGCTCATCTACATTACAAGATCACATCATAACGCAAAGCTTCTAGATCGGCTATTCTGGGATAGATTTTTGTATGTGAACATGTTAGAAATGGTTAAATAAATATGAAATCATTGAAGTTTAATTTATTCTAGGTAAAGATATATCGACCTGTAGAAAATAATCACAAGCCTCAGAACCATGTTCCATCAATGCCTCAGTAGTACCACAGGGATCAATCATCTGTCCCCTCCTATTCTCCATCTTCATCGATGACCCGGTTGAAGTGTGTGGTGTGTGAGAACGAACTGTACGTGCACGCCGACGACTCAACCCTAGGGCTGAAGTGGAGGCTAGCCTGAACCGGGATCTCTAACAAATAACCATCTGGGGAGTACGATGGAAGACCACCTTTGAACCATCAAATGCAAGTTCATGACACTTTCAAGAAAGAGGATTCCATCCCAGCTGGACCTGCAATTCAATGGGTAACCGGCTGACCACCAAAAATGAGCTTGACATCCTGGGGTGTCAAAATAGACAAGCTGGTCTTGCTCCAAACACCTGATCAAAATCTCCATCCGGGCTGGTCAGAAGCTGGCAGCACTGCGGAGAGTGGCCAGTAAATTCACCACGAGTGTAGACCAACGGTCTACATTCTACAAGCTACAGGTCTGCAGTGTCATGGAGTATGCCTCACTCAAGGCTCATACATAGTCTGGATTTTCGGTGGTTAGGTGACCACCGAAATACAACATGACGTCACAAGCCGCGGTGAAGAGCAAACCACCGCCACCGCTCCAGCCCTTCTCTGTTTTTACTCACCACCGCTCAACGTTATTTCAGCTCCGGTGGTCAGCTCACCACCGGAGTGGTGGTCACCTCACCACCGAAAAACCAGACTATGAATAGGCCTTTAGATGGATGAGTGCTCCACCTACACATCTGGGTCTACTTGACAATATTCAGAGGAAGGCCCTCAAAATAATTGGAGTTGACCAGCAGGGGCGCTGACTTAGTGCTCAGGCACCCTTGGTCATTTCAAAGCACCCGTGATGAGGGGGGGAGGGCAGACCACCCTTGGCAGTGATAATAAGTCAGCGCCCCTGTTGACCCAGGATACTGCCAGTACACAAGTCTATACATCACCAGCCTTATAGTCACAGAAGACATGTCGCTGCCGCTACAGTCCTGTACAAAATGCACACACCCCACTTCATGGGACCTCCAGGACATGCTCCCTCCAGCATATGTCAGACGGCCATATGCACAGCCACACCAGAATTATGCTCCCGAACCCCCGCAGGCTCCAATACCATCACAGACAATGGCCTCCAAGCCGTTAAACACAGCGCTCAGCGACATCTCCTGACCACCCCTCACACTGACACTGACTTGCTGCAGTGAACCATATGATTGTCCAATGGATACAGTATATATATTATTTTACTTGGCTTAGTGTTCACACCTGCATCAATTTATTTTAAAGCAGTCTGCAGAGCGTAATATGTTACACCAGCAGTTCACCTCACATTGTTGTGAGGTCTGTCTGTCTGTCTGTCTGTTTATGTCTCTATACCCCCAAAGTCTATAGAGCAAGTGTGACTAAAGGTTTACTATACCTTTGCCCATGCCTGTAGTGTTAGGCATGGGTTTACTGCTGAGTTTTGTCCCCTCAGCCATCACGGCATTAAACAAACTGCCCCACCGATAGGATGGTTCTGTACACAGTGGGGAACTCATGTTTTTGTATTGTCTTGGTGTAATGTTTTTCTGTACTGTGTCTATGTGTTGTTTTTGTTGTTGGTGTTGTTGTTGAACAGATCTGTGAAGATGAATATCCTTCAGGATAATAAAGCTTATTATTATACAAAATTATTACTCTTGACTCAAGTCTCACTCAGGCATTCCTGAGCAAGCCTATAGTCCTAACGCTTATGAATGGTTTTTAACTTGTTTTCAACATTGTAATGACCTGTTTTCAATCCAAATAAAATTACTACATGTATAAAGAAATGTTCTAACATGTATAAACAAATGTTCTAACATTTGCATATGGGCCATTTTGCTTCAATCCACAATTTGGGTTTAGCCAGTTCTATTATTCATGACATGAGTGGTATACTACTGCGCTGTACCATTTCCTTTTCCTTCCTTGTTTCTGCTGAACATTTCTCCACTGAAGAATACTCTGTTATGTTTCCTCTCCATTGCTCTGACAATCAAACGCACTCTTATTCAGTATCTTCGAGTGGAACAGTTTTTGGCAGATATTTCAAACAGATGCAAAACTCTACCCGTCCATATAAGTTTATCTGCAGAGCGGGCATTCATTTGCCTCCCCAGAAATCAGGTTTTATAGGGCCACATTAATATCAAACTGCTTGAGGATAAAGGTGCGTGCGTGCATGCATGCGGAAAAACCCATGTTGCTTGTTCAGAGGAGGCAAAACATACAAGAACAAGTCGAAACAAGTTAGGGGAGAATGAGAACAAGGGAAGAGAGCAATAAAGAGAGTGAGTGAGTGAGTGAGTGAGTGAGTGAGTGAGTGAGTGAGTGAGTGTGTGTGTGTGTGTGTGTGTGTGTGTGTGTGTGTGTGTAGCTGTTGGGTTTTATGGAATGAGTGCTGATAAAAAATGCAGTGAAAAGGCATGCATTTTAAATACATACACATTTAATGACAGACTCTTTCCCATGCCGCTCATATATTCCCATTACTTTCGTTTTCATGTGGGTTTGTGTTGAATTTTTGACGAAATTGTCAATATATTTAGTCTTAGTTTTAGTCATCATACAGTAGCTTAGTTTTTTATTTAGTTTCCATTTAGTTTGCATCAGTGAAAAAGGTCCCCCAGGGGGGTCCGTACTTGGCCCCCTCTTCTTTCCCCTCTACACCAAATAACTTCACCGAAAATGTACGATCCTTCAACCTCAAAACGCGTCGTGTTGTTGTGACATATTTCCCGAATGTTCGCCTAACATGACATGCCCAGAGCAGGGTTCCGTTAATGGAGATGTAGCAGGCTGGCTCCTAGAAATGCACGTAGCAATTGTTTCAGATTCCCCAACTGTGCATTCAGCTCCTGAATGTTAGGGTTTTACAATGTTTATCCGATTCCTCACTAATGAATTATTTCAAACCAGTGATAGCATTACATGGACAATGTTGCACATTAACCTTTGTAGCAAACAAACAGCCACCAATCAATGCCTGCAGTAGCCAAAACACAAATTACATTACAATTGGAACAAAGGGAGTCTACCAATGCGCCCCAAGCCTGGAACGGACGGTCCGGTGTTTTTGTAGTACTAGTATCTAATAAAAAGGGTTAAAATGTCTGTGATGCTCCAGTAGTCCTCTCCTCCTTCTACATTACATTGGCTGTCAATGCTTGATCGATGCTTTGGAGTCCTGACATTTAGGAAGAAGAATATTCTCCCGTGTCCACTGCTACTGTAACACACACCATCTCTTACCCACTTTGAAAACAGGCTGAATAAGGATTAATGACGCTGGGCTGTCACAGATTATTTTGTTGTTATTGTATTTGTTCTATTTAGTTATAGAACTTTATTTTTTTCTAGTTCACTAAAACATAAACAGCAAAAAACATAATAGAGAAAACGTACATTATCTCCCCTGATAAAGACGAGGTCAGGAGAGAAAGGACATTTGGACAGCACATACAGTAGTCAGTCAATGCAGGGCAGTGCTGTATAGAATATACGCAAGTGAGTGAGTGAGCGAGCAAGGCTATATTTTATCTTTTAGCTTTGAGGGTTGAATGTCATCAACAATTGAACATTGAATGCCATTGGCAATGAATGGCCAGCTTTGAGTGTTTGTGTAAATACAAACATTGAATGCCATTGAGCTTTGAATGGCCATCTTTCAAACATTGTAGTAAACACAAACATTGAAGACAAAAGTGAGGACGCAGATTGTGATTGGTCGGAATGAGATGATGTATGATGATAAGAAGAGCGCCCCTCACTTCACACGGGTGTGATTTTTATGGAATACAAACCACTCTTTGGGGAGCCATCCTCTAACTTAAGTGGTTACACAATGTTTGTAATTACGCTTGTAGGCTGACAATGCTTGTGTTTGTGTGCGATTGTCTACATGTGTATGAGTGTTGCATGTATGCGCGCTCGTGAGTGTGTGTGTGTGCATCATAGCCTGTCAGGGCTCCCTTTCCAATCCTAATGGTTTAATGGGCACCCTGTGGCGCCTCTCAGGGTCCCCCGGGGTGGCGCTCACTCAGAGTGTGTGAGAGCACAAAGCTACGGTCGTGTCTCTGGAGAAGGGCTGCCTTTGTGACAGAGAGGCCACTAGCTGTGCAGACTGTGGCTGGCCTCATGGTGATTACCCTCCCCAGGGGGTCTTCATTGTGGACCCCGAGACCCCCAGAACCTCACCTTTTACATGGGGCCCCTGCTGCGCCGCCCAGCAGGGAGCCTATAACAGGCACCACTGTCAATCACGTCACCACTTGAAACTGAGGCGGCCCGTCGGCACAGCCAGCCATCACGCGGCGACACAAGACTATATGATTCTGCCTCGAGAGTGTGAAAGCGGCCACATCGACTGAGATGTTTGGGAAACCGTGAATCCAGATAATCGTGTTTTTGAAAGCATGCGAATAACCCTTTAGGCGTTATTAATTACAAGGACGCCCAGTTTGATATATGCCCCCATAGGCTACAGACTCTCATTTGATGTTTTAAACTGTGGGACAACAATCTCTTAATTCAGTTGCACGCCCATAAGGATTTGGTTCTCCTCCCTATCAATCATTTAACCACAATCCTATACGCCACGCTGAGAACCACTGCTTTAGGTGATACTGTACGTTCACATACATGATGGTCTAGATTTAAGCCATGCACATGCATGAACACTCATACTAGTAACCCATTTAGACCGGAGCTCGATTCTACAAATGTCTTCTAAATCCTGACAGTTTTCTGAAAAACCTATGTTTCTATGTCAGTCATTCTCAAACATTTTCATGTCAAGCTGGACCCCCAAGATGTATGTAATTGGCTGTCGACCCCCATCTGAAAACATGTTGTTCCAGGGACCCACCCAGAAGCAAAGATCTGAGTTAAAAACTTTGGCCCTGAAAGAATATATTCAATGAGTTGCGCCACATTTTCACGATTTTTCAAAAATAGCAGACCTATACGTTCATAACGCGGCACTCGTGCCGCACTATGGGCTTGTAGATCTGCTATTTTTCAACAGCTAAAGGTGTTCCCGTCCAAAATGGGTTAATTTGAATTAAAGCACATGCAGGCATGATTTCAGATTTTAAATATGGTATAGCCCTTTCAAATATCTTCCTCTGCGATGACCTACTTATGAAACAAAATGCATATTTCATATGTGGAGCAATTTCAACCACAACCACGCTTCGACACTGAGAGCATGGTATGCAGATCCTATCCCACGCGGTTCGCCCACCGGCTCCTGCGTTCACTCCACAGATCTCAGCATTCCGCCATGCAAAAAAGCCTATAATCGTGTCTTGGCTATGTTCCTCCAAAAAAGACCCTCGACTGCATATCTGAAGACTGCAGGTTGGGGCAGAAAAGGCAGCCTCGTATTTAGCTCCAGGATGTGAAGAAGAGGATGCTCAGTATAATAGCCGTTGATAAGGGTGCCACGATGTGTGAATCTGGGCAGGCTATTCGCCTCTTTTTTGTGTACATTTAGCAACCTAATCGCCAGTGGTGGAATGTACTGTACTTAGGTACAATTTTGAGGTATTTGTACTTTACTTGAGTATTTCCAATTTCCAATACTTTTACTCCACTATTTGTACTTTTACTCCTCTACAATTATTTGAAAACTTTAGTTACTAGTTACTTTGGAGATTTAAATTTTGATTAGAAAACATACATTAACTACTTCAACCCTATACATTTCGGCCATTTGAAAATAGCCGATCTACAAGCTTGTAGATCTGCTACTGTATTCACTAGATTTTGGACACATTTTGAATTTGTGAAATGGCACACATTTTTACTTCAAGTACATTTTGATGTCGATACTTTAGTACTTTTACTCAAGTACATTTTCAATTCCGTACTTTTACTTGTAACGAAGTATAGTTCTAAATTGCAGTATTGGTACTTTTACTTAGGTAAAACAATTGAGTACTTTTTCAACCACTGCTAATCGCATAGAAGAAAGGAGCCGTTTCTGCACAGCAGTGGACCACGGTTACGTTGCATCTCAAGTTTCAAGGCAGGCATTTATGCAGCGGAGGCCTCGGAGTCCCTGGAGGTGACCCCCAGCGAGGCGCTAGCCGAGCAGTCCGAAATCGAATGCCCGCTTCTAGAGACTCGAGTTGAATATCTAGAGAGGCACAGAATAGTAATCATGCCCTCACTTATATTGAAGTAACGAATTGAATTGAAGTGAATTGACGTACTTTGAAATGTACAAATCTGGGATTGAGTCTGGGATTGGGTCTGCATCTTCTAGTGTACATGCATAAATGCAATGTTTTGGGGGTTAAAAAGAAACAGCTTCTACGTACAGTATATTGTGATTGACAAACGTTACAGTGCCAAAGGTTTTTGGCCTAATTTGCCACCTTTCCAGATATAGCCGTGTGTACATCCTCCATGCTAGTTTTTTTCTTGTAAAAGTGACTGTCACCTTTTGCCACTTTCTGAAAACGTTGCAATTCAGGTTCAATGCAAAGTCCACAGCACTTTCCCCACTGTGGCAGACTGCCAGAGACGGGCATCGGGTGTCGGTACTTCTGAGCCTGAGAGCTCTCTTGCTGGACCACAAATTGCTTATTTATGAGGGTGTCACATACCGTGGACACACCCATTTGTAAAAAAAACAGTGGTTGAAATCGCTGTGAATGCTGGTGTGACTTCAGCATTACTCTCGCGACTGACTCACAATGGAACTCACAATGCACGTGTTGGGCAGAGAAAACCCCACACTTCCCTTTGATTGACTGGTGATACAAACATAATAGAAAAATCAGACTTTGTGGATTGCAGAGAAATGTGAAAGATAGAAATCTGAAATAAAGACAGAGAGGGGTACAGTATATAATGAGTGTGGAATAGAAGAGACGACAGTAGAGACGACAATTAATCACATGCCATTATATACTTTCATATTGTCCACTTGCCAGAATGTGAACCTAGGCATGTTGAGTACACCAAAGTGTTGTGTTAGAAATGTCGAGTATGGGTCCCCAGCATGTAATAACTGCTGGATGCTAACTTGCATATGTTGAGCAATTGACCATACCATTAACAACCTATAGAAGACAAAACATTCAAAATTGCATCATGCTTTATATAGCATGTGACATGTCAAACTAGGGGGTTTTCATGATGCTGAATCCATTCCAAGCATTAGTTTTGCACAAACATACTCCTTGGGCTAAAAATAGCCATAGCCATCATGGCAAATGTAATGATGTCAGCACATTTGGGCTAGTGGCTATGGCCGTTTTTAGCCCAAGGAGTGGGCAAAATGTAAACATGTCCGGGTTCACAATGGTGCTCTATGGGCTGGCAAGTAGACTGATAGCCAATTTCATAGGTAATAATTTCATAGCAATTTTCACTGCATACATGCATCACTTTTATTATTAGGGAATTCCGCCTGGTTGAGATGTGTGGTTTTATGCATGCATCCTTCTAATTTTAAACTGAAATTGAATCCCAGAGCCATCATGAGTACGTGTTAAATTTTGCTAGCAGTGATTGGAGATGCAACTGTGGTGTCTGCTGTGTCCACCACAATCGATACGCTCTCTGTGCGCCGTGTGCGGTGTCTGGGGACTATGTTTATGTAAAGGTCTGCTTAATGCAGAAATCAATGGGCCCAATGCCTTTGGGAAAATGCTGATGTGAAATTGGGCAGTTGTATTTTTCAGCTGCTCTATTTTCATACGGTGTGTGTCAAGTCACATTTATGTGAAAAGCTTGCAGTAAATTGTGATCTGTATCTGGATAAACAAAAAAAAAACGTTAATGCTATACGTAGGTGTTGTGCTCAGATTGTGATCAAATTTCAGTCAAAGTCAGCCAGGTGTAAACACAAGGGCGAGATCAAATAATTCACTATCCAGATAATAGTAATCCAAATACAAATCAAATCACTTAAGCCCAATTAAAAATAAAAATGAAGTCAATCTTGCATAATCTCACGAGTCACAACGTATTGCATTGTGATGATCTAAAAAGCAGCTCTACAAGCCAGAGCCATCGAGTAAGACAGAGTTACGATATCGAGGGGGCAGAAAACTGAGCGCTCGAGCACTGTTTATGTAGCCTAGAGCAGGTGTTCCCAAACCTTTTTGGACCAGGTACCCCTTTTGGGGTAGATATTTTTCCAGGTACCCCCTCATCCTCGCAACACGGATAACAATATATTTACAACCACAAGCAGTGTTTCCTGCAGGAAAAAGCTTTGGCATGGTGCTGGGCACAGGCCGCAATTTTGATTAATTAATTAATTTGATTCATTAATTAATAAGATGAATACATTAAGATTAATTTGTATTATTGCTCTTGTATTGCTATTGGAGACACTGGGGGACACTGGGCAGGCACTGAGGAGGCACTGGGGAGACACTGGGGAGGCACTCAGGGGCACACTGTGGAGGCACTGGGAAGGCACTCGGGGGGCACACTGGGGAGACATTGGGGAGGCACTCAGGGGGACACTGGGGAGGCACTCGGGGGGACACTGTCTAAATGTATACGTCTAAATAGACTTGGGCAATGCTCTTCGCCAATAGAAGTCTATGTAGAAGATTGGACTGGCCCCATGAAGTGAACGGAGATGTCTTACTCTTTGGCTCTGCTAACCACATTGCATGCTGCATGTGTGCGCGTGAGTGTGCACACTGGCTGTACCCTAATAATATTACTAGGCAAAACCATAGTGGTACAGTAGCCTATGCTAAGATAGGTCTGTCAAACATTTTCACAGCAGACAGGTAAACAAACACAGCTGAAGGCAGCATTAATTGTGTGAGCTGTGAATGTATGTGCCAGGCCAGCACGGACTGCTCTTTTACAGTTAACTTCATGCTGACATACAGACAGTAAATGAAACACTTCCAAACTTTGAGGGGAACTCGGCACTTACAAAGGGAGGAGCAGCGAACCGTGACTGAGGCTGTGTAACCCGTTTCCTGACAACACTCTCCCTTTCAATTAACTTCTTTCACGCTCAGCTGCCATTCAACTCCACGATAAACATTCAAAGGCACTATGCTTCCCCGAGTGATGTCTGAATGAGGCACAGTGTTGTTTAATCATGGAAAACAGCTCATAAAACTAATGGAAAAATCTGAGCAAAGACCAACAGTTATTGAGTTGTTGGACCCCTACATATGGTCGATTCATACTCCTATTTTAGAGCCGAATAAAAGTCGGTTCGGCACTGTAGAGCCTACAATGTTGTCATTTGAGGTTCGGGGGGGGGGGGGGGGGGGTACCGTCCTAAAGTCGGCTCTTCGGTGCTACTGAAATTTTCTGACGAGCCGAAATCATTTCGGCATGAATCGTCCCTTAGGCCTACTCTACGCATGTCTGCATACAGATACAATATCCTACAGATTATTGAGTGCTAAGTATTTAGCGGTCTAACAAAGGCGCAGCAGCGCAGTGGTGGATAAAGTACTCAGACTACTCACATGTTTTACTTAAGTAAAATAATCAATACTGCAATGTAGAAGTACTCTATTACAAGTAAACACACACACACACACACACACACACACACACAAATATATATATATATATATTATATATATAAAAAAATGTTTAATGTAGGGAAAGAAAATTAGACTTTTACTTTTACAGACACAGTGGACTGATGTGTCATTTCAGATCCAATTTGAAATAGGATAAAGAAACTCTTCTAGGTGTATGAGAAAATGTATGCACAGTACGTGTGTGTGTGTGTGTGTGTGTGTGTGTGTGTGTGTGTGTGTGTGTGTGTGTGCATGTGTGTGTGCATGCGTCCAAGCGAGAGAGAGTATAACTAAGCGATAGTACCACTCACATTGTGTGCTGAGGATATTGGCAAACAATTCACACCTCTGCACAGGTTCTCACAGTAGAAGCCCAGTATAGTATTAGTCATATTCAGAAGCACAATATGCTTGCCACCTTCAGGAGAAATCGCTATTAACTATTTATGACACTTCCATTACAGGCACAGTTAGTGTTCTTCCTCCTGGCTTAGTTGCACCTCCTTTTTCAAGGGTTGTGTAAAAGAATTCCACCATGATGTGAGAGGTCAGAGCAGAGGTGATTAGCGTTAATTTATGACAGGAGTGTGTCAGAGTGCATGAACAACATGAACAACCTTCTGGGAAGAGATTAGCTTTTCACATGGGGAACACGAAAGAAGAAGACTGCCGGGGAACCAAAATAGAAATATCGATCTACAAGCTCGCAACAAATTTCTTCGATTTGTTATTTGTTAAAATATATAAACAATAAATTAAAAAAAGAATATAAAAAAGCGTTTGAAATATATATTTTAAAATATATATAAAAAAAATAGTCTGTGACCCACAAATGTGCTATGTTTCAGTTGTTGTTGTTGGTACTCATAGCTGCCAGTTCCCACTTCCCACTTGATGTTGTGTGGGAGCTCCGACTGCTCCAGATTGTACTCAATAACAGCTAGTTTGCATAGTGTCTTCAAACGAGGACTTAAGTCTAAGATATAATTATGGTCATCAGTGGCCTTGTAGGTTCCAAAGAGGATGATAGGATCTCCCACTATGCAACAGCACATACTGGGTGATGGTCCCTCGAATGAACATTATAAAACTTAAGCCCAACACTTATACACATACGTGACATGACATAGGCCTATCTGTTTCGGAACGGTTCACTTCACTCGTTTGGGTTGTGCGCGCACTGCAGCAGTGCAGCTCTCAGTCTCCAGTACTCGAAATGAATGAATGTCATGTTCTCATTTTAGTTTCAATTGTGTATACTTCGACTTGGTGTGGCGGTACTGCACTAGCCTGGTAAAACCACTCCCCCTGCTGGACAAAATTTCAGAATGCAAATCTGGTGAGGGAGGAGGGGTTTACCCAGGCTAGTACCGCACACCTAGCTCTACAACGCGTCACTGATTCTGGCTGATTTCCCTAATATCGCAATTTGCAGCTGTCACAGTATGATGTCACAGATGACATGCTGCAGCCTGTCACTTCTCCGTGGCACAGATAGGCTCAGAGAGCTCATTCATTCAGGAAAGCACAAAATCAATCACTGTTGCGCAATCCATCTAAACGCAGAATAAAATCACACCCGTGTGAACGAAGAGGTGAAACTACACTTTTATTGTCACAGTTACTGTACTGAACTCTGTACTGTACTCTGTACTGTGGTATTGTTAGTTATACTGTATACTTGAAGGTATAGGTCACCCAGCGGTATTGCAGCCGTTCCTACGTGTGTGTTGAATTGAATGCGACCTCAATTAGCTGTGTGAATGGCCCGGCTCTAAACAGCAGGGTAATAGGTTGTACTCTCTAAACAGCAGGGTAATAGGTCGTACTCTCTAAACAGCAGGGTCAATAGGTCGTACTCTCTAAACAGCAGGGTCAATAGGTCGTACTCTCTAAACAGCAGGGTCAATAGGTTGACACACACACACACACACACACACACACACACATGGCCAGTTATTGGAGACGGTGTGCACCGCTCAAAAAGTGAGAACGCAACAACACCACTTTCTCTAGATACTATAAACGTGACCAGAGAGAGAGGACAATGGGGAGACAAGAAGAAAGAGATGGATGAGGCAGGGAAAGTCTCAGAGGATTCAGGTCAAAGACCTTAACTCCCAATACCATCACCACTGCTAATCACCCATGCAGTTTAGCTCCATGCATCCGCTTTCCTGTTGTGTTTTGCTCTCACTGATGCTCAAGCGTTGCCATCATTTCAGAATCTACACCAGTGGTTCCTCAGCAGTGTGCCAAGAGACAAGTCCGGGTGTGCTTTGGGATTTTGTGACAACCATCCAGTGATAATGTCGTTGAGTAAAACTATGACGACAAACTAAATTAAAACTATATAAAATCAATGACAAAAAAAAACGGTTGCAGTCTAGTGTCAAGCTCACAAACGTGTCACATCGCTTGTAGATCTGCTATTTAAATAATGCAGCAAAGTATATACGATAAACTGAAACATTTCAGATGACTAGAATATGACTCAAACGATTTGCTGTATAATGAAAAAATCACACCCGTGTGAAGTAAGTGGTGCAACTCCGTGAGGGCGTCCCTGGGGGGTCCCCGAAACATTCAGACCCACAGGAACGCGCCCAGGGTGCCGGCCCAGTTCCGGCAAGCCGCCCCGTGTCCGAAACGGTCGAGAAATGACAGAGAGCGCTAGTACATTCACACATGTAACACATGTTACTACATTCTACTTATTACAAGAAACCTTTTCCTTTAACAAAGTTACTCTTGCAAATGAGTTTCATTCCTCAGTGTTGTATGAGGTGAAATAACGGTCGACGACGATAACAACATCAGTTTTTTTCATCAAGACAACTAATATATTATCTTATCTCCATTCATACTATATTATCTTTTAGTCCATTGTTTGCCACAGTCCAACAGGAGAGTCTGTATTTACATATGACCTCCATTTTACAAGTTCTAGAGTAGAACTGTTTTGTGATTGAGAAAACATTGTCCTGCACCAAAGTTGACTTCTTATGCATGCCCAGCAGAGCTTGATTCCGTGTTCTCCTGTGAGTCTGATGGGAACAGAGTGCAGCAACAACAACAACAAAAAAGAGAGCAGAGGCTGTATTTAGGACTGTTGTTCTGCTTGGAATCATTCAATATTGCATTAACCTGTAATACAGAATTTCCAGAGAGAACAGAGGCTTCACTGTAAAATGCTTTACTTTTTTTTAAACACTATTAAAAAGTGTTTTACTTTCAGCATCAAAACGGCAGTGGCAGCACTGACAGAAAAAGGTTACACGTAAAGGTTGAGGTCTCACATAATATCAGTTCTACAGAGGCAGGCCCAGAATTGGACCCGTATCGTTACCGTAATAACACCTTTCTACATGTGACAGCTGTCCTCACCAATCTCAAAGCTGTGTAAGGGAGAATATCCGTCATACAAAATCAAAGAGGAATTTGTGCAAATACAAAAGGCAATCTGATCATGCTGACCTTCAAGAAACTATGTACCACCGAATTGTATTGATCCCCATGGGGAAATTTAGGGCATGTAGGGTGTGTACTAATGACATAAAAACAAGCAACCTCCAAAAAGGTATATACAGGTACATGCCTATACCTTCCCAGAATCCCAAAACAAATGCACGCTGGTGAATGAATGAATATAAAGCAAAGTTACCATGTTTTCCCAGGGTAACCGGACTAAGCTCAAGAACTTGTTTACAGCCAGGCCCTGCTCATAGAACATTTCATGTTAGGGGTTCAATTCCTTGCTCAAGGGCACTTCAACGGTGGTAATTTGAACGTGCCGGTCCGGGGATACGAACTAGCGACCTTCCGATATCAAGACCGCTCCGCAAACCGTTCGGCCACCGCTGCCCCTATCAACATTCTAATACTGGGGGGTCAAATTATGACAGGCAATTCCTGCTGTCAAAAAACACTTTGTTTGAAAAAGACACTCATGCTTTCCAAGATGTGATTTGGGGTCCTAAGGATGAATACAAAATTAATATCAACATATTAAAACCAAAATGTTGAATTGTGGGTTTGAGCTCACATGATGCAAATCAAAATGGGGGGGTAACTACCTGTCAGTGGGGAGTGTTGGCTGGGAGGTGGAGTAGGACTAAGGCCCTATACGTCCTCTCTGGGGGACGTATAGTTTGGAATATATATTTTTACCTCAAATCTTTGCTTCTGCGGGGTCCCTGGAACAACATATTTTCAGATTGGGGTCGGAGGCCAATTACGGGTACATTCATTTTTGGGGTCCTTGGCATGAAATATTGAGCACCACTGATACAGAAACATAGGAATTTCAGAAAGACAGCATTTGTTTAATTTTGACGTCAGGCCTAAATAGGATAAAGTAGCGTACAGTCCATGATTTGGAGTTTCTTTCTTGGTGACATCGTCAGAGACCAGGTTTTCCACCTACAGTAGGGGCTCGTCCGAGGAGGACAACCTAGACTAGCTGGATCTGCTTAGCTGGCTCTCGTAAAACATGCCTCTGCACTTTATCTGTGGACTTCTTGGTTTCTCTTTCATGCTGTTCTATTCTCTGATGTACATGACAGCTTCCAGGCTGTCATTCCAGCCTCAGTAAGAACAAATTGATTGAACTGGAGGTCAGTCAGGCATGCATAAAAATCAAAGGCCTCAGCTGACACTGTGCTGGACCTTGCCTCTGCCTGTGATGATTGTAAACCGCTACAGGACCGCATGACAGGAACATCAGTAACCAATATTGCTGCATGTTATGTTTTATTTTCTTCTATGTTTTTACGCTTTTATTATTTTATGTTCTTTTGTTTTATCATTTTAACTATTTGCTTTGAGTTTTATTGCTATTTTTATGTTCTGCCCTGTGAAGCACTTTGAGCTGCACATTATGTAAGTTTATTATTATTATGATTAGATTACCAATAGTAATTATATCACATAGTTTCTAATTCAGCAGGCCGTTAAAAATGAAGGCTCCTAAATTATGCTACTACTGTAAACACGACTGTATCCTCAGAGCAAGCATGCACATATGCAGGTATGTGCAGGCATTATGTAAAAAAAAAACTAAAAAGAAAAGACTAGCAGCGCATTGTCTGAAAGGGCGGTAACTTCCACAGGGAACAAGGAAAAAGTAAAGTCCAAAAAGTGAAATCTTGACGCCACTGCTCTCACCTATTTCAGACCACCATACCAGTTTTAGAATTGATTTTAAAATGTTATTTGTTTTTAAAGCCCTGAATGGTCTATCTATACCTACGTAAAATAAAACCCAGAAATATGTACACCAGGTTGAACGTGGTTAATGATCACCTACATCAGGGGTTCTCAACCCGTGGGTTGTGGGGTTTTTTTTTTTTTTTTTGCAACCGATTTTTGCAACCGGCTGGTTGCAAAAACGTACTGCATGTACTGTACACATAGTACAGTACATGCATACACTTTCCTTAATGATTAGATCTGGTTTCAGTATGAATTTATGATATATTTTCTCTATTATTAAGGTTCTCTATTATTTTGTCCCCAGCCCAAAAACGTTGAGAACCCCTGACCTACATGACTTGCAGAATGTTTCTCGAATTGCAAATAAAGATCATCATCTCCTCTCCAAGTCTCCGTGGTTGGATAAGAAAGTTTGTTTGTTTGTTGTTGTTTATTTGTTTGTTATGGGGGGGGGGGGGCACGGCGTTTTCTCTCTGGCGTAGCATCATCACACTGGGCAGATTGCACTGCATACCGCAGTGCACCATTAACCCACTTATTGTACTTCTCAACAAACTATCACTTTCCCTCCGTTTGTGGATAAATCCTTGTCACATTTTCCATATGCCCCCCCCACCACTAGTACAGTACAGTACATCCACTGCACCATATACTGTAACACAGAGAGGGGGGAGAAGAGAACTCAGGCAGAGAGAGGGGGTCAGCTGTGGAAGGTGCACACTCGGGGGCCGAACATTAGTGTCAAGTGCAGTTCCAGCTAGGCGGCTTATATAATGGCTGAGCCTAGGTCTGCGAAGCCCGCTATAATTAATTCATGTCACCATGGATCAGACCACGTTCCAGAGGATCTGAGGAGCCACCACCGTGGGGGGACACAGAGAAGGAGTCTGATCCTGGGGGAGGATCGGGCAACACAGAGGGGTTGAGTGATTGAGGAGGGGGAAGAAGACGCAGTCCTGGATGGACGGAGGGAGGGAAAAGGGGAGGTGGATGCTCGGATGTGGTCTAACAGGATATGTAACTGTGGAATCTGAGATAGGTCAATGGATTTTCCTGTCATGTGACATAGTGACTAGTGAGACAGACAATTTGAGTGTAAATCACCTTCGCCATACAATTCAACAGAGTGAATACGGTCTTTTGGGAAATTGACAAGAGTTATTTTGAACCTTAGATGAGTTCACCCTAAGGTTCAAAATAACTTTTAATATACACACTATTTTAGGGTTCCAAATGACATCACTGGAGGCTGCTGAAACCTTTTGTTCTTTTGCATCCCTAATGCTTGTGCTCCGTTGCCAGAGAGTGAATTCTTTATGACATATTTTATTCCCTTACTCTGGGTGCAGCCAAAACGCAGATGACAAGGGGTCTCCAGCAATGCATTCCAGCTGTTTGATGCCCTTGTCTGCCGGTAGAATCGTCTCATCTATTCTCAACCCATCTCTAACCATCAGTACAAATTAACATGCAAGCAAAGCAAAATTGTCAAAAATGTCAAACTTTCCTTATGCTTTAAGTAGCATGTGACATGTCAAACTAGGGGGTTTTCATGATTCTGAATCCATTCCAAGCACTAGTTTTGCACAAAAAACACTGCTTGGGCTATAGACGTCATGCCAAGTGTATTTTGTGCAAAACTAATGCTTGGAATGGATTCAGAATCATGAAAATTGAAAATCCCCTAGTTAACTTTGATGCTACTTAAAGCAAAAGGAAAGTTTGACATTTTTGACATTTTTGCCTGCCATAGGATGTTAATGGTAGGGTCACAAGAAACCCCTAAAAAAAATACAGACAGCCGGTCAGCAAGTGGATTCATGAATACCGGTATGTGTAGCCTACTGTATATTGACAATATAGGCCAACCTGCCTGAGTATACCTATACCTGAGTATATAGCAACCTGCAATGGGTCTGGTCTTCCAAGATATGCCAGAGAACTGTCAAACTACTTCCATAACGTGAGAGACACAGGCGGCTCAACACCAGAGGGAGCTCCACTGATCGCGTTCAACACAGATTTGGGCACAAACATGTCTCTTTGCCATTGTCCTATTGTTTTAAACGCCTGCCTGTTTTAATGTTGTTCTTGTTTATGTTTTTTATTATTTTTGGTGGACTTTGGGCTGCATTTATGTATGAAAGGTGCTATATAAATAAAGTATTATTATTACCCTCCTTCAAAACCTCCATAAAAGAGCACCTGTCTGCAATATGTAACTTGTGCTACAAGTCTTCTAAGCTTGACACGGGAAATGACCCACCCCCCCAATACAATGTTGTCTGTAGATAGACTTATATTGCTCCTATACTAAATTGGTCTTGATGAATTGAATTCAGCAATGGAAACGAGGTCTCAGGGCTTTTTTGTGTTAGCCTTTTTAACATCATTGTATAATTGTACCACTCACTGTGCTTTCAATCAAAGAACTTTCCACACTGGCAGTGTACAGTTAAGTCAGGAGATTTACATAGCCAGCAGGGCTGACCCAGAGGCCCATCGGTACCAGGGGGGCCGTGTGTTTCCCCTTCCTCCTCCTCCCATCTGGGCCGCTAAGCTGCCACTTTCCTGATAAGCCTTTGGACACAGAGTTTTGCACTCGGCAGCGGGGGGCAAAAACTGCTCCATGCTACAGTAGCTCCACACCGATGGGTATTTTATTCACTGTCTTGTCTCTCCTGCTGCTTCCAGTGTTGTTTTCGGCGACAAAAACTAAGACGAAAAATGTCCGTCGACTACCTTTTTTCACTGACGAAAAAACGAAATGGAAACCAAATGAAAACTAAGCTATGATGCCTTAAACTAAGACTAAATATATTGACAATTGTCAACAAATAAAAACGAGACTAAAATGCTAGGAAGGGGCTAGTGGACAAGAGATCCAGTATAAGTCATTTTACACTTTTACACTCGAGTAGATCTGCTATTAAGAGTAGATCTGCTATTGTCAGAAAGTGTAAAAACTTCATTATGACGGCCAAAAATCGTATGACTTTTAGTCGACTAAAACTAGACTAAACACCAAAACATTCCAGGTGACAAAAATGTGACTGAAACAAAATGAAAACTATTGAAGAGACTATGACTAAAACTAAAATCTAAATTTGCTGCCAAAAACAACACTGGCTGCTTCCTCTGTGTGATTTACAAGTTGTGGTCGTATCACCTGGGGCCTCAACCCTAACCTAACCTCTGGCAGTACTTAACCCCGTCTCCACCTCTCCCAGGAGGGTCACAACATCATCATAATCCTACACTGCTAAGCCTATAAACACAACTCCTGGAGGAGCCAATGTGTCACGGAATCTGCCATGCGTTAAAATAAAAACTCCAGTGTGGAGATTTAGAACACAGTTTAAATGGTCAGCACACTGTAGGGAGGATTATCACAACAAAATAAGTGATATTTGAATTAAGTGAAATCACTGAATATACTTTTAAATTATGATTGCTATCAAAACGACAAAAACAAAATCAACCAGGTGCTCGATGGAAATGCAAAAAATTATAATGTAAAGTAGGGCTGATGCTTCAAAGATCAGTGGGACTGATCGGCGATCAGAGTACTCAAATGGTTAAAAACGAGTATAGGGTGGATAAAAATAGGGCAAGTAAATCACACTTTCCCAGATGAAGACTCTGTTGGAGTCGAAACATGTTGGCTTCTTCTAACTTTTATAAATACAGAGTACATCTATTTTTATCCTACCCTCTCCTCGTTTTTAGCCTTCGGATCGCCGCCTTTTCTTTAATGATTGTTATCGGTTGAGGCATCATTAAACAGGTCACTACAGACAGCAGTGTTGTTGCTAAAGACAATGCTGGCACCATACTAGAGATTGTGGGTTTGAATCCTCCCGTGGAACATTACAGCTTTGTCGAGCGTCGATAATAAATATTGTCTCGTATAGAGACTCTATATAAGAACGCAATTGGCCCGTGTTCAGGCCAGGGGTGTGAGGCCGGACAGGGAGGGAGATATAAGTCACTGCTTGTATTCCTACAGTTTGGGGCTGTACGCGTCTGTACTCTGTAGTGTAGGGAGTGTTGGGCGGGAGGAGAAACCTGCCTTCAGAGAAACTAAAAGAAATGGAGGTTACAGTATGTTTCTTATCTAATGTACAGCTAGTGCTATTACACGCCTTCAACAAGGCTCTTACTTCACTTAAGCCCTTAGGGTGCAAAGGCCGTTGATAAATGACCTCTATTTCAACGAGGCTCAAGATAATTACAATCTTTTGAAGTCTCTTCTATATTTCTTTTGCCTCTCGGATTCTGAAACCGGTTATGTAATCTCGTATTGGCTGGTCTGTGGAGGCCGACAGTGTTGGTTATAATTCAAGAAGGCTGCAGACTATACAGATCTCCTTCCATAAGCTTGAAAGCCTCCACGCTTAGCACTTGAGAGCAGCTCATAACAGTAAAGCATCATTTATATTATAGATATAGATTTATACATTATCTACTGTATACTGTCATACAGCCGTGTAGCTGGCTGGAAATCTGTTATTTCCTTCAAGACCAACAAGCTCGTAGCGAGTGCCGCGCTATGAGCTTGTAGGTCTGCTATTTTTGAAAAATCGTGAAAATGTGGCGCAAAACTTTGAGTATATATAGTATTCTTTCAGAGCGAGTTTTTATACTAAAATCTTTGCTACTGGGAGGGTCCCGGGAACAACATATTTTCAGATGTGGGTTGGCGACCAATGTCATATTTGGGGTCCTTGACATGAATATGTTTGAGAACGACTGACATAGAAACATGGGTTTTTCAGAAAACCGTCAGGATTTAGAGGACTTTTTTTTTTTTTTGACGTCAGGCCTTAAAGCATTGCCATGCTTTAACCACTGAAACCATACACGGGTAACTGGCGCCCCCCACCTTCACTTAAAATGAATACTGTTCTTAACTGGAACAGTACATTCTAGTTAAGACTCCACAGATCCTGTCAACTCAAATCTTCTGGATACAGTGGTTCAGTAGTACTACTTTGGTGTGGTTATAGGACTTTAGAGACAAAGGGCTGTATTTTGCGTGTCTTAAGTACCAGGTCTTATTACCTAACTTGAGTAAACTAAAGACCTGGAGTCGTGATCAATGCTCTTTGGCCACTCAGAATAGCCAAATGGCATTGAACACGCCTCCAGGTCTTTAGTTTACTCAAGTTAGGTAATAAGACCTGGTACTTAAGACACGCAAAATACAGCCCATGGGGTACTGCATGTTTTCTGTGAGGGTACCTACCCTAGGCCTAGGGGACACAGGGTGAACATGCAAACGCCACACAGAAAGGCCCTTTTGCCAACCCCACCTAGGGTATGGGCACTGGTGACACAGAGGAGAGAACACGCCCCCAGCAGGAATCAAACCCAGGACCCAGGATCACTCTGAATGTCCCCGCAATATTGGGGAACAACTGGTCATTTATTTATTTTTCCCGATCCAGGTCTAGCACTGTTCCCCTTTTGTTGCACAAGCAGCACAACCATCGTTGTGTATTGGCTGCATGATGCTTGCCTCACTCTCGCTGCAATTACTATTCTGCAGTTGCTCTCTCAACTCGATCAAGGTGTCAGACAAGCTAATACACAACAAATCGTAGATCTTTGTATGGCTGTAGGTGTGAAAACAGCTCAAGTGCTGCTGTGATAGACTGGCTGTGTGGGATCAGGTTACTCTATGGGGGAACAAAGTTTAACGTATTTCCTGTCAGTTAAAAGTGAGAGGAGAGAACACCCACAAAGTGCATCAAACCTCCGTGCCGTGGAATCAATGGTGTGATCATGGATTAATTTACTTATTCATCAAGGTGAAAACATGCGATTTAATGTCATTCCATTAAATAATGGAACCAATTTCAGGGGGGTTTGAGTCTGTCATTTTGATGACAGAGCTCTAATGTGTGTGTGGTGTGCGTGTGCGTGTGTGCATGCGTGTGCCCGCGTGTGTGTGTAATCTAATATGTTCATTATTTATTCTGACTTCCTAAGTGATTTTTATGCAATCCAATGTTGCATGTAGTTCTTCCAACGAGTAGGGAGCTTAAAAAGTCAGAAAATTACTTTAATATTTTCAATCTGGTCTGGAAAAAACAATAGAAAAGAAAATTGTCCCCAAACTTTTGAGTGTCGGACAATCAACTGGTGAAACCAGAGTCTCTGGCCCAGAGGAAAATAAAGTAGTTTGCAATGTAGCTACCTCTCTCTCCCTACTGTACATCCACTTCCCGTTTTGAAGAGGCACCCATAGTCTGTCGGGTGCATTAAGGCATCCATAGACCATCAGCTGCAGCCTCTCTCTTATCTTCAAGTCTCTTGGTCTCTTGCACAAAGTGGTTGCAGAGGTTAGCCTTCATAAGTGCAAATGTTCCCTAGTGGAGTGAGCTCGGGCCTACCAGGCAGATCCCTTTCACACCAAGGGGTCAAGAACAAGCCCTGTGTGATAACGGGGCTTCAGACCCACATGTACGTGCTACTTGAGACATTGAGTCAGTTGTGTAAAGTATATAAGTACATTTACTCCTGTAAATGTACTTAGTAGAGTACTTCCAATTTTCAATAATTGTATTCTACTTTTATTCTACTACTTTATTTACTCCACTACAATTATTTGATAACTTTAGCTACATTTTGATTATCTTACAATAAATGCAACACGTCTCTGTGTGTACAGTACGTCTGCAATACCCGTTCACCACCACACAGAGTGCAGTGCAGTGCAGTGCCCAGCCTTGAGTCGGTCAGATACACGGTTGTCCAGAACCGCCACCAAAGGCTCTGGCCAGGCTCTGCCAGTGGACCTAATGAGCAGGGACGTGCACACAGACATCAAAGGGGACTTCAGCCCCATGCCTTACCCGTCTGTAAAACAACTGCCCTCTTATCTCCAGACCATGAATACAACATTTACTATGGTGAAAGTAATGCAAATGCCACTCCTTTCCATGCCATGCCGTTAGGCAATCTCCTGAACTCCTGAACTTGAACGCAGCATTTTGCATTGAACAAATGTGTTTATAAATCTGCATGTCGTACACCACATCTCCACTAGCCTATTTTCGCCATTTTTGTCCAAAAGTGCCCTCTTTCAGCCCCCTGCCCCTCTATAGAGCGTCGCTGTCCCGCCCCCTCGAGAGACCCGGAAAATAAATCCCTGTTCATTTTCCTCATAGACTTTTCAGAAAGTATTTATTTAAAGTTTACGCCACGGACAAAGCCAACTCTTGTCGTGACAAATCATCACAACAAACACAATTATTCGGGCTGAACAAATAATTAGAAAAGAGGAAAACGGCAAGTTTAAACACTTTTTTTGTGGTTTTTCTTCTTTGTAATTATTTGTTTGGTCCAAACTATTGTGTTTGTTGTCATGATTTGTCACGACAAGAGTTGGCTTCGTACGACGCTTATAAGGTCTTTAAATAAATATGTTTTGAAATGTCTATGGGAAAAATGCATTGGAAACTATTTCCTGGTCGTCATGAAAGGGGGACTGCGACGCTCTATCCCCTCAACAGTATAGAATCCCCAGCCTGATTGATTGCAATGGCAACCACACACCTGCCATTTGATTACTTAACCAGTCCACATTTCGCAGTCAGTTTGCACTCTTCAGACACAGGCAGACAGACAGAGATCTCCATATATATGGACACAAAAGGGACACAGACATACGGTTAAAACGGGTGCTATAACAACGGGTATTGCATACTAGGTTCCCAACTTGCATCGTTCCTACTGTAAGTAGGCCGGTAGCCGACGGGCACAGGTCTAGTTATTACAAAACACTTTAACCACTTCAGCCCTACATATTGTCATTCCAGCTCTTCACGCTTTCCTGAGCTTTTCCTTTGTTTTCAAAATATACGGTTTTCGTAATTTCCTGAAAAGTTTATATTTTTTGGAGTTGGGTGGTTTCCGAGAGCAGAGCTATAACCCCTTTCTCAGTCACGATGTTCTGTTTCTGACAATGCACTGACAATCTACTGCCAATGGCAGGACATTCTTAGCCTGGCACAACCAGACTGCATCTGCCTTCTAAGTTAAGTTCTACTGCATATGCATATTGCCCCGTGGCGCAGTGCAGCGCAGTGGTATATTAGTATCGCAACGCAAGGCTAGGACATTCTCAAACGGCACATCTGTATTTACATTTTGGCCATTTGAAAGTAGCTGATCTATAAACTCACAAAGCGTCACAATTAGAGCTTGTAGATTAAGAGAGTAGGCCTACTTTTCTACTTTTGGTACTTTAACTACATTTTGATACCAGCTTTATTCCGGACTTTTACTTAACAGAGTATTTCTACATTGCAGTATTGAAACTTTTACTTAAAGGTGTAGGTAAAAGGAAATGGTGGGCCTTTTGTTTTGAAGTGTCGCCCTGAAACACTGGCTCTGAAGTTTCTGAACCAGAGCGTCGCAACCCTCCAGGCTATGGGGTCTCAAAGTCTGTGACTTCCTGCACGTGAATTTTGTTTGTAAACAAAGAGAAAGAGAGACATGGGGAAAAGCCAGCGGATTATTTCTAACCTATACACAACCTATATACATATTTTAGCGTGATGATTAAGTTTAAAACAAGTAATACACTGCCTGGATGTCATCTTGAATGAGCTTAAAAAACCAGCTGTGGAGGACAACGAAACATGGGAATCAAACTGGTGCTTAATTTTTATTGGCTTTTATTGATGTGTATCTCTACACGTCATCACGCAGCACGTTTTCGTTTTCAGGAAGTAATTAAAAATATATTTGTATGGACTTTTGATATAAAACACACACAAATGAGAATTTGCCCATTCTTTTGGCATCCATTGTTAGGTATGCCCATATGATGACCACGGATATGGTCTAAAAGTGTGAAAAACATGTTTTTTATTTCACTACACCTTTAAGTAAACAAATGTGAGTACTTTTCCACCACTTGATATCTTAGACTTCTGTGAAATACAACCAACCGGGGCAGTATATACGAACAATGAAAGGCTGTTGCTACACATCATGAAGACAAACGTCAGTTTTTTGTCCATTGTTTTCCTGGCCACAAGACTCTTTTAAGCTGCATTTTTTATACGTTTCTTCTTATTATGTTCGTTCATTGGCCCGACATCATGGTGCAGTCATTACTCAGAGATATTTATACAGCATGGATGACAAGGAAGACACGAGATTCATGCTCTCAAACAGTCCCACGGGACTCGTGTCAAAACATATTCACTTGAGTTCTGTCATTGTTATGCGAGCCTTAAAGATGCTCCCGGTGCCCACAATAGAACCTGGCCCATTTGTCTCCTGTAGACAAACAATAAACGCTCAGGATATAAATACATCAAGGAGATAGATGGATTTAATTATGGGCCCTCTGACACTTTATGGATTTTTGTTGTATCTTTCAGCTGAGGCTCAGCCTTGGACTTGAAATGCAATGCTGCCACCTGCTGATAAAACTGAAGAACTGACATTGTTAACTATTGAGTTCTAGAACAAACAAAGAGGTATAGAAGTGCTCACCAGTAGTGGGGAGTTGCTGACCGCAGGGGATAAAACTTGAAAAAAGGAAAAGAGGCCGCACAACTCGTAGTCACGATGCAAGAAACCTTTTGTTTAACCGACGTTTCGGCAAACAAGATGCCTTATTCAGGGTCATACCCTGAAGGAGGCTTCTTTTTTGCCGAAATGTCGGTTCAATAAAAGTTTCTTGTGTCGTGACTCGTGACTACGACTCGAGTTGTGCAGCCTCTTTTCCTTTTTTCAAAAACTCTTGAGTTATACACAATTAAACATATTTTATAGAAGCATAACAGCAGGTGTGTGAATTAGAGCAACAATAGAGGAATGCTGTGACTTTCTGCTAAAGTGACTGTGTGAAAAAGAGACATAGAAGTAAAAGTAAGTAGTGTAACTGATAGATGTGAAGACAATTGCAGCCTCATGTGTTTTTGAATCGTTTTTTTTTGTGTGACATTTCCTTAGCCTCAACCTCTTCTCTCCTCTCCTCTCACTGACATGCACTATACACTAACCTCATTTTCACACCATCCCCAGTGAGAACTGAATACCCTTTCTCTGGGATAAGCTGCTGTGATGCAGTAAATGGGAAAGTGTACTGTGCTGCACCACAGCAAGGCGTGGGCCATTTCCTTGCATCGTTCAAAACGTGCAGGCTCCACAGAGCCAGAAACAAGCAAGAGCCAAAGAGCCAAAGACTATATACAACTAAACTAAAATATAAATTTGCTGCCAAAAACAACACTGCTAAGTGGCTTGAAATGTGATTGAAATCAGATTTCTAGAAGTGTCTCAGTCTGGATACTTGGACACACTATATACGAATCTTCCTTTAAACAAGCCCAAATTGATTAAATCAATTAATTACCATCTGCATTATTATTATCTGTGGGTTTGCTGCTGACGTTATGCCACTTTTTAGCTGCGCTCCGCTGTTATTCTCAAATTAGTGACCCTAAAGAATTCTGAGGCAACATGGCTGGAGACGAGGCAGCCAATCAGAACTGCTCGACTAGCCATGCCGTGCAGACGATGGGATGTTATGGGTTGTTGCCAGTGGTGGCAACTGTCGTTGCAGAAATAAGCTAAGCAGCCTCCAAAAACCAAACCAGGCAAGCAACTGTGAATGGATCCACGTTAGGCTGTAAATATGCAGGCTTGGCACCCAGTAGCAGAAAATGATCTCCAGTGTGTACTACCTGGTCGGAACTATGGCAAGCTAATATTGAGCAGCTTGCAGCTGGTAAAAAAAAGTCTGTGTGAACTGAGTGGTGCAACTCCTCTCTCTCTCTCTCTCTGTTTCTGGCACAACAGCGCCCCTACTGGTACTCAATACAGTCACATAGGTTAAAGTCACATAGGTTAACCAACACGGACATTGCTGTTCCTTGGAGTGGTTGCACCACAGAAAATAAAATAAAGTTATTCTAAGTAAGGAAACACTGTACTAAACTTTTGTTTTTCCATAGATAGCTTCGTAGACTTGTTTGACAGCACTATCATCAGTGTATGTTGGATGCTATGTATTTTCACTGTGCACGAGGATGCTATGCATTTTCTCCGCCGCCCGCCTGCTCACCAGAACCCGATCCAGGGACCACATCACACCTGTCCTCCGTGAACTCCACTGGCTCCCAGTCAATCTCAGAATTGATTTAAAAATACTCACCTAATAATCACCTACAAAGCTCTCAACAACCAGGCCCCCCTCTACCTCTCTGAACTCATCAACCGCCATGTCCCCTCCCACTCCCTCGGGTCAAGCACTGCCAACCAACTGGAACCCCACAAATCCAACAAACGAACTTGGGGAGACAGGGCCTTCGCAGTGGCCGCCCCTTCTCTGTGGAACTCACTCCCAACACACATCAGAGCTGCCCCACCTTCGAAATGTTCAAAAGCACACTCAAACCAAAACCCACCTTTTCAGACTGGCTTTCCCTACATAACCCACCCCCCCCCGCCCCCCCCCCACACACACACACACACACACACACACACACACACACACACACACACACACACACACACACACACACACACACACACACACACACACACACACACACACACACACACACACACACACACACACACACACACACACACACACACACACACACACACACACACACCTTTTACTTCTGTTCTGTAAAGCGACTTTGGGTACCTAGAAAAGTGCTATATAAATCGTATATATTATTATTATTATTATTTTCACTGTGCACCACAATGCTATGTATTTTCACTTTGCACGAGGATGCTATGTATTTTCATTGTGCACGAGGATGCTATGTATTTTCACTGTGCACGAGGATGCTATGTATTTTCACTGTGCACGAGGATGCTATGTATTTTCACTTTGCACAAGGATGCTATGTATTTTCACTGTGCACGAGGATGCTATGTATTTTCACTGTGCACGAGGATGCTATGTATTTTCACTGTGCACGAGGATGCTATGTATTTTCACTGTGCACGAGGATGCTATGTATTTTCACTGTGCACGAGGATGCTATATATTTTCACTGTGCACGAGGATGCTATGTATTTTCACTTTGCACAAGGATGCTATGTATTTTCACTGTGCACGAGGATGCTATGTATTTTCACTGTGCACGAGGATGCTATATATTTTCACTGTGCACGAGGATGCTATGTATTTTCACTTTGCACAAGGATGCTATGTATTTTCACTGTGCACGAGGATGCTATGTATTTTCACTTTGCACAAGGATGCTATGTATTTTCACTGTGCACGAGGATGCTATGTATTTTCACTGTGCACGAGGATGCTATATTTGTGTATTGTGTATGTGTACTTAATTTAACCACTTAAACCTCCAATACTTGGTAAATCTGACTGTGTACTTGGTCTGCTCTTTTTTTCCACACCACCACCTTTTTGCTGAAAATATAGCCAATCCATCTACAAGCTCACACTTCTGAGCTTTGTGAGCTTGTAGATCCGTTATTTTTGTTTATAGTTATCCTCCGTATAGAGATGCTAGGGTTCAAGGGATTAATGAAACAATAAATATCACACAAAGATTTGGTGGCCCCTGTAGAAACAGACCCCCTGTTGAAGACCCCTGGTGTAGAAAAATATTGGAAATTGGAAGAACTGAAAAACAATACCTTGTAGAGTACTGACTGCCATGCCTATCCTAACTTATACACTGTATTAAACACATACACAGGACATGCTTTGAAGAACAATTTACAATTTAGGCATTTAGCAGACGCTCTTAATCCAGAGTGATTTACAATAAGCAAGAACAGAAAGCATGGCAATCACATTCATGAAACATGCGTAAACTAAGAACGTAACAGGGGAATATCTATATAATGGAACTATACATAATACTATACTATACTATTCTAAACTATACTATAGGCCTACTATACTATACTATACATATCTATAAGTGCTATGACTACATAAAATGCAATTCTAGTGCTGTCTACTTAACATGCTATAAGTCTGTATGAAATGCTATCTAAGTCTACATAAAGTTCTATCTAAGGGACTAGGGTAAGTGCTACGGGCCATGATGGAGTCTGAAAAGGTGGGTTTTCAGACTATGGCGGAAGATTGGGAGTGAGAACCCAGGGGATTACAACTGTGGTGATTTATATAGCAGTGGCTGACATCATACCCTGAAGAAGGCAACTTGTTGGTCGAAACATTATTGGTAACCCAATAAAAATATTTTTGGCATCGTGACTACGAGCTGTGCGACCTCTCCTTTCTATTTTAAAGTCTGCCTCCCGTGGTCAGCACCTCGCTGCTTTTGGTGTTGATTTTGGCAGCAATTTTTGATTTTTAGTTTTAGTCTTTTGAATAGTTTTCCTTTAGTTTTAGTCACATTTTTCACCAGGAATATCTTAGTCTTAAGTCTAGTTTTAGTCGACTAAATATCATAAGGTTTTAGTTGACTAAATCTACGGCTGATTTAGTCGAGTGAAAATAGCCGATCTACAAGCTCACAATGCGTCGCAGCGTGAGCTTGTAGATCTGCTATTTTCAGCATGCAACCAAGTGTAAAATGACTTATACTGGATCCCTTGTCCACTAGTCACTTCCTAACATTTTAGTCTAGTATTTATTTGTTGTCGAAATTGTCAATATAATTAGTCTCAGTTTTAGTCATCATATAGCTTAGTTTTCATTTAGTTTTCATCAGTGAAAAAAGGTAGTCGACGAACATTTTTCGTCATAGTTTTAGTCGACGAAATCAACACTGCTTAGATACACGGACAGTGAAATAGCTGATCAATAAGATCACACAACGAGTCACCCACAAACAATGCAACACGTTGTGAGCTTGTAGATCGGCTATTTTTGGCAAGGAGTGGTTTGTGGAGGTGTAAAAAAGGTGGGGGTACACTGTAGGCCCTACAGTGTAGGGTTAGATTGTTGAATTTCATCCTGTTATTTTCACGTAGGCCTAAACCGTAATGAGACCCCCCTCCATCACAACATGTCGTGTCGCCTGTTGCGACTTTGTTTCCTCATGTCCTCTCACATAAGGAGTTGACTTCCTAGTTGAAAACAAAAAATATTCTGATTGATATTAAACAATTCAAATGTGATGCTTGTATCCGTTTGTGTCGTTGCAACAACAACATCACACAAAGACTCCTTCAACTATAACATTAACAATGGCAGGGTACCATATGTGGGGCGCATAACTGTGCGGCGATCTAAACAGACGCGTGCACAAAAACAAGCCACGTGCATTCTTGAACAAAAGAATCAAACTGAGACTAAACAGGATGCCAGATGATCGCGATGACTTCACTCCCTCTGATTCCAGACGCAATATTTGTACAAAAGCACACACTGCCAAATCCTGAGCGTTAAAAAAGGGTCAATTTTGTACACTCTGGATTTTGCAGTGAGTCAGTGCACTGCACACATATAAAGGGAAATACAAAAAGAAACAAGGCGAGGACCCTTCCAGGTCCTCCTTCTCCGGATTTGCTCTGTCATTTCATCAGCCGTGACCTCAAAACCACTCTGCAGCTCACATCAAGTCAATGTAGATTTTCTCATGCCAACAAAGCTCCTTTGAATTTGTATGCAAAGCAGCAGCTCACACTCAGAAAGGACTGCTCTGCTGATGTCACCGGAGTGCCCTCTGGTGGCCACATGAAGCACATGAATCAAGGTTCAACTGAGGAACTGAACTGAACTGAACTGAACTTATGAAAGGGAATTATCAAATGCTAGTGCAGCATGTGTGACATATTAATCCTGTGGCTCGCACCTTATTCCCACTAGATGCAGTGATTATCTGTAGAAATTGGTAAATGTGATTGTCGTTTCCTTTGTCGAAGGAAATAAGCCATTTTTCGACTGCACTTTGTGTGTTGTTCAATAGACAGACAGGCAGACAGACAGGCAGGCAGACAGACGGAGACAAAACATCAGATACAAGCCATGTTATGAAGCCAAGGCCGCCATCCCATCCTTAATTACATAATGGCACAAATGAATTGACACTAGGTGAGCATCTGGTTCCTAGTCCCAGATGACATGGTGATAACACAGCAGCCCTCACTGTGGTGATCATTTCCTGGCAAGCATCATCGCAGCTCATCTAGTACAGTATATACTGTAGGAACATAACACATTGGTCAGGTGCTCATGATCTGCCTCTTTACCTTCCTGCTTTAATGTCGCGTGTGTGCACTCGTTGCAGGAGCTTACAGTACTTTGACGTGTAATAATAAGTATACATACATACTCCCCCATAACCTCTAATACCTGAGCTGTCACAGCCAACAGCCCATATGCTTTTACAAACATTAAAATATTCGTACATTCTCAATTGTTACGGCCCAGCTCCACACAAAGGCCAACCTCCACCTGATAGTCTTCTTGCAGCATCAAATAAGATGATACCCCGTAACCCTTCCTAATTGCTATTATTTGTTGCTTTACTTGTATTTAACCCATGAAAACCGGGAAAGTATCCATGTCATTTTCGATTTTAGCCAGATTTAATAATTTGGCTATTAAAAAATAGCAGATATACAAGCTCATAGCGTGTCACTTCGTGCCGCGCTACGAACTTGTAAATCGTGAAAATGTGTGCAACTCTTTGAACATATACAATACATTTTTAAAGGGAACATTTACACATTCATTTTGTGGGTCCGTTTGAGAACCATCAATATAACAACATATATGTTTTTCAGAAAACCGTTAGGATTTGTAGAAGCAAATCTTCTACAAGAAGCAAAGCTTAAAGCAACCCTCAACAGCATCATGCCAGATCCTAATGACAGCAGTGAGAGAAGAGCATTAGGGGGTTTTCAGTATAAATAACGGACTTCCTGTTTACTTGCGCTACATAGAGCAGAGATTCCCAACACGTGGAGGTAGTGGGCTCCCAAATAATTGGCAAACAATTCTAATAATAATATAGAACGTATAAAAGGGAAAAAAGTTACTTTTCGTATATACGTACGTACCTCCGCCGCTAGCACCACTCAAAAAGGGCTTTGAACGGTAAATATGCTATCCCTAAATTGAACACCCACATTGGGATATCAGCCCGTTTTATCCTCTTATGGACATATTTAATAATAATGTATTGCCGCCGTCGGTATTTTCTCGCCATTTAATTATTACTTATCCACAGATTATAAAAGTACAAAAGTTGTGACATCAAGAGTAGGCTAGTACAAAACATTGAAATGGATAGATGGCATTATCCTGTGAAGCATATTGCCCAGCAGAGTGCGCCACAGAGCCTCTTTGAGCGTCTCTCCCATGGTCACAGCATGGAGACTGTTTTGAGTAAAGGAAGATGCTCTTGAGAAGCTGGAAGTGGACCCATAATAGTCTCAGTCTACATTATCTCTTAATTCAGCATTTCGGCTTTGAATGTAGGTCTATTGTCCACTGGAATCTCCACAGAACACATATATTATCCCATTTAGACCTGCAGGACGATTCTACAAAATGTCTTTTAAATCCAATACAGTTTTCTGAAAAACCTTATGTTTCTATGTCAGCCGTTCTCAAATATTTGCATGTCAAGGACCACCCAAAAATATGTGTAATTGGCCACTGACCCCCATTTGAAAATATGTTGTTCCAGGGACCCAGTAGCAAAGATTTGAGTTAAAAATGTTCGCTCTGAAAGAATATATATTCAAAATTTGCACCACATTTTCAAGATTAAAAAAAAATAGCAGACCTTGTAGATCTGCTATTTTTCAATAACTAAAGTATAACGTAATGCTTGAAACACCAAAAGGGGCTCCCGCCCAGAGTGGGTTATCTAGTGACATAGTCACTAGATAACATAGTCTCTCTTCCTGAGCCCGTAGGGATAAATAATCAGGACAGTGCAGTAGGAAAACAAGTGAGACAGTGTTCTTGTGGTTTGTGTCGTCTGTCGCTCCCATGCCTCCCTCCATGCATACAGTCAGCATTGTACATGAAAGTTCCGGGCTCCATACATATACCAGCCAATACTGTATGTATGGTATGCAGGCCTGGGCTGGGCTGGCCTGGGCTTTAGGTTTTTCTTTTGCACTAAATAAATCCTTTTCTTTCAGGGCCATAATGAGGGGGAGGCATGAGACTCTAAAGAGGAGAGAAAGAGATGCAATGAAGAAGAAGAAGAGAAGACTAGGGGTGGGAGTAGGAGGGGGAAAGAGAGGGAGAGAGACTTGATGGTTTGTGCCAGATCTGTGGTATACATGCAGAGAGAGAGAGAGAGAGAGAGAGATAACTCATCTTAGCCCCATTTGAAACAGATGCTGTTTATAACCCAAGACCTTAATGGGGATCTCTCTCTGGTCTGGTGCTGGCCCTATGATCACGTTCCAGACTAGCTCCAACTAGTGCCCATCTCTTTTTTCCCCTCCCCTTGCATGGGGAAAAATGCCACAGGAAAAAAAGAAGGGAAAAAATTTGCTTCTCCCCGCCCCTACTAGGGCAGCTCCTCTTGTGAAGGCTCAGATTTACCCAATCAAACCCGGCATTTCTTGCCTCACTTCAAATAGCCAACCCCCCTGACTTGATCCCCTCATCCTCCTTCTGACCACACAGCAAGAGCGATATGACCAAAGACGTGCTTATTATTTTATAGACTGTGATCTCTGCGAGCACATGTAAAAGCATAGCTGAGGAGAGCGGCGTTCTCAACTTCTCATGTCATACACATGTGGAAAAAACTGCACGTGGCCTTGGCTGGTGCTTCATCTCAAATGAGGACATCAGAAATATACAGCAGGGTTATGGATTCAAGACAGCTGCTGGCATTACCGCTGTGTTCATGTGCCCCTCGACCTCACGCTTTGCATAAAGCTAATTTTCGATTTAAGCGCCCCTCACTAAAAAACAATTTCAGATGTATTTTGATTTCACAAACCTTTTAATCTAACCGCTTCCTGGTGAGTGCACAAGATGAAAGGAAAGGGAGAGCCAAACTCAGCCAACCATATAACTGTATCTCTTTGGGTGAGAAAGAACGCAAAATATGTCATCGTTGCAAATCATTGCAGATTTGAATGTTATCAACCCATAATCAACCAGTAGATCATTACCAGTAAGACGCCTGAGGGCGAGAAGCAACCTCGCCCTAAAAGGGCGAGGTTGCGTGCACACATCCGCCTCGTTGACGCCAGACTGCTGGGCGAGTGCTGGCATTTCGGCATAGGGGGGTCAGATCAACATGGAATTAATTCTGTACTGGCCATATAAGGAGCATGTCTTGAGTGTACAGTGTTTGATGAGGTCAGATCAACTTATGGAATGTCAGAACAGGTCAGCTCAATACAGTATATGGAGATCTAAGGGTGGTAGCGGGGACATTCTCTTGAGTGTACAGGGTTTGATGAGGGCCCAGGTAGAGCCGGGCCTTAATTTTCGGGTTAAGGGTTTGAGGTCAGATGTAGAGTTGCAGGTCGCATTTACTATGACATCAGGGTCTCCACATCTCCATCCCTGATGATGTCACATGATGTCACTCACGAGACCTGGGCACCATATATGGTGGCTTGCCTGGGGTGACCAACCAACCGACCAACCAACCAACCAACCAACCAACACACTGACGGGAAATGCACGATTCCATAGCAATCCAGACCATGCAATGGAGCCAGTAGCTCTACTGAAGCAGAGACATTGTTGTTGTCAGCTATTGTCCGACGTAGCGTTGGTGGCGTTGTCCGACTACTAACCATAACTTTAACCCTAACCTCAGTCTCAGTCTCTTGCCACGGAAGTAAACAGAAAGCGTATAGTTGCGGCAGTAATTTCACTTCCACGTTTCCTAATCGAAGGACTAGTATAGTTTCCAAGCAGAGAATGAATTGTTATCGACTGTTGTCAATGTCTTATTGAACATTTCACATGAATCCATTGACAACATGTAGTATAAAATAGAAGCGGTGATAATAATAACGATGACGATACAATGTGGCTAATCCTTTATCCACCCATCTGATGATTTTTGCAGATCAATTTCAAAGCCTATAATATGATGTCTCATTGTGTCCAACATGTACCTGTACAGTACTCACCCATCAGGTCTTGACTGAGGTGAGCAGAGATGATACTGCACTGGAGAGCACAGTCCCCCATCTGGATTAGGGCGCCAGCCTACAGAAGATCAAACACTGTTTTCAAGGCCTGCAGACCGGTTTACTGCAGACGTGGCAGCATGAAGTTGTGCGTGCGTGCTCGTGTGTGCGCGCGTGTGATTTACAGGGCTGATATCTGCAAGGGCAGAATGAAAATGATATTACACACATGGATTGAGCTGGACTTTAGCTTGACATACAGAGTAAATGTTCTCCTCTGGGCCCATGGGGCACATACAATCTGATTTACGCACGCACGCTGTAAAAGTAAACGGGGCATCTGGGAAATTATGCACGTATTTTTCTCTATGTGAAGTCGTGAACGTAGAGAGAGAGACACCTCACATTCAAATGAGAGGTCAACTTTGCTGCCGCTGTTCTTGTGCAGACTGTGAAATCCTTCCTTGGAGTCTTTGGGAAGAGCCATGGGTTAGAAGACTCTTCTGGGGCAAATCTAGTTCTAGGGTTTATTTGACTGCAATTGAGAAGTTAACCACTATGAACACTAACATCCCTACCCTGCACCGGCATGTCATAACAGGCGAACATTCTGTGAAAATAAAAAAAAGCTTGCGATGCATTGTGAGTTTGTAGATCAACTATTTCCAGCATTTGGTGTAGAGGGAGAAAAAGGAGACGGCCAAGTATAGACCATGGTCGAAGTATATGCGTTGTAATTAGAAATCTCTTGCTGATCCAAGTTTAGTTAAAAAAGGGACAGGCAGAGAAATAAATAGTACAAAGTCAAGTCAGAGTCAAACACCTGTGCCATGCAAGGTTTTAGAGGTAGTTTAAGGTCATGCCATTATATTTCTCTCAATGTTTTAGCAGAACTAAATTATTGCACTGCCGGCCTGATTAGCTCCCTATAATTGGATGTCTGCGTCAATAAATCTGACTCATGGCAGCAAACCTGTTTATTTGCACATTTTCTTTGTTTGACTGGCATTTTTAATTTACCAAAACTCAAAGGGGGTGGAGAAAAAGAAAGGGATAAAAAAAAATACACATTGGTGGCCAAACATTTTTAATCTGCTCTCCCTGCAATTTACTGTATAATTGACTGTTTTTGCCAATGCATTAGGCTGGGATCACAGGCGCCGAAGGTTCAGACATCTCTTCTCAGCACAGATCAAATGGAGCCAGCTAACCAATGCATTGAGTTCCCTCGCAAGGGAAAATTGGACTGCATAAATATGGATTTTAATCGCCAGTCCGCATTTATCTTTCGTCTTCTCTCTGCTTTTGATGTTGCCAATATTTCTGGCTAACGCACACATAACATCTACTGCGAGGAAGTGTGAGGGCAAAAGCAGCCTTTTACAAACGTTTTGTGTTGTCGTTCATCCGAATGGACAACACCCACGCATAATTATTATGAGTAAGAATAGTGTCATGATTGTCATCTATAAGTATTTATTCACTAGCAGTGGTGGAAAAAGTACTCAAATGTAATCAATACTGCATTATAAAACTACTCGGTTACAGTCCAGAATTCAAAATGTACTTAAAGTATTGGCATCGAAATGTACTTAAAGTGCCAAAAGTAGAAAGTACTCATTATGCAGAATGTCCCAAATCACAAACTGAGCAATCTTCGTTCCTACTCTCACCTGGTCATGAGGTGTGGGTCATGACTGAAATTATAAGGTTGTGGATACAAGCGAAAAACTACAAATATTTTGTTGAACCGGACGTGTTTGTGTGATGAGTCAAATCTTCAGATGGGGCATCTTATCTCAGTGTAAACAATGGTTTTGGATTAAAGTATTAAGCTAAACATCGTCCATTAGCTCAATCTGAGCCCTATAAATGCTTTAGATCGCGTGCGTGGAGATTTTGGCTATTTGATGATGTCACACCATGGGATCAGCTACCGGAGGCTAGCGACGGATGCTAAAAACAGCTAACGGACGGTAAATAAAATACTTTTAATTCTGGATTCAATCGCATTAAAGAAACACGAGATTTCTCGGGTTGGCTAAGGAGGATTTAAGGTTTAAACCCGAGAAATCACAAATCGCAACTATTGTGTTAATTATTATGAGTAATAATGTCATCTAGGTATTGACTAGTGAGAATGTGCTGAACTAATAGCTACAGGGGGGCGAAGCCACAGCCAAGAGTCTGTGATTGACTCTTCTCATGGACCCAGCAGCTCACAGACAAAGACTCAAAAGGGGGTCCGAGAGGGAACGGTCTAAAATGGGCCCAGCAAGCTCCTTCAGTATTTTCTACCCCCCTTTTGTGGCCGGAGCCACATTTCTTAAATTGTCAGTGACTCTCCGACACCATCCACACACATCAGTCACAGAGGCCGTCTTATTTATTTTATCTCTTGTTCCTCCCCTCTTTGTTTTTGTTTCTTTTCTACTGTCAGGTATTTAAGCGGCCTGTCGTCTTTTTTTTTATAGGAGCCAGTGAATGGGCTTGATGGGCTGGAGATTCAATGGACAGCATGTGACCCATCTGACCAAAAACTCCTTTATGAACCCCCATTCGCTTTGTTGTTTTGTTTTTGTTTGTCTGTGAGAAAAGAGAGAAAAGGACCACTTCATTGGGTAGGAGGTTACCAACTTGCTCCATTAGGGCTCTTGGGATTTCATTAGCCACAGTCAAACAAGTCAATAAATAATAACTTGTGACCTTTGTAGTCTAAAGAAAGCAAGACGCTTTGGAAACAGTGGGCTTCAACTCCAAATGAGCACACAGAGAGAAAGTCTTTCTTGTAGCCTGTAGCAAATTGTTTTCCGAGCAAGGGTCCAGACCTGTTATTCCCGTCTTCTTATCATCCTCTCGCTCGGGCTATAGGAACTCCCTTTCTTTCTCCCGTTGATTGCAGGCAATCACAAAAAAAAAAAAAGAAGAAGCAATCTCTGGTCTGGTTTGCGCTGCGTCCACCATGCAGGGCTATAGCGTATAGAGAAGTGGAAGGCGGTGTAAAACAAGCTTCATTATGAAGTGTGTGAGAGATGGTGCCCGCACGGTCCACTACACACATGTTTGCTCAGAGGTGATTAACTGGCCTCCGAAGAGGAAGTGCTGTAGAACTGGAGGGTACTGGAGTGCGGTGTTGTCCTCTCTCCCTTCGCTAACTGAACTGGAACGCGCATCCTCCTGCTTCAGATTAGGATTTGAATCAGAAAAGCACAGTGGCAAAACTACTGAGTCCGTTCTACACTTAACTACTTAACTACTACTTGTCTGCTTGTCTTTTTTTGTCTCGGACAACATGGTGAGACAAAGGGGGTGTGTGTGTGTGTGGGGGGGGGGGGGTGCTATTTAATTAAGAGACCCCTGCCCCCATTTAAATTTCATTGGGACCTAAATGCTCCGCGACCTGGCCAAGACAGAGCTTTCGCTGAGCCGAGACCAGTGCCCCCTTTGAGTTCCTGCACAATAGCCTCTGGGAATGCACTGCCTCTGTGCCCCAACCGAGTGTGTCCCTCAGTATCTCTCTCTCTCACACACACACACACACACACACACACACACACACACAATTCCCTGGGGTCCCCCTACCACTTCCTGTAATCATCCCCACATGTGGTGGCATTCAGCACCACCACCACCCCATGGCACACTTCATTGGGTCAGGCTTTAAGCAGGTCTACCTTTTGGCTCCAGGGGGAAACTTTGTGCGAGGAAGTGGGACGTACGGGGGCGCATGTGGACAGGGGGTTAATGAACCAGCGGCTGAATCCTATACCTCCTAGAGAGGTTTTGACATGCCGAGGTGGCACTATAGGAGTAGTGAGCTCTGTATGCACGCCCAGGGACGTGCAGAGAGTGTTAGAGGCAGGGGGCTGAAATCCCCCTAAGGGGGCACTTTTGGACAAAAATAGTGAAAATAGCTTATCTACAAGCTTCGAGCTGATCTACAAATCATGTTTGTAGATCTTGTAGATCTTGAAGACCTATTTTCGGGGCGTACGACATGGACAACGCAAAATGCTCAAAATGTTCAAGTTTAGGAGACTTCGGGGGAAAAAAGCAATTCAGCTAAATGCTACCTTCCGGCATGGCATGGAAAGGGGTGGCATTTCTTCCACCATAGTAAGAGCTGCATTCGTGGTCTGGAGAGGGCAGTTGTTTGACAGACGGGTAAAAGGGCAGGGACTGAAGAGTGAAGCCCCCTTTGATATCCATGTGTGCACATCCCTGTATTGCACGTCAGCATGCGGCAGCCTCCTTGTCCAGCTTCCGGGGCTCCCTCCCCATTCACGTAAAGGGAGTGTCTGTTGGGTGTGTGTGTGGGGGGGGGGGGGGGGGGTGGAAGAGGTCAGGCCAGGCAAAGCTGTAAATCCCAGAAGGGGGCCGTGCAGCCCCTAAAGGTCAGCCAGTCACGGCGATTAGAAGGGCCATCTATACAACAAGACGCGAGAATCGGGGGTGGCACAGAAAATGGCCTATGGAGTCCAGTGGTGTGGAAAAGATACTCAAATGTTTTTAAAACATTCAATTTTAGAATTGAATGTTCTCGTTCTTACACATTTTTAAACGTATCAATACTGCAATATAAATATAATCCTACTCCTGCTTTACAAGTAAAAGTTCAGAATTCAAAGTTTACTTGAGCAAAAGTACAAAAGTATTGGTATCAAAATGTAATAAAAATTGTACTTAAGTTAATGCACTTGACTTTTTCACCACTGATGGAATCCCACACTGGAGGGAAGACCCCCATAGTTAATGTAAATAAATAAATACAAAACCATTTGCTTGTTTTGTAGAATAACAATACGAGAATAAAGGAATAAATCATATACAATATACGTAACTTATATGTATGATTGTTCAGCCTCAGCGCTACCAACTGCTCATACCTCATTCTGAATAGCTACGAGCCACTTGGCTATGAATGTGAACATCAATCACTATCATAGTACCAGAAATTACTAACACGAGCATTGCTTGTGATGTCAATTTAACACTGCCACAATAACTCCAGGGCATGCATTTTTATTATGGAATAAAGCTTGACAGATGCTCTCTGCTTAATACCATGGCCACCAGGCTTCAGTAAAACAGCCATAGCCTTTTCGTCATTACAGTACAGTATGTGTCCATTATGTGCAATGCCAGTGGGTACAGGTCACTGTCAAGGAGGTGAAGGGACCGTTTTTAGAGCTGAAAGTGAGTTTCATTGTCCTAACCGAGCAAGGGATATACAGGCTGTTTTTCCAAATAAGAAGAAAATGCTGAAGTTATAGTCATCTTTCAACCAATGCGGCCGTCACTCCGAAATGAGTTCGACACCCACGGTCTATTATATAGCCTGCATTACATATACCCACACAACACACAAGTACAAGTACTAATGGCGCAATGCTTTGAAATGAATTGCATTGAATGGGGCTATGGGGTGTTGTGCTAATTCGCTTATTTCCATCACTCAAAATTCTTTTTTTTTGTATACATCCTCTCTTCATAATGTAAATAGTATCGCACGCGGCACACTTTACTACTTATTTTGATGGAAATAAGCGAATTAGCACAAAAACCCAAACCCCATTGAGGGCTTATATTAGGGGAAATAGCCAATAATGCACTTTTGCACAAAATAACACCTGGACCTCTTTGGTGGGGACGTAACTACAAATAAAGGTAAGAAAGCCTTCTAGCATGGAATTCTCCTTTAAGGGACAACTAATTACAGGTTTTTTTTTTATATTTAGGGTTATAAAATGTTGTAGTGTGCATTATTTTATGAAAAACAAAGAGTAAAAAATAAAGAAAAATATAGCTGCGAGCAGCGATAAGGCGGGACCAAGGAGAGGGAGAGAGAGAGAAGGGTGGAGAGAGAGAGAGACAGAGAGAGAGAGAGAGAGAGAGAGAGAGAGAAAGAGAGAGAGAGGGGGGGGGTGGAGAGAGAGAGATAGAGGGAGAGAGAAAGAGAGATAGGGGGGGTGGAGAGAGAGAGACAGAGAGAGAACAATATGCACAATATCACGGGCTGAGTTGTCGCTACCCGGGTTTGAACCAGTGACCCTGTGGTCCAGAGGTGAGAGCTCTACCAACTGAGCTAAGCAGACACAGTCAATTTGCTCATTCTAAATAGTAACATCATACACTATTCATCTATCAGGTATTAGATGCAGAAGAAGTTTCACAAAACAGCAATTTTCATTGGCTCATAAAAACTACATTTTTTCACTTAGAAAAAATGTGTTAAGATTTTTTGTCCGTATAGGTCCAAAGTTCACGTGTAGACGTTTTTGTGCATTTTGATCAAAGATCCTGGGAGAAGAAACATTTTAAATGGTTTTCATATAATTCAAAATGGCGGGTAATCTAAAGGTCAGAGGTCAAAAGTCAGAATATGGAAGTTGTTCGGCATTAGGAGACGCATATGTGTATCAACGTTAAATTGCAGACGGTCAAACAGTTCATGTGCTATGTACGTTCAAAGTTTGTATTTTCAATTGAATGTTATAGCGCCACCCTTTGGCCAATGGTCATGGGCTTCGCATAGTCATCGTTTGGCATGGTCCTCTAACAGAATCCCGCGTTTCGTGAAAACCGACTGCACGGTTCAGCCAGAGCTGCTATTTCTGGTGGTTAGCTGAGGTGTAAAAGAAATACCTAATATAGCTGCGAGCAGCGATAAGGCGGGACCAAGGAGAGGGAGAGAGAGAGAAGGGTGGAGAGAGAGAGAGATATAGAGAGAGAGAGAAAGAGAGAGAGAGGGAGAGAAAAAGAGAGAGAGAGAGGGGGGGTGGAGAGAGAGAGAGAGAGACAGAAAGAGAGAGAGAACAATATGCACAAAAAAATAATCACGGGCTGTGTTGTCGCTACCCGGACTTGAACCAGTGACCCTGTGGTCCAGAGGTGAGAGCTCTACCAACTGAGCTAAGCAGACACTGTCAGTTGACTCATTCTATACAATAACATCATGCAGTATAGGTATTAGCTGCCAACCGTATTTGGAAGACGTATTAGTTGCATGAGAGGTTTCACAAAACAGCATTTTCGTTGGCTCATAAAAACTTCATTTTTTCACTTAAAATAAATCTGTTACGATTTTTTGTTTGTTTAAGTCCAAAGTTCAAGTGTAGCCGTTTTTGTACATTTTGATCAAAAATTCTGGGAGGAGATAGATTTTAAATGGTTTTCATATAATTCAAAATGGTGGGTAATCTAAAGGTCAGAGGTCAAAAGTCAGAACACGAAAGTTGTTCGCCATGAGGAGATAAATATGTGTATCAAAGTGTCATTGCCAACGGTCAAACGGTTCATGAGATATGCACGTTCAAAGTTTGCATTTTCAGTGCTATAGCGCCACCATTTGGCCAATGGTCATGGGCTTCACATGGTCACCATTTGGCATGGCCCTCTACCAGATTACAGAGTTTCGTAAAAAGCGACTGCACGGTTCAGTCAGAACAGCTATTTTTGGCGGAAGGAGAAGAAGAAGAAGGAGAAGAAAAAAAAACACAAATACAAGAAGTGACCAAAGTCACTGCGTGTCTTCTTGGTCCCTTAATAAAGAAAGCTCTCATTTATGAACATCAATTCTACAGTATAATCAGTGTGTGTGCCGCAGCCTCTGCCTATCAGCTCACAGCTTCACGTTGTGGCGTTCAAGGTATGGGTTTTATGTCGTTCAGAATATGGGTTTTATGGATAAGTCTCCCATTGGCTTAGAGGCAGCCTAGAGACGAGGCAGCCAATCATGAACAAAGGGTCCACTACGGTCGCTATACTAGAGGTAGTAGCAAATGTAGTTCAGGCGCTTTTCAAAAAAAGAAAGAACAAATAAGACAGACAAAAGGAAAAGAAAAGCCTCAATCCCTCCCACCCATACTGCTCAGTGACATTGCACAGAGTATAGTAGGATGAAACGCTAGCATCAGAGGGTCTTTTCTTTAAGGAACATTTGGATCCCATCATTGATAAAATAAGGAGACCAAAAAATGCATCATACTTTATGATGGCTAAAAACACAAATATCACCCCAGTAGACCTACAAAACATGAGAAAACCCTGCTGTTATACTTAGCTTATGGTTCAGTTGATTTTAGTTTAGTTTTTCATCTGCAAAATAAAATATATTAATCAATTATTAATCAACTAATAATCGGGAAAACCCCACAGGAAAAAAAACAGATTGAATAGAGCCATGTTTAAGCATACTTTTAGTGCTTAAACAATGGAGTAGCAGGAACATTTAAAGCCCAGAGATCCATTAGAGGGGAGCGTAACATACCATTAAACATGATTTTCTTTAATAAAATTAAAGTGTGACAGGCAGCTATGGGGAACTTCAAGAGCTAGCATGAAAAATGTTAGCTTCTCAAAACGTGGCATTTAGAGAGTTCTCTCAACGCGCTCTTGGGCATGTGATGCACCAGTCTATAGTTCTATCAACGCTAAGCGGTCTTGGGCATGTGGTGCACCAGTCTATGCCGGTCCACCTCAGTATGCTGTTTTTACAGCTTGGCTTTTAAGGACCCCCAGTCCCCCATAACTGTGAGAGTGTACAAATGGTATTCCATTTGGTTCCATTTCGGTTACAGACCTGTAGCCTATAATGGTCATTTAGGGATATAGCTCTCTATGTGTTTGTCTACTCATTTAGCGTGTCCATGGCAAAAATAAGGGGTGCATATCTTTGGTCCGACGTCCTAACAGTCCCCCAAACCCTAACCGCACCACTCGGAAGCCATGGGTGAGTCTTAACCGGCCACGTATGTCCGAACCACGGTTTAGTCTTAACCACGTACGGTATGTCAGACTATCGGTACGTCGGACTAACGTATACCCCCAAAAATAAGTTATAGCCCTTGATGGCCCTTGTACTGATACTGTGTATACTGTCATAGATGACTGATGTCACAGAATCAAGTCCAAGATGCCACACTTAAGGTCCCTGCACACAGAGCGCGTTTTTGAATTTTTAGCTGCGTTTCTCCGTCTGTTTAAAAAAAAAAGGGGCCTTTAGGGTTGCCAACCAGCCATTGAAATAAGTAATTGTTTTTGGAAAATAAAAGACATATGCCGTATTGAACTGATAGGGGAGTAGGTGGGACACACTTTGTTTCATATAACAGCTCATATACATATAGTCTACTATAATACAGGTTGTATTATACTTAGTATACTAATTATACTAAGTCTATTTTTTTGCCAATACTATTGTACTTTCACCCAAGTAAATTTGGAATGCTGGTACTTACTTGTAACTTATACATTGTAGTATCGGTACTTTTACATATAAGCAAAGAATTTGAGTACTTTTACCACCACATTGCTGGGGTTCAAGTGGTTGATATAATATACAAAAACTGCACATTATATAGGGATTTTATCTTTTTCTGGGCATAACGTATTGTTCTTAGAAATAAGGGACGTATTTGAAGTTCAAGTAGTTTGCAAACCCTGGCCACACTGTTCCCATGCGGACCATAATTCCACATAATTCCATTCTTCTAGCACACTCTCTTGTCTGTATAGATGACTTGTCAGTCACAACACTTATTTTTGCCCAGTAACAACTTGGAAATCTTTCATGTCTGGTGCAGCCAGGCACGCTATGCGGTTATATTTTGTTTTGCGGATGTTGTATATAGCATATCCCTGCAATCCCTAAAGGCTATAGGAAAAAAACCAAAACATCTGTCTAGTTCCGCTCACAATTTTCCCATTGTACTGTAGGGTAAACAGAATCCACTGCGACAGTTACGTGAATTCATCTCTCCCTGTACACTGTAAAAAATTGCTTTCTATTTGGACATTATCAGAGTTAAATCAGCACTGTATGTATTTTACTGCTGATCCCAACAAAATGAATGAGTAAAGGAATACACATTTCCCCTCAAACCTTGGATGTTTTGACGTTTCTTTTCACCATTTTGAATTGTTTGCATATGAAAATCATTAACAGTAAAAAGAAAGCAGAGCTCTAAGAATAAAGAAAAAATATCATTGAAGAGGCTCATCACATTTGTACAAACCTATGCTCAGTTATAAAAGGCACTCAACTATCTTAGCCGAGTGTGTACAAATGACTCCTAAATGTCTTCAAACTGTCTATTAAGCCCATGCACCGCTCCTCCACAGATTGTCAATGACCCCTGTCACCTCTAGACAAGTTAGCTGTGCCCCCCACTCAACCCTCACCCAAAGCAAAAGGCGGATGCAAGGACCACCACTTAAATGAGTCTGACGAAACAGAGGCGTAGCCATTACCTCCCCACATTCACAGCCATCCCCTTAAACAAGGCCAAGTCAAAGACATAGAGATTCTAATCACTTGCGCTCCCCCCCTTGCTATTTTATGAAAGAAAAAAAAAAAAAGAGAGAATAGCATCCAATTTGAATCAAGGCCAAAGCCAGCGAAGGCACACGTATTGTTGGACCGTTTCCACTTTAGTGCAGGCAGACTAGGGGCTGAAAAGAGCGCCGTCTCGTTAAGCGAGCGCGGGCAATGAAAGACTTTCACAAGCCAGTTGGTCAACCGGAATCACAATGCAACACATTCTCTGTACGGTCTTAGCAATTCACATTGGAGATGACAAGCTGCGCCAAGAGACTTGCCTTAAACAAAATTGATGAATGGTATTAATACTAATGTCATGATAAACAATTCATTTTTATCTACTGTGTTGCCTCATAGTGGTCACCAGAGACCCAACGCGGCATGTTTCATGTTGCTGGTTTAAAGGGCATAAGAGTGGAGGCGTACAGAGGCTAAAAAGGGCTGCCTCTGTTTGGTAATCTTTCTCTCTATCTTTTCATATCGCCAGACATTCCCTTCCATCCCTTTCACCTCAAAAGAAAAAGAAAAAAAGACGAAGAAAAGTTTGTCAGTCCCCTGTTCCCTTTTTGCTGTGCTGCTTTCTTCTCTGCTTCTCTTTCTACTTTTATCCTAATCCCAGCCATGCATGAGTGATCAGTTGTGTCCTGTTGTTTCCCTGTTCTGCTAGTTTTCAATCAGTAGGGTTCCGCCTTTGTTCCCTTTCTTTGCCAAACACAGAAAAAGGTAAGGAGACAGGACGGGTAATGAAATCTACTGTGTAGACTTGGGGCTTTGTGGTCCTCATCAGCTTTAAAAAAAAAAAAGATATAGCTCTGACTGTAATTAAGGGCGATTGCGGCTGTGATGTTGCTCTCCTGTTGCCTTTCCTGCACGGTGTTTGGAGAGTTACAGGGAAGGCTGCATCAAAGCGCATATCTGGAGTCCAGCGGTCACTGAAACTGCAGCCGTTTTGATCTATGAATCCAATATAAAGATCAGCAGACATCAGACCCCTGTTGAAAACCAATACCTGACACGCCAAGAGGCCTCTGAAGCCCTACTGTAGACAGAAAGCCGGGCGGAATTGTGCATCTCAAACATCTACCTGAAACTGTAAGAAAGGATTATGAATACACTATCCGTCACAGAGCCTCTCGGTGATGGTCTTTAAAACAACTTAGCATAAGCTTTGATCCTTGGAATTAACAGCACCGGTGCGTGTTCTTTTAAAAAAGCGCCCCAAATATTTGCTTCCCCGCTCACTTGCACACAGAGATTCATTCTCACCACACCTGTTGAACGTTTATTTAATTTTTTTTATCTTTTGGCATGGCGATATTCTTATTTGCATAAAAGGGACCAGGGCAACTCCGCTGATAATGTGGTCCAGCATGGAGGCTTCTGATGAAGTGAAGTGATTGTTATTAGCTGGTTCATGGCTCTGTTGCTCTCCATCTGGGCACAGTGGGGACAAGGGACAGGGCCCCCGTTCAAAGGGATGGTCGTTGTTACAGGCCGATCTCTAATCTCTGTGGCTGTCGGGCCTAATTAAAAGTCCTGCGGGCGCGCGGGGGTGCCCAGGCCTCGGCCCCGCAGGAAATTATGATCGCAAACGTCTTCCTGTCGAGCCGTAGCGCTTGGCACTACAAAGTGACGCGGGTCGCCATTACCTGAATGGGCTGGAATCAGAGCAGACAGCCGCATCATCCCGGCTCTTTAGTCCATCGGGGGCTGCGCACAAGTGACCATTGTTGACGCCAAAGACGGGATTAAGGAGAGTCTTCAAGGGAATTGATTTTCATGTGAGAACAATGGCGGGGTGCGGATAGCCGGGGCCTGGGTCTGAATCACACGGCCAGAGTGCTTTGTGCGAGAAAAAGAAAAAGGGGGGTGCGCCGCGAGCGCTGAGATTAAAGCAATCAGGTTCTTTACCCCCTTCTCTCTTTGGATAACCCTCCTACGCCTCCACCCACCCTCCATCCCCTGTCCGCTCTGCACACTCACATTAGGCCAAATAATGACCACGGAGGAAGAGGCGATGAAGAGGTGGGGTTGAATGAAGAGACAGGTTGTTTTGTTTACCTTCTCCTCACACTTCCTTGTTGACTTTTAGGCTAACAGAGGCTCAAGGGCCATTGAGACGGTGGAGGTATGTATGTCCAGTGGTGGACAGAGTTTACTCCCGTGATTCGTGAGGCATTGTGAGATTATTATATATCGTCTATGGTCAAATGACCATGTATATACAGTATAGGGGCTCAAGTTGGCTAGTGTATGTTTTGAAATAATAATCAAAGTAACTAGTAACTAAATAAATGTAGTACAATATTTGTCTCCGAGATGTAGTGGAGTAGAAGTAAAAGTACAGTACTTGAGTAAATGTACTTAAATATTTTACACCACTGAGTATGTGAATTACCATGTAGAGAATCTGAACAAGATTTTTGGGGACAATTCTATCCATGCAAAGCTGCTATATAGCCAGTGGCTCATCTGTGCGTTGGGCGGAAAGCTGGGGTGGGGGGGGTGGTTTTGGGGGTCTGAGTTGGGAGGGTGACATGTTTGGCGGGGGCCAATGTTGGGGGTAGGGGTGTGGGGGGGGGGGAAAGAGAAACATGACGTGTCGCTGAGAGGGGGATCAGGGGTTACAGATGAAAGGCACCAGCCGCCTCATCCTCTCCCGTCTTTGGCCGCCTGTGTGCAGCTGCAGGCGCCATTGTGGCCCCGCATTTGCATACGTTTGGCATGAGGGTATACACACACACAGGGGCTGTGGTGCATGCAGACAGAGGGTATACACACAGGGGCTGTGGTGCATGCAGACAGAGGGTATACACACACCAGGGCTGTGGCGCATGCAGACAGAGGGTATACACACAGGGGCTGTGGCGCATGCAGACAGAGGGTATACACACAGGGGCTGTGGTGCATGCAGACAGAGGGTATACACACAGGGGCTGTGGTGCATGCAGACAGAGGGTATACACACAGGGGCTGTGGCGCATGCAGACAGAGGGTATACACACAGGGGCTGTGGTGCATGCAGACAGAGGGTATACACACAGGGGCTGTGGCGCATGCAGACAGAGGGTATACACACAGGGGCTGTGGTGCATGCAGACAGAGGGTATACACACAGGGGCTGTGGTGCAGGCAGACAGAGGGTATACACACAGGGGCTGTGGTGCATGCAGACAGAGGGCGAGCAGTCTTGTGTGGAGGCAAAAAAGGGGCGGGTATACACAAACACCCTGCGTATGCAGATACACATACCCATACATTATCTGCACTGAAGCACGCACACATGCAGCAGCAGCAGGCAAAGCCAAGACGGGAAGGGAAGGCAGTGTTGTTTCCGTCAACTAAGACGAGAAATGTTCGTCGACTACCTTTTTCCACTGATGAAAACTAAATGGAAACTAAGCTATGGTGGTTAAAACTAAGACTAAATATATTGACAAATTCGTCGACGGATAGAAACTATACTAAAATGTTAGGAAGGGACTATAGTGGACAAGGGATCCAGTATAAGACATTTTACACTTGGGTTGCATGCTGAAAATAGCAGATCTACAAGATCTCTTTTCAGCAAGTGTAAAATCTGCCATTACGACGGCAGGTTGATACAGAACACAAGCGAGGAGGCGAGTGTGAGGAGTATATTTCGGCGGGCGATAAGGCCATATCACCCTGATGTCATAATGAGTGAAGGGAAGGGGGTGGGGGTGTGTCCCCTCCATGACTAGAGACAGGTTTATTGGGCCTGATGAGTGCTAAGCTCCTGTGCCTGGCCACAATGGAAGTCTGTGATCTCCCCTTTGTGGCTCATTGGGAAGCGCTGGTGCGCTCGGTGGCCCCTTCGCTCTGTCATTAGACAGATTGTGAACAGGCAGCGCGAGGCGGCGAGCGCCCGGGCCAGGGACTGAAGGAGCCACCAGCCACTTCATTAGGGGCATTATGAGGAGGGACTGAAGCTTTCTTCTCTCTCTGCGGCCTGTGTCCAGAATTCACAGGTTCTGTTTAATCACATAATTCTTCTCAAGTGCCCCGAGGAGGGCTGCAGCACAGCAAGGGCCCTTTATGACCCATGACAACTTGGGACAGATTAATTACATTCATCTTTTGGGAAAATATCGGCAGAATGAGAGGGAATTTGATATTGGCTCGTTTCTTATTTTTCCTCCACTCTTCTTGTCTTCTTCCAACTGGGGTCTTTGATGTCTTCCTGTTTTTGTTGGGTGGTGGGTGGACGGGGGGGGGGGGGCATCTGTGCATCCCTGTGCTGGCCAAAGCTTTGATACGCTCTAGCAGGAGGTTAAGGGTTAGCGTCAAGACTCCAGAGGTCTACGGCCGGGACGTCCCGACTTCTGTCGTGGAGAAGGGGCTGACCTCTGGACCCGAGGACTGGTCAGAAGGAGTCCAAATTCCCGCCTCCCTTTGATGTGAGCTCTTTCACAGCACTTAATTAGCCCTGAGCGGCTAAAACGTTTAGCTTGGTGCGTGAAAGAGTCTGGGGGGAGAGCATGTGTGTCCAAGACATTGGCTGCTTTTCTCGTCTGTCGCGAAGGTCCTTTGAAACAATGTGGTATACTTGGACACCACCTTGTTTGGATAGGGCCGGTGGGTGGGTGAAGGCCGACGCCCATTCACAGGAGCTCGTCCTATCAGGAAGAGGTATTCTGGCGGACAGAGGTGCTTGACTTTTCACCACTTTCATCTTCTATAATATCAATGACCCCGATTTCCCTCTCTCTCTCTCTCAGTTGAGTTCCCTGGTTTTCCCGGACGCTGTGATTTATGCGTCTTTATCGCAGCAATTTTGACCAGGACCGAGTGAAACAGGGAAATAAATAATTCTTATCTGGAAAGCAGCAGTTGTAACCACTGAATCATTTCAGGCTACCGCGGTTGTATCTAAACCCTGATCTTCCACGTGCCGCCTCTTTGGGGAGCGTTAATGTCAATTTTGAAGAATATGGCTTTCATCAAGTATCCAGTAAATGGCCAGGGTCTTCGTGCAGGAAGCCTCCGTCTGTTCTATCAGTTCCTATAAGCAGCCAGGAGCTCCAGACCGGTAGACTCAGCTGTAACATACTGGATTCATCACCGCTTGAATTTCGCTTCTTTATTGCCGCGCACTTTGGGGGTAATAATTTCCCCGTGTCTCAGTAGGAAAGTGCAAATAAAGCACGTTTGTTTCATTTTGGAGAGGCAGTAAAATCTCCCCTTTTTTCTGCTGCTGGCCAGACACCAGCAGCACTTCTGGTGCCCAGGCCTACAATAACTGGGTAATACTGTGTACGCCGTGCAAAGCCCAAACAGTAATAGGCTTGAATTAAGATAGACATCACAGGCAATAAACACGTCTCTCCTCCTCCACCACAGTGCCAGAAACATGCTATAATGCATCACGAGTCCTTAACCACTTAACCTGAAGGCCAATTGTACAAATGAGTTCTAAATGAGTTCTCAAAACCGTTTCTTAATTCAAAATTAATCAAGATTGTGTTTTTTATAACCTATCAAATCTAAAGTGACACAGATGCGTTCTTGGTTTTAACAGGTTAAGCCCCTATATACATTATCGTATGACAAGTAGTAAAAAATTGCTGATCTAGAAGCTCACGTTATATCATTATTTCACTTGAGGTGAGCTTGTAGATCTGCTGTTTTTGGAACAGATTCAGAAAAGGTGTCCAAAATATGACCGCCAGGGCTGATGTGGTTTAAGTATCATTGACCCATTAGATTTCTCTTTATACCCTGTTGAGCCCGAGGCATGCTTCTATCATTCACCCAAAGAACAGCAACATCAAATGAAATTTCATTTCATGTTGTTAGTGCTTTAGAGGGAGTTATAAGGCGGGCTGTGTCTGTTCGACAGGCGATATTGATCCGCTATCGAGTGCATGCCGTGGCCAGACAGTTCCTATCCCCAGGAACCCAAACAGCAAATCATTCTCTCATTTTGAGGTAATTCGTGCAGCCTATGGAACTGCCAAAGCTCACTCAGCAGACACAAAGTTTGGGAGACTAAAAGAAAATCTCTCTCGCACACACTCACGCACACACACACACACACACACACACCCACCCCCCCAAAAAAACATTGGAAATTAGTTTCTGCCACGACCAGCTACAAGACGTGTTCCCAGGCTGGATCCTTTTGTCTAACAAGCATAAAAGGATTGTGGGAGATTTACACAGTGCCTGTGATTTAAACATCAAGGCTTAACCCATTTCTTTATGAGTTGCAGAGGAGAGAGAGAGAGAGAGAGAGAGAGAGAGCAGGAGCTCATCACACAAGTTGATGATTCACTCATCTGCTCGTCCGCATGGACACATGAAGAGAACCTGTGTTAACTATATGTAACATGGTTGGCCACATGTGTACTGGACTAGCAGTATGATGATCAAACACGCCACTCTATCTCCAGCGTGATAAGAGTGACCCGCAAGGATTCATGTCAAATTTATGGAAAAGGATTTTTTTTCCCTGCCTCAGCCAAGATGAAGAGATCTTACTATGACAGCCTCTTGTTAGCATGCAAGTTGGCAACATTTATACACAGATACAGTACAGACTAGAGTAGACACTGTACAAACCAGACCACTGTACTCTGAATTAGAGAGATCTATCCTTCTAACCTGGCTGGCAATTATGAAATCATTCCCATTCTTCTAACCTAGCAATGAAATAGTTCCTATTTTCACATTAAAGGGTTTGGTGATATATGCAAAAACTAAATAATTGTGTTTGCACTATAGATGAATAATAAAAATCATATTGTGCAGTTCTTGGGTGCATAAAAAAAGACGCTCGCAGCTGCTCACTGTCCATGTACTGTAATATTTGTAACCCAAACTAACTGTCTTCAGTCCTATACATATGGTGCATGCATTCGTGCGCTGCACAATTCTCGCTCAAATGTGAATCTCGATTTTCCTCCTCAAGAATTGAGATCACGATTCTCAGTTCTCACACGATTCTCATTTCTTTCCATGAAAACATACATTTTCTTTCGTCTGTAGTTGCTGAACATTCACTTCAAAAGTCAAAATGTAGCACCTGGAGCCAACTACTGTGGCTTTAAACAGACATCAAAGTGCTTGACTTAAACCACTTTTAAAGTCTCTCTCTTGTAGCAAAAACACAAGAGTAACTCAAATTAATTGGACAGCCAATCTAGCTCAAATTCAGAATTTACATCGCATACGTGTGTCCGAACCTTAGAGATAGATTGCCATATTTTTCGCTTAATTGTGCAGAACTAGTGCATGCGTGCGTGTGCATGTTGTGTGTATATAGTATATGCGCACATGTGTTTGGTAGTCAGTGCAGATTCAGAGTGCTCCACTCCAGCACTGTTCTCCAGCTCGGCCACCCCTCGCAGTGGATCGATCAGCGCGCCGGGACCCCAAACCGTACCTTACTCACATGCCTTCCATACCCCAGACACACCCCACCACCCACCCACTCCCTGCACATAATCAGTCATAGCATGTCCCTGCTGTGCTTCTGCTTCTGTCCAAGGTCATGCACCTGAGACATCAGACATTCACATATCTCTCTCTGACACACACACACACACAGTGTCATGCCAAGTGTTCGCATGCACCTCACACCATGGAGAGGTGGTTGGGGGTGGATCCATTATCAAGATCTCTCCTTTAATAATTAAAGTAAACAATGTGCACAAGAGTGTTTTAATATTTGACAGCCCACCCACAGGTGCAGCGGTATATAGCAGCACATACATTCAGCATAAGATTAAACTGAGGTTACGCGACTCCTCTCCCTAGCAGCGTGCATTAAGACCTTGGGACTCGCTCGCTCACTGCCTCAGTCATCTTTTATTTTTTTCGTTTTCCTCCTGCGCTTTCCCCCCAGCCCCTGTGCGGTGATATATGGAACATATGGGAAATTATTGTGGGGTTATAAAGGGCTGTTGACTTCGGCAGACAGGCAATAAATTAAGCTGTTTGCGTAGGGGAGGAAAAACACTGAGCTCTTTAGGAACACTTAGTGCAGATTTCCTGTATAGTCTCTCTCTCTCTCTCTCTCTCTCTCTCTCTCGCTCAGTCTAGCTCCTCCCCCTTTCTCGCCAAAATAATTCTCTCCCGTTTTCTCTCTCTCTCTCTCTCCCTACTTCGTTCTGCCATTGTGTCACAGGCCACAGCACAATTTTCATTCTGTTCTCCTAGTTGGTGGTAACACAGTGGGATATATCCACACAAATTACGCACATAAAACTCGCAAAGCCTGGAAAATATTTTAATAGTTTCCTCCCCCCCACCCCCACCCCCCCAAGCAGCAGCAGCAGCAACGAGCGCTGGTTGAGCCCCGCACCAACATTATTGGTGCAATTAAACGTGGAACACAAGAGAGGAACAGGGGGGGGGGGGGGGTTGGGGAGGAGAGGGGGCCCAAAATGGCTGTAAACAAGGAAAATGACACTTGACAACTTGTAATTTATGGACGTCGTTTCAAAGGCAAGGAGACTGCAGTGATTCTACTGCACTACTGGCAGGAGAAGGAAGAGTAAGGCACCAGGATTCAGGCTTTAAAAGGAACTATTCACAGAATGTTAGCGCATCAAAGCTTGCACACAAGACACCTAAAAAAAGAAAAGAAAAGGGAAAGAGAGTGAAAGCTGTGACTTCAAAGTCGAAGCATGATGAGCAATGCACAAGGAGAGAGAGAGAGAGAGAGAGAGAGAGCTTTGCAGGATGATAGGACCCAAAGCAAGGAGAGCACGGAAGAGAAAGGGGGGAGAGGGGAGGCCCCTGGATACTGCAGGCATACTCTCTCCTCATCTCAAAGAATGCTAAATCACTCACACACACACACACACACACACACACACACACAGACAGACACACACAGACACACACACAGAGAGAGTCTGGGGAAGAGACATCCATTAAACAGAATAGGACCTAGAACCCCCCCCCCCCCCACACACACACACACACACACACACACACCCCCGCCGGCATCACCGTTTACTTGTTTACCGTCTTCCCAAAATAAGGACACAACTGAATCAAAACAGTCGCTGACAACAGACATGACAAAGGAGCTCAAAATATTGTCATGCGTGATGAGCACTTTCTGTGGGGATGGCAGGAAGAAGAAACTTCACTGATCACTGACAATGTTTTGTGCAAGTCTTACTGATGTTTGCACTCGGGTGTCTGGCATTGGGTTTTTTATTTCACACACACACACACACACACACACACACACACTGGCGACAATGGAATTTGCATTGCCATTTTGTTTGTTGATTCAAGAGTCGTGTTAAGCAAAAGGCTTGGGATTTATGAGTATTCATTTGTAAATTTGAGGTTGAAATTGAATGATGTATAACCTCGTCTCAGACCAGATAGGATTTTGATAGAATTAGGGCCAACGCACAAGGTGTCATTAATTCAAAGTGTTGCTATACCTGCCAAGTAGTGATGAACACATGGGTACCACTGAATGTCCGCCATCAATCTATTGTGTAGTATATAGAGTTGGAATGATTGCATCACTAAAAGAGTAATTCACAGTGTGGGTATCCTGTAATTCACAAGATGACAAGACGCTCGTCTGATCCACCCCGCAACTCCCAATTGCAAGTAATTTACTCAGTCAGGGGGGTAACATCATGCTATAGCAATGGGGGAAGAAAAAACCATTAAAATAGCTCCATTAACTGAAGGAATAAATATCCCAATTGCAGCCCAAAGTGTCTTCATTTGGGCTCAAATGTGAGATATGCCGTTGCTATGGTGATATGGCAACGGTTGCAGCCCTCCTCCCAGCTGTTGGGCGGTTTTGTGCGTGTGTGTGTGTGTGTGTGTGTGTGTGTGTGTGTGTGTGTGTTTGTGTGTGTGAGCGCGCACGCCCGTGTGTGTTTGTGTGCGTGACTGCACGTGTTTGTGTGCACGCAAACACACATGCGTTAACGCCGCCTCCGTGCTGTGCTCCCTCCTTTCAGTCTTCAGAATAGTGTCTCTACTAATCCGTGAAAGTTGCGGTGCTCTGAACCAGCGGCCAAGCCTTTTCCCACTGAACCCGGGCCCAGGGTCTGGTCCCCTCCCATGGCAGGACTCCCCCTCCCTGCTGGGTGTGGGCCCGTCCCCCTCACTGGGATGCTCAGCGCTGCCTAATCGGCTTCTCCCCACCATAATTACCAGCGCTGAGCCCGGGACTCGCACACCAAAAGCCTGGCCGACCAAACGGGACAAGCCAGCCAGTCCTCACCAGAGCTGGCTGCATGGGTGATTTAGATTTAGCTGTGCTCCGGTGTCGCGCCCCGATTGTGCAAGCTCACGACCCGTCGCACTGGGACGAGTTGTGAGCTTGTCGATGGGCTATTTTCGGCGAGCTACACGACACCGTCCGGCATACACCAGGCATTAGCCCAGGCCCAAAATCTATAGGCCTCACGGCCTGGACCTGACTTCACCGAGAGAGCAACCTTTTCATGCCTTGCAGGCAGCACCGCAGGCTTGGCTGGTGCCGCTGCCTGGTACAGAGAGCCGGAGAGAGGTGGGGAGGGGATTGGCAAACTGTGCCGTGGTCCGCTCCTCCCCCCACACACAGTGCTGGTGATGTGTTTATTTGGGCTTGGATGCTGCACCGAGGAGCTGTGAGAAGTGGTTATCTCCTTGTTGTGCCATAGAGTAGCAGAGAATACACCCTGCAGAGACAGAGCCCTTTGATATGTGACCACACCAAACCCACACACACAATGGAAGCAGTCAGTTGTGTGATTGGCCAAAGTTGATGCTGTGTGGGCTAGGTGAGACAGATTTTTAAGTGTTTTGTTCAGAACCCACAAACTTCACTTTCCCACCCGTTCTCTCTCTTTCAGGCAAATATATAAATAAATAAATTGGACATGGTCAATCCTGTTTTGCAATGTCTGTGAGAGAAAAAAAGAAAAGAAAAGGAAAAAACAAACGAAAACAGCATTCTCACATTCTCCACTTCATGATGAGAGCTGATGACGGATTGCAGACTATTTCACCATGGGTGTGAGCATATGGGACAGGCCAGGTGAGGCGCGGCGCCCTGGCAGAGAGTCCAAAGGCTTGTTGAGAGCACGTGGGGAACACACGTCAAAAGACACTGGCTATGCTGGCACAAAGCAGCGGCCCCAAATGGTGATCAGACGGACACCCAGAACCCGTTAGCTTATTACTCTCTTATTAGGAACGTTTTTTTGCCTTTGCCGTGGGTTGGCAGAATCCTGCTATAGCCGCTCTCTTCAACGTGGCCCTGGCTCTGTCAGAGCTGATCAAAAGACATTTCCTCACATCTCCAGATGCCGTGGAGAAAAAAAGGAGAAGAAAAGAGAGGCGAGAAGAAAAGAGCCAGAAGGGGGCATACTGCTCTCTCTTTACTCTGCTTTTTTGGTGAATGGGGACTTTTCACTGTGACCTCTCCTTTTCTTCTTCATGTCTCCCACTGGCCTTAAAAAGAAATACAAAAAAATATACAAACAATATAAAATATAATTATTACCCATGACATTTTGCCAAATAGTTTTTCCCTCTTTTCTTTCTTATTTTTTGCCCAAAAATCTAAAACAATGATCCTCAGGTGTAATAGGAGACTGCCTGTGCATGCAGCCATTACGGACATTCCAAGGGGGGCAGAGAGAGAGAGAGAGAGAGAAAGAGAGAGAGTGAGGTCTCTCCTCAAATCTGACTGGCTTCCAGGCAGCTGAGAGACCCCCTCGAAGTGGTAATGAAAAGTGTAACTTCAGCCTCCCAGCTGTACGTCTCAATCCATAATCCTTCCCCAAAACCCCTCACCATAGAGCCGCCTACCTCTCCCATGGCGTTCCCTGCCTGTGAGGAGTCTGGCTGGGCCCTGCAGCGCCTCATGTGGCACTCACTCCAGTCCTGTGTCACACTCTCGACCCGAGAAAGGATGTGCGCTCTTGGCCAGCTATAGGGAGCTCTGAGGAAACCAGAGCAAGGCCAGTGAACGTCTTCTTCTTGGCCCGCTCTACCATAACTTGGAAATCGAGGATCTTTTATGAAAAACTCTGACTCCGTTGCGGGTTAAATGTCAGCATGTGTGGCAGCAGCACAGAGGTGAGTGACTCGCTCTGGGTGTGTGTGTGTGTGTGTGTGTGTGTGTGTGTGTGTGTGTGTGCACGCAGGGTTCTTAACCATGGCACTGCTGAGTGTGAGCGAGGACCTGGGAAGTATACACAGTACAACTCTCAGTGTTAATGTAACTTTGAAGAGTGCAGAAACTGTGCTAGTTTAACACTGCACGTGTAGAAATGGACCCGTAAGGGTCAAGAGTTAAGTTAACACTTTGGATCTTACTGTGTACAATACAAGAGTGTCATAGCGTTGAGGTTCTGGTGGGCTGGTCAGCTGCCAAGTATGAACCAAAGAAAATCTCTCTCCGCAGACAGCATGACAACATGGCGATTCTATTAGCAAGATGGTGGCACATTGATTTAGATTGTCCTATGTGTAGATTTCACCTTGGGTACACTATACAAGTTGATTTTCCACACCATTTATCTCAATTATGTTTTGGCTGCATACCACATGGCGGGTCGGATCATTTTGAGGATATACTGTATAAAACATGGCGCATCGCTTGCAACACTGCATCGGAATACGTAATAAACAGATGAAGGATACTGTGTCATTTCAACAGCATGCTCGGAAATGTGATGGAACAAGGTATATTACAGTAGTCTCAATCGAACTGCTACTGCGAAATATTGGATTAAAAATTCATTGATTCCCGATGAAATATTCTGGGGAAACTTGGCAAAGGACGCACTAATTGGTAGACCTATAACTAATTGATCATGTGTGTGCAGTTGTGCACAGTGCGTATTTTCAAAGAGCCGAAAGACACGAGAGCATGTTTGCTGATCAAAGACACTCTCTGAAGTCCATCTGACCCAAGTTAACACACACACACACACACACACACACACACACACACACACACACACACACACACACACACACACACACACACACACACACACACACACACACACACACACACACACACACACACACACACACACACACACACACACACACACACACACACACACACACACACACACCTCTAGTAGTTGACTAGCAGCTAGTCAACTGTATACTAGCAGCTAGCAGGTGAAGTGGTTGCAAAGGGCTGTGGACAACTAGCTCAGCTCCAGTGCAGTAAGGCTGTGGACAACTAGCTCAGCTCCAGTGCAGGGCTGTGTAGGGACAACTAGCTCCAGTGTAGTAAGCAAAGGCCTGTGTAGGGACAACTAGCTCCAGTGTAGTAAGGCTGTGGACAACTAGCTCATCTCCAGTGCAGGAAGGCTGTGGACAACTAGCTCATCTCCAATGCAGGGCTGTGTAGGGACAACTAGCTCCTCTCCAGTGCAGGAGGGCTGTGGAGAACTAGCTCATCTCCAGTGCAAGAGGGCTGTGGACAACTAGCTCATCTCCAGTGCAGGAAGGCTGTGGACAACTAGCTCATCTCCAATGCAGGGCTGTGTAGGGACAACTAGCTCCTCTCCAGTGCAGGAGGGTTGTGGACAACTAGCTCATCTCCAGTGCAAGAGGGCTGTGGACAACTAGCTCATCTCCAGTGCAAGAGGGCTGTGGACAACTAGCTCATCTACAGTGCAGTAAGGCTGTGGACAACTAGCTCATCTCCAGTGCAGTAAGCAAGCCAAGGTGACCTCTGCACAGATTGGTCTAAACATCCTGTGGTTTAGTCTCGCTGTTGACAGAATGTGGCAGTGGGTGGTTGACTCAGGCGCTAAGGAGGGGATCAGATCAGCTCATCCCATTTTGTGCATATGTGCTAGCTGTTAGTACATACGTGTCGTAACGTGTGTGTGTGTGTGTGTGTGTGTGTGTGTGTGTGTGTGTGCGTGCCCGTGTGCATGCGTGCATGTGTGTAACAGACATGCAGCTTATGCTAGATGCAATCTAGCACATTCTTAGCAGGAAATTACAATGTTACGGCGAAGAACATGCAATGTTACGGCGAGGCACATGCCAAATTAATTTGCTTGCTAGCCTATATAATTGATAGTGATACCGTGTACCGTTTATCGATTACAAACTCAAAACGGAAGAACTGGAAATCATTGCCGAAAATGCAAACCAACAAACCTCTGACTGCAAGCTGCCACGTCAGTGTCATCAGAGCGTAAAGGCAAAATGGCATAATACCCAAGTCAGACGATCAAATCAATGCAAATGCAGACAAAATGGCCGCTGTTGCTAAGCTAACAGGGAAGCAAGAAGATGGTGCTGCTCGGGGAATGCTGTGAAACAGCTCTTCAATTTTATAGTAGTTACTTTGTCAAATTCCACTGTGAATCATTCATTTAATTTGATCATTTGAAGTGCACAACATATTTTGTTTTTAATTTAAATATCTGAATCAGTTAGTCCTCACTAAAAGACAATGTGTGATGTACTGTATATACAAGGCGGTTCCACAGGAAAAGCAGGGCAGTTTTTATGTTGACATCTCACTTTATGTTTAATTTGTTCACAAAAAAAGAAACGAATATTTAAAGGGTTTAGAGAAAACGGTTAAGTTAAAAAAATAATGCAGGGTCTATTTGTTCAAATAAAACTCGGAGTCGCTACGCAAATATGTACTGCCTAAATAGTGAGATTGAGACGAGTAAAATATGAGAGTTTCATATGAAAGTCTCTTTGAGCGTTTGTAGTTGAAAGCTTTCATAGGATGACACTAGGAAAGCCTTCGGATTCTTTAGTGTTTTTTCCCCCCCTACCTCTACTGTAGGTTAACTTTGAGAAATCATGTGAGAGATGCTTTTCTTTGTAATTGTGAATGAAAAGATAAGGTAGTAACTTTATATAACAGTCATTTTCAACTGCACTTAAATTTTGAAAGGGTATAATATGTAGAGGGGAGTCATTATTGTTCAAATAAAGCAGCATTAAATAAAACCGAAATAAAGGAAAGATAGGGGGAAAAAATGATTCAAGGGGAAAAAATGATTCAAAAGTATAAATGAATGAAAAGGAAAAAGCCCACTCTAATGCAGTATTTCTACTAAACCATAACTTTTGAGATAACTTTTTAGATTATTACTACTTCACAACTTTATGTAAATATTTGAATCTGATTTTAAAACATTTAAACATTTTATTGTAAGGAATAATTAGCCTATACAGTATAGGCTACATACAGTACTGTATATATAGGGTTTGATATGTAAGACACGGCAAGATACAGCGAGAAATGGAAAGTACATTCATTAATGTAATAACTTTATAACGTGTGCCAACTTCAATTTCCAATAATAAGGAAAATCCTCATTGATGTTTCTGTTCAGAGTCCTGATACAAACGGTATGGGAGGGACAACGCTGAGTCTTTAGTGTTGTACAGACCAACATCATAAAGACAGATGGTGCAGGGCTTTCATTCTGCAACCTAGGATGTTTCACATTTCAATCTCAGAGCGAGAAACATCTGATTTGGTGTATACTGTATACTTTAATCACAATTCATTGATTCTCTTGTATATTGTGGAATATTAGTAGGACAAGAGTCAGCCATTTGTGACCACGTCCCTTGAAGAAATAAATACTGTTGAAATAAAAGGGTGCTGCGCCAATTAGATCCTCACTTGAAATAGAAGACAAGTCTTTTGATGACACACAAAAGTTTTGCAAATGTAAAAAAAAAAAAGACAATTGAAAAGAATTTTAAAAGATGTTTACAAACAGATGGCATTTTCTACAAACAGGCAAACCAACATAAACTGCGTATAATTGCTTTCTTTCGTTCTTTCTTTCTTTCTCACATTTGTCAGACATAAGGTACAAAACTTTCTTGCAGCCCTCACAAAAACTTCTCGATTCCATCTGCTTCTTCGATTGTGATTTATTTTAATTAATTTGTAACTTTCAGCATACAGAGATTGGGAAAGTATCGGGGGCATGGCTGGTGCTGAAGGTCAAAGCCAAGTTCAAACAAGCAAGCTTAGGGTCATCTGAGATGCAGTTTTAGTAATTGCAGCTTTGTTTTTGTTATATTGGGAGTTTAATTGTGTGATATTTGCTGTTAAATTTAAAAGATCTTTCTTTCAAATCAAACTTTTAACCACTTGAACCCCATAGCGTCCCTATTGTGGGGGACGAACACAAACGCACACAAACGCTTGTATTGTATTTTTGGTGGAGAGATTTGGTGTAGAGGGAAATTCTAGGGGGCACCCCTGTTCACCAAGTATATGGTTTAAGTGGTTAAATGCAATTATAACAATTTATTTGTCCCCATATATTGAGAACAATGTGTACCCTTATGAAAATAATTCTGCTCTTATATACAAACTTAAAGCACACAAATACAGTAAGTTATTTTAGATGTAATGTCTATTGAACCATTTATATATACTGTACCTAAATCTACGCGTTCTTAAAAATGTTAAATATTCTTGCAATACACCTATTACTGATGAATGTGAAAGAGCCTTAAAATAATATTTGAGCAATTGTTCAATATTGATAGTTAAATGTGATATTTTTCAAATAGTGTATAGTTTCTTTATGCGTATCATTATAAATTGATTTGAGTAGATAATTGTAAAAATGTAATTGTAAATGTCGCTATACTGTTGCTTTCATCGCAGTGCAACTCAATTTGCGAGACAAATATTGTGAACATACCTGGCAATAAAAAGAGTTTGCCACATTTGAATTTGACAGACAATATGCTGTTAATTTCTATATTGTAAAATTAAATATATCCTGCCAACATAGTGAAACGTAAGTGTCCTGTAACCAAATTGTGATGTGCATGTGTCCACTAAGAACATATCCTTTGTCTTTTGCTGATTAGTCTAACTTGTTTATTCGTGCATTCATTATATTCAATCAACAGCAGTTTTCCTTATGATAAATTTATGATAGCAGGCTATATATGAAGTCTAAATGGAACTCTAAATTATCTTGATTTTTTTTTTGTCTTACAAAATAGAGAAAACAGCTATTGATCCATGTTGATGATGATGGCGATGATATACTTACAACATATTTCACCAAGAGTCAAAGAGCAGAAGACATTCAAAGAATCTTCACATTACAGTGGCAAAAATTCTTGGGACTATTATTTTGGACTAACTGATGAAACTAATTTATTCAAATCAAAACCTAATTAATATAGTCAGACTTTACTGCTACGAATGACCAAAAAATTACAAATATTGAAGAAAATGTACAGACGTACCAATTTGATTCTCAGTAAATCTGAGGTTTTTTCAGAGTTACACCAATTTCACACTATTAAATTAAAGTGCCCTTGAATTTTAGGCCCAGGAGTGGTATTCCTGGCATGAAGCTCGTAGGTGTGTTGCAACGGCACAGTACATGCTAAAGTAACTTGCTGTTGACTAAAATAATTGTATTTCCTTGTGAAATACGACTTTTTGACAAATTCAACAAACAAAATGCATGTGCGCCGCTTTGAATTATAACTACGATTGAAATTGGAACGAATTAAAGAGACTAAATTCACCTACATTTTAAATCTTTATACTGTACATGGACATTTCTCGACAAACTACTGTATGTTCATCAGTGCAATTTAACTTCACACGCTTAAAATGTTGAAGATATAGCGTAATAAGTCATACTTCTCGGATAGCTTAAACGGTAACTTTACATGCTTGCTGTTTGTAGCCTATATGCTTGGGAGCTGTGCTCTGTATTTTTGGCTGGAATTTGTATTCATGTTATCACCTTATTGGCGAGCACAGCACTAAATTCCTCTTAGATTGACATATTCACGTATTGACGTCTTGTGAGTATGTATGAGTTACATGTCAGTTGTCACCAAGTTGAGAAGCTACTGAAGTATCTAGTTGATTTGATTAACTTTGCTGAATGAGAGTCTGAAGGCACAGGTGCAACTGGTTTACGATATGTTTTCAAAGATGCATCATTTCCACTACCTTCAACACCACAGACAGCCCTGACGCAATACGGGCACGTCGGGCAGACTATTTGAATAGAGAAAAACATGAATGAGTCAGTTTAGCTCATTAAGACCTGAGTGAGACTTCAAAAATCTGTATTTCCGACACAAGATTTTTAAAAGCTCGCATCGCGGCACAAAGTGTTGCACTGTGAGCTAAAATGACACAGATGCTTTCCCAGTTGTAATGGGTTAGAATTTGCCCAGTACACTTGACTAAAGCCAGCAATTTCCCTTTAAAAAAAGGGAAAGCCAAAAAAAAAAAAAAAAAAAAAAAAAAACAGGTCACCATTATATAACCAGGAAGTGAACTGCCAACATCCTGCAGCTTGTTTATGGTGACATCTCATTGCTCGGGCGACGGGGACCTGCCAGTGTGCGTCTTTATTAGGTTTCATGCACGACTGGCATGGGGCACCCGGGCTGCAGCAGTGACAGTCCTGGTGCCCCTCCTTTGTGCCCCACCTCACACTGAGCCTTAGATTTTAAAGGAGAGGCAGCTCAGAACAGAGCCAGAGCGACACCGTAAAATCCAGAGAACATCAGACTTACAGTACAGCTGTAAAAGTGGAAATAAATCAAATTTACTGCCTGATCTTGCCATCCATTTCGGGACGGACGCACAAAACAACAATAGTGTGCAGGTCTGCGATCTTGGGTTTATGAACATGGGGACAATTAAGACAAAGATTATAAACCAACCCACACATTTTCTCAAAAGGTGCTTTGAGCAAAAAAGGTCCCATTGGTAGATGCCAAAATGCTCAGTGATATTATGGCCGGAGCACATGCCGCTAAATAATGACAACCCTAAATATTAGAATTATAAAAACTAGATGAAGCAGTTTTGTTATTCGCTTTTAATCTGAGCACTGAATAGACCTCGTCGGTGGAATTGCGTTGCTAGGGAACAGCTTTGGGTCCAAGTTCGCTTCCGTGTCAACTACAGATATTCAAAAAAAAAACACTGCAACAGGAAATACATTTGGACCCATTTAGAAAGTTTATATTGTCAAGTGTGAAAAGATCTATTCTTAATTCTGGAGCGGAAAGGTTTCCTCCCGGGGAGCAGCAGGAGGCGCTGTAAAGCAGTTAGCCTTTTGATAGTACAACGCCAGCGAAAACAAACATGGCTGATGGGCTGTGTGGGGAGGAGGGGTCGGGGCGGGGGATAACTTAAGACTGGCTCGGAAAGTTAATGCAACATTAACATTGGATGAGCTTTTGGGTGCCCGGAGCAGTGATATTAAAAAAGATACCCCAACCACCAACCCCCCCCCCCCCCCCCCCCCCACTCTTAGAGGACACTCAGAAAGCCAAGTCAAGCTGCAAGACTCCGAAACATAAACTACAACACTATAGTTAGCTAAGATGCTCTTGTGATTCAACATGTGCCGCGGAGCAGACCGCCAACACGCCACAACAACGATGCGGTTGCAGTACTTTTTGCTGTAATGACTGGGATCATTACAGCAAAACCCTCGCTTCCCATTTCAAATGCTTTCAATACAACGCTCTCCGCGAATCAAAAACAATCGGCGGGTATCCTGTCATCATCGTAGTCAAGTGTGATTGCGTTGATTGCATTTGATGTATGATTTCATATTCCCAACACGTGAATTGTCTGTGCGCCTCCTGAGCCACAATGCTGCACACAGCTTATAGGTCATTTAAGTATATATGTTCTTCCACTCTAATTTGTGCTGGGAACTCTTATGTCCCCCCCCCCCCCGGGTAGGGAGGGGTGCACGTTTGTGATGATGATGACACGTGCAACAGTGTTGAACTTTGTTTGGTTTCAGCGACTCCGAGGTTAGGCCTGGGAGGATGTGATGAGTTAAGATGAAGTGAGGCGACCTGCTCCGAGCTGCCTTCATGCTCATTTGAAGTGCTAAATCTCACCCTCACTTTGTAACGCCGGGGCCCGTGAGTCACAACTGTGAAGTTCTAATGTTATTAAATCCCTATCTGTCACCACGCTGGGCGAAAAATGCTTGCTGCGTGCACAAGTCAAACATCACCACTTACAGTACGCTGCGCGCACACACACACACACACACACACACACACACACACACGGCACGGGAGAACACGTAAAGCTCACTCCGGCACATGTACACACACGTGTACACACACACACACACACACGTCCTAATCTGTGTGTCATTACACTAGCAAAATCACACAATTAAAAAAGTGATTTTTACTGAGTTGTCGTTAGCAAGGTCACTGTAAATTAAGGTTGAGTGAGACATTAAAGGACCACTTCACCACTTTTCAAGCTATCTTCATATAAATGGTCCTCAGTAGTGTTCATGATAAAAAATAAATGTCACAATGATTTTCTACTCTCTGTGTCTCACATAGGAGGGCTGTGGACACGTTCAGAAAACCGTCCACCAGTGACATCATTGATGGGGAATCCAAGCTAATAGAAACCGCAAGCTTTCTATTCCTGAAAAGTTCCAATGCGATAATGGAAGCCATCGTTCTCACGATAATAAAAATCACACCCGTGTGAAGTGCAGTGGTGCTGTACTGTACAAGCTCTCCTCCCTGGCCTGTGTGTGTGTGTGTGTGTGTGTGTGTGTGTGTGTGTGTGTGTGTGTGTGTGTGTGTGTGTGTGTGTGTGTGTGTTGCAGTGAGACTTGGTAGTGTTAGGCTGTGCAACAGTGACACATACATGGTGGTGAAAATATGCAAATTCCGTGCTCAGACCCAGGGGGACAGTCACTCAGCCAGGGACACACATAGCTGTCTATAGGAGTGTTTGCACCACAAAAAAATCTAAATAAATACAGAAAGAAAAAAAAGTATATATATATTCTATATATATTATTATTATTATTATTATTTTATATTTTTGGAGGGGCACTTATTGTTAATGGTGTTTAATGTTTGTGTTGGCACCGTTTATTTTACATCACCTAATCAACATGAGTTAGACTTTTTTAATCTGGTTTCTTCTGAACTGCCCACAGCCCTCCTATGAGACACAGACCGAGTAGAAAGCAATTGTGGTATTTCATCATGAGCATTAGCGAGGACCAATTATATGAAGATAGGTTGAAAAGTGGTGAATTGGTCCTTTAGGAGTAAGTGACAGAAATATCAGCACTATTATATAACATTAAGCAGCCATAAATGTTATTAAATGGCATTTAAATGATGGATTTGTTTTTTCTACAAATAATATTCCGCAATGAACATCAGCATATATATATATATCCCTCTAGGGATATTATGTTCCGTTTGACTGTATGTCCCCATTTTGCCTCGGTAACACATCAGAAATATTGCCAATTAAATATTTAATTTCACCAGTGCACAGAAATCATCAAGGCTGTCACCCTCATCAACTACACACAAGGTGGTGGCAGACATAGCGCAGTGGCACATCGATGCCCTGATGGTACCCAGGTGGTGCCAGGTTGCACCCAGCTGGAATGACGTATGGTGTCTTATAGCGCATTGCTTGGCCAAGCCAACCTATCTGCTATTTTCAGACAATTGTACGACAGAGCATAAATTAGGCATAAAGAGCCCTACCATCATACGATAAAGTATTATAATAAATAGTAGTATAAATCGGACTTTACACACAGAAAGGAACTATGGGGTGTTTGGACAAATATTGACAAGATGCATACAGTACGCAGCAAGATAATTCATTTCACGACCTGACTACATTACTTATATGGTTATCGTATACATATTTATATATACAACATGGTGCCAATACTTAATATCTCGAACCTCATCTTTAACAAATGATTTTAGGTTATGCTCCAGGGTTGGTTTATTAGTTATTTGATTAAATAAATCAGATTAGCTTAGGTTATTCATAAAATATGTAGGATTTCGGCTCACCTGTCTGTGGGCACCTATAGGCTGCCAAACCAGCCGGACGGCATGCCGCGGGTCGACTCCAGAGCCGCGTGTCTCTCCCCCTTTCCTGTCTGTCCACTATCAATAAAAGACATAAAAAGCCACAAATCAAACCAAAAATAAGAAGAATAATAATGTTAAACAACCTCGGTTCATTTCAAAGACATTGATTTAAAAAAAACATCTTTCATGTCTTTTCCGTTATTCATTATTTATTTTCATTCATATACTACTGTATAATTGAGCGACATCAGTAGTGTCGGTTGCATGCTCAGACCCTCTCAATTGCCATGACTTTGACTCTATGAAGGTCAATGGATTCCGCTGAATTATTTAACATCGGTTCATTTAAAGCAGCAGGATAGTACAGCAATAACGTGAGTTCACTTAGGCTATATCCTTTGGGTGCAAGCATTCACAGTGCTGAGAGAAGCAGTATTTCTTGCTACTCCAGGGCACATTAAGAACCAAATCAACATGGCTGCTAGGCTTTAGGAGAATAGTGACGGAAAGAAAAAGGACAGAAAAAGAAAAGAAGAAGAATCCCTTTAAACTGAAATTGACGAAGCGGGCAGGGTGTGCACACGACAGTGGGCTATTCCATAAAGACATCTGCTGATTACACCGTTTTTGGGGAGGCGTAGTAGAAGAGCAGCCTGGCAGTGAGTTGTGTAAAGCGATTGAGACCACACAGTAACCGCTGAAAGGGCACAGCGCTCAATCCTGCACAGCCGGTCGCTTCAAGCATGATGCCATAAAGACGTGAAGCGGAAAGTTGCCTTCACTCTCTTTCATACACACACACACACACAACAAGAAGAGCTGGGCTGCCCAGGGTGGCAGAATACTCTTATGGCCCTGAAATCCAGTCAAGGGCTTTCGACATTTTTTTTCCATTGCCATCCATTTTGCTGGCTCGCAGAGAATCTCGACACCGTCCAGATTGAAAGTTTCACTGCCATTGTGAAGTGTTAGCGGAGAAGGGGAGGAGGGGGGGCGGTTGACAGTTGGTGTCTCAAATGTCGGTGCCATGCTTGAAGACAGGTACTGCCTCGTACATGTGATGCCATGTGTGAGGTTGCCTTATGCGATGCCTGTTTTCAGGTGTCCCGCCGCCCACCCACCCCCCCCCCCCCCCCCCTACGTGTTGCACCCTGCAGAGCGCGAACTACACTGCAGACGTCTGGCCTAGGCGCAGCAGCGGGACTGGCCCAGGGTGCCACAGCACGGGACCCGGAGCCCTCCACCTATAGCACGGGCCAAGTTACTTGCGCACAGACAACGCCCACACCCCTTCTGTTGCAGTCCGCAGTGAATACGCCTGCCAGTAAAGCTACTCAACCCCGACGTGCCGTTACACAGCTCTCTGGAGCAAAAGACAGTACTTTGCGATTTATAATTGATCAGACCAAATACTTTCTTGAGAAACAAAACAAAAAAAGACTTGAGATGGCCAAGATCGGCAATTTTCATTTTCAACTTAAGCAGTACGCACCAATGCTATATTCAAGTAGTAAGAAGTACTATCTGGCTGCTATTCTTTTTATTTAGCAATTACATTTAATTGAATCAGTGGAATAACCATTAACTAAGAAGTATACTAGGAAAATAACTGATCATTTAGGGAATGAGTATTGAGGGAATTTGTGTCCAGACTTCTGTCTAAAAGAAAGATGTTTAGACATTTTGGATGAATATTGTTTTTAAATAGTGTAGTGTGTCCAAAACATCCTCTTCCTCACTGGGTTAGAGGACTGACCACTTACTACAGCAGACACATGCATGCTGGGCTGGGCAGTGGCAGTATGGCTTTGATTCCACATATTTCACAATATGTTGCACAATAGAGAAAAGGAAAAATCAAAAGAGTCACAGAACTGTACTTTTATCTTGGATAATGGGTCTAAAAATATTTAGAACAACTATTTCTCAATGCACTGTAGGTAGTTCCGTTTGGTGAGGGTTCTCGTTGCTTTATTTAGCTCAGAACTTCTTCAAAAGACAACAACAATAAGATGCAGTGCTGTGCCGTCTTGAGGGATTGAAAGGCAGAATTGTAACAGTTTTCCTCCTGCATTATCCTCATAAGCCGAATGTTATTCCTTAAAAACAAGCTTATCTCTTACATTCACTTGCCTTACGTTAAGTAAAATAATTACTGAGGACACGTGTTTACACTGAGCTTATGTTTGAAAAGGACACGGGTAGGGCATCTGGTTCTACCTCTGTCAGAGCGCATGTGCCCCTCTGATCATGTCAAGTCAATGAGCCCAATGTGTGTTTTTTCCCTAAGCCCCCCCCCCCCCCCCCGCCCCTCACCTGACCTTTCACCCACGGTGCCTCTCTTTCTTTGTTGTGCAGGTCAGAGTCCACGCACCCGCTCCCACACAGCCGCGTCGGCCACGTTCTGGGACGCAGATATGCCACACAGGTAAGTCTGGTCCAGGTTGCTCCCCGCGGCGCTCCTGACCCCGACGCAGCTCTCCCCTCCATTCTCAGGTCAGGCCTAGGGCCCAGCATGCTCCCGGCGTAGGTCACAGAGGGCCGGGACGTCCCAGAGATGAGACTCCGCACTGGCATACCGAGCATCGTTTGATGTAAGCCTGAGCTGGGATATGATACTATGCCTTTAATTAGCTCCAGCAGCAGCTGCTTCCTGGTTCAGGGTCCTCGGCAATCTCCACTGTCTTTTTAACGCCTTACAGGTGACCCGTCTCCTATCACATCGCGCCATGCACGCTATCCACTACGCAGTTTGGTAAACGCTTCAGCATTTACCAAACTGCGTAGTGTAACTATTGGGGATTTGCCAATATGTATTTAGTTTGGAGGGGGGAGAAAATGCTGGTACAACCACAGCGGGATATCCAACAAACTGGTATGGTGATATGCAAATATGTCCCCAAAGCTTGGATTCCGGTGCCCTTTATATTATTTGTTTTGCTTCTAGTTTCCTTTTGAAGCAATTGAGGCAAGAAGGCACAGTTCTCTGGATGACAGTAAACGTTGCTTGCCTGTGTTTTCGGCTGGCGTAATGGAAATTGCCCTGCGAGGACTGACAGCTGGAAACGTATCGCACATTATAAATGGATATGTCTCTCCCTGTAACCTTTTGTCCCTCCCAGGTTGGTGGATCTGCCCTTAAAACCCCACCAGTCGCACCATAGATTAAAAAAAGAGAGACTTCACAGTTGGCCTTGGCATACTAATACTATGGACTCATTAAATTAATGGGGGCCAGATTCCCTTTACAGAGTGTGCACTGATGCCCTTTGAGTTTGCCGGGGCTAGAGGGTATTCAGCACTTTGAAAGCCCTGACCGGCATATTGAACGTGTTTAATAGAACCCTTTTGAGACTCCTGGCAGGATGCGCAGTAACTCCTTTCCTTTAAGTTCCCGCAACTCTCCGTGTGATCTGGTGAGATAGCCACGTCGTCCGTCCTCGGCTGCTGCCGCCACAGAGAGGGGGAGGGGACAACGCACAGTAAATGAGACCAGAGGTGTCCACATCTCAGCAGAGGCCATTCTTTTCCTGGAGATGTGAATCTCTGAGAAGGGCCACAGAGTGGAGCTTTGATGTAGAAAGGTGCCTGGTGTAAAGACTATGAAACAGGAGGCTTTGCCGGAGATTCAGTGGGATTCCCTTCAGGGAACAGCGGGGGAGTCTGGCCTCTCCTTGGTCAATCATGCATACAGCGTTGATTTAATTGCGCCTCCGTCTCTCCAGCAACTCAGACAAGTCACCGAGACCACACTGTACTGACCGGAGGCACCCATCATATGACCAAGATGACTGTCATTGCCTATTCAACGTCAAGACACCACACCAAATCACCCACAATGCGGGCAAGCCTCAAGAATGCAGAGCATCCCATGATGAGGTTTCTATTGCCAATGGTAACAATGGCACCACTTCAATTTAAATATGGAGCAAAGGGCACAGAATAGAAGGTTGTATTTTTTTTAAATACAATATATCGCTATGATTCATGAATAATATTTAATAAAATGGGGGGGGAAAGATTGTTAATGAATTTTGCATATGTGCCCAACAGCAGAAAGATGAGTCGATAAAAGGAACCAACGAACAGCAGCAAGCCCTCATTTGCATGACAAAAAGTCCCTTTAAGTACTAATAAACCACCCTTAAGGTTATCACAACCACCACTGCAAGATGTAAAGATGGGGGGTTCTAAATGTTTAATCTCTAGCAAAATTAAGATATCAGGGTTAGATCTCATTTAGTTTCACCGAGATCTTTGTTATTGATATAGCCATTAGGTAACAACAGAGAGCCAAAAAACATTTACAATTTTTTTTCTATGAGGGCCTGAAAGCACATTATGATATAATGATTATATCTCATTCAGCACGGCACTGTCATCTCAACTACCTGCTCTTGAAAAAACATGAAATAAGTAAAGCATCCCCGTAACAATGACAAGATTATCCACGTCCTGGTATTCCTTAAACATCGCCTAATAAGACAAGTCGCTGGCGTTCACCGTGAACTACTGACACCTTTCCTGAGCAAGACAATGAATAGCTGTTGAATACGGTGAACAAACATAAAGCCAGCGATGCTTAAAATGGCTGACTCAGGTACAAAGCAGAGGAAGTGCCATATCTTGCCTGTGCAATGCTCGCCCCTCCTCCCGCCCCCACCCCCTTTCCTCCCTCCCCCTCCTCTCTGTCTTAAGGACATGTGACAAAACACAATATATTGTACATTGCACTAATAATCCATGTCGGACAGCCATTCCATTTTCATTGCCAGCCCCGCCAGTAATAATATCATGAAAGCCTTTGATTTTGATGCCATCACTGTGGTTGAAACATTGCTGCGTCTCACCGCTCATTAGTGATTCCATAAGTACAATGCATTGCACTGCTTTAGTGGCCGATACTTACATGAGTCCCACTCTTTGCACGGCGGTAATTTATGCTCGCCGTCTCTGGCGCCCATCATCTCGATGCGATCCACATAGACAGTGACAAGAATCCATCTCCTTGGTATCTGTCAACAAAGTGGGAGAGGGCTCACATTATTTGTGATCACAGCCTGAGCCAGGAGAGATGGGCTGGTTACTAGCGGCATATGTAAAGGACATCTTAATGCAATGCCAGGCTGAAAGTCTGCCACTCACCGCTGCTGGTGTTACCCACAATGAGTGTACCCAGAGAATGTCACATTGCACGCTGACAAATTTCCAAATATGATTTCACGATTCAGGTTTTCAGCAGGACAATTAGATTTTAAGTTTTGAATAGTTTACAAAGAAGCAATTTTAAAAAGAAAGAATATGTGCTACTATAGAGTTGACATAAGTCAACTTCTCTTCGTATACATTTTCTTCAGAGAATGGCTTGCCTTAAGCACTTCAAAGTTGAGCATTATTCAGAGACTCTCGGACTATGACTCATTTGGCAGCTCATATTGTCCAGTCTGAAAGGCCATAGCCAGAGATGCACTGTGGGCCATTTTCAGCTTCAGAGAAGAGAAAGAATTTGGCTGTGGCTTAGGCCCCCCCATTCCCATCCAAAGAAGATGGACCCTTTTTCATCTTATAGTAGTCTTTGCACATTGGTGTGGCGACTATGTGCTTCACAGGTGGGAGTCTGCCTCTACCGAATAAGCCAGTTCACTAAGGACGGGATTTGGTGCTGTTATTTTTCTATTAGGGAAGAATTATGCTAAGCCCTTAGAGGCCATCTTGGCGTTGCTATGGCAGCCCATATTTCCTACCGGGTTGCGACCTTCAAGGACTACAGTGCAAAGCCAAGTAGCACCAAAAACCCTTTGAGGATTAAAATTGTGGTCTCATAGTTATGCAAAACAACTCTGATATGATTGAACTTTGAATGGTTGAATGGCAAATTTTATTGAGTTTGGGCCGTCTTTTCATCATATTATTGTCACATGAATATTCCCAATCACTTGCTCTTAAGACTCAGATTTTCAAATGGCTTTTGTTTTGTATACATTCAAAAGCTTTTTTTTCCAGATGTCTAGAGACACCATATCTTCATGTATTATTGAAAACATGTTTGCCATCAATGGGATGATGGTAAAGAAGTACAAAAACATAACATACCAGTATGGGAAAATAATTTCAATCAATTATTTGCTTCAATCTATACCAAATCAATGTTTTCTGTACATACATGACGAGACTCCCATACAAAGTAGCTCACTGGCACCATATAGTTTTTAGTTCTGCCAGCATACTCGTTCATATCCTTCAGATGTAGAATCAACATTGTCCAGTCATCTTCTGTGGCTCACATACGGTTGCCTCGCAACATGCTATTCTGCCTTTTTAAGGAATGTTGTTGCTTCTCCCTAAAAACCTTAAACCTAATATTGCAACAACTAGAATTGGGACCTGTGAAAATAAATTCACTGATCAATGACAGTTATCTGCAGAGAAGTCAATAAACAGATTTTTTTTCTTCCTCCTCTTCCCCCATTTTTTAATTTATTAAAATCTTTCCAAATGGTTTCCAGGCCAGCCATCAAAGCCGCAACTCTATTTGGAGAGACATATAGACAGCTCCTCAAAGTTGACACAGAGATGAGGCTTTGAAAGTATGAGATTGACACTATTGTGGTCACAAAGCACAACAGGAGACGACTTTGAAGAGAGAAGTGCTTTGGGTATCAGATTTCACTATAGAAATAGTGGCCAAAGCATGCCAGACGCATTGAACTGTTTGATGTAAAACAAGAAAACTGGACACGTTCTGTGCTGCTCCCAATATGTAAAGGTCAAAACTCTACTAGTAAAGTTTTGTAACAACTGATAAATATAGTAAATTGTACTTTTTCACCCCCCCCAAAAAAATGATGTGCTGCCTGCTATAGCAGAGCAGTGCCATTGCCATGCTGGCAGTTTGGGATTGATCAGTCTCAATTCCAGGCTGCATCGTTGTCAGGTGACAGATATTCTGACAGCTAGTGCCCTGTCATTGAGTTAGTATGAGTGAAATCCCCGACCATGTTGACTTGCTATCAGTCTGATCTCTTATCGTCACACTTTTTTGACAAATTAAATTTGCCACCCATCTCTCATTCTAATCAGTCTTGAGGTTGCTTTCTAAGACAAATCCTGAAAAGTTTTGTTTTATTTTTTTATCTGTGCATTCTGTGGAATAGTTCCCACTTCTCAGGGGTGTTTGTATCATGTATTCAGGAGGTTTGGAAAACATGACACACATTTTGTGGTTGTTCTGATGTCGGTTTTGGACTACTTTGAAGTCAGGGTCTCAAGTGATGTGAGCATGCTATTTGCCTCAATGGTTCTCTGACACGCTCTCCTGCAAAGACTGACACTAGGAGCTGCCAAAGTGCAGAGATCCAACCTTTCATTCCTGCCGAAAAAATTAAGTTTACTCGGGAGGTAAATTCAGGAGCTGCCATAACACGCTAAATGTACAAACTTCTGCCAGTATATCTTCAAAGGCTACACTGGATATGAGACAGGTTGTTGACTCACATTGACATTTAAGTGGAATGGCGAGTTTGCACTACTGTGGGCATATCAGTAGAGTAGCCTAAATAAATATTGACGCTAAGTAGGCCTATATTAGCCGTTTTGTGGCTGATGTTTGTAGCCTACCTGTAGCCTACAGGTGCCTCGGCTCGTGCGTCAAAAGACCATCCACTTTCCGAGACGAAGCTGTCACAGTCAAACTATAAGACCAAACAAAAAAAAAAGGCATCTTTGCTCAATTGTCACATGACAACATCATATGGGTTACACAATGTGCAGTGTAAAATACCAATGCTGTAGCCTAGCCTAGCTAAGCTATACCTCATTATCAATAATGCCTTGCAGCCGAGTCAAAGTCGAACAGGCTAGCTCAAATTGAATAAACTATACAGCCTACCTACTACAATCCCAATCCGTGTGAAGAAAGGGTTTAATTAATAATGATCTAGTAATCTTGTTTTATGTTTAAAACCGCGAGAACAGATCCCACGCCCCCCTGCAAGGAGACGCTCACCTGGGGAGCTCCATATATGACGTCTGCAGTGTTGTTCTGCGTCCTGAGGATTTCACTGGATTAAAGTCTTTTCATTTGACGTCACGTGACGTGACTGTGGAAAAATAATAATACAGGCCTAGCATTTGCAAAAAAAACAAAAACAAAAAAACAAACAAATACGTACAGACTAGACTAGAAAATACACGTCTGCAGTGCAAACGTAGGCCTAAGGGAAATAAACAGCTGTAAATCGAATTAAAGGGTAGATGAATGGTTTTAAAATGTAATGTGATTAAAGCATGTTGGAAAATGCGAAATTAAGAAAGGATATGCCGTTCATTTATGTAGCCTATTTATTTCGTGTAGACTACCTTTTTATTTTTCCTCCACGTTTAATGGATCGAACATTTGGGCCTATAATTTATACAAACCGGCCATGCACTTGCTGAGATATCCCAGTGTGATATTTATTTCTGTTCCATTATGCTACATAGAAAAAACATATAGGCCTCGAGTTCTTCATTTTGAAATAGGTTTACATACATGGAGCAAACAAACTGTCCCTAGATTGACTATAGAAAACGCTTCATGTAACCTAAAATAAAAGGGAGATAATGTAAGCACCGTTCTAGGCCTGCATGGGCCCTGGGCCTAACTCTTTGATGAATGAAGCCACTTTCATGTTGGATATCTGGCTCATGCTGGCCATGTCCTGAAACAATGAAATGCTAAACCAGGTTATACTTTTCATTTGTAGGCCAGTATTTTTGTATGCAGCCCACATGAAGCTTTTAATTCCTCGGCACCAATGCTCTGGTTCTGTTACAGAAGTAGGCTAATAGGCTAAATTGAGTAATGTATCATTTCGCAATTATATATTACATGCATGGATGGACACGATTTTTATGGTCACTATTTTCTGGTCTGCGACTAGACAGACTAACTATAGCCTAATAATAATACCAACAAATCTAGCATATATATAGGCTATACAATTTCTACTGAAGATTGATTGATTGATGTATATTTATTTACAGTTTGCAGAATTACAGTATACATTTCAAGCACAATTCAATACAAAAACTGTTAACTGTGAGTGGACGACACCATAAAGCATTGCACTTGTTTACAAGAGGGTCCACCGTTTTCAATTCATCATAAGAAGAGGTTACGTTAAGTGTGAAACTTGATGAAAACTGAACCGGGCAGACCTTTAGCCTTCATGGGATGTAATTATGTATAGGTATGATCGAATTAATTAATGCATAACGTCTTTATTAGCTTTTTATTGTGAGTTGTGATAAATTAAATAGGCCAACTGCATGTAGACTTTGTGTTGAATATGGCACATGCAGGTCGACAGCCGACAGGTGTGCATTTTGCATACATGTGTGATTGAAGCAGGTGAGCAAAATTCATGCAGGCAATAGGCTATCACAGCCGGTCACGGTATGTTGTAGGACAGGGTGCAGGTATCGACTGGTAGTGCCAGTATTCTCCAGTATAGGCCTATACAGTAAGAGGCAAGAACCACAGCACTCTCCGGTATAGAGCCTCAGCCTACATAAGCCTACTATCATGTGTGTGTCCGGTGGAAATGAGATGAGGCAAAGGCTCCTTTCTGGCTTTATATCCCGTGTAAATACGGGCGGCCCTGTGTATTGTGTGTATAATGACTTGGATTAGCAGCTTCTTTTGTTGCCAGAACACAGGAGGACCATCGTGTGTGTAGGGCTGCATGCACACACGGACACATTCAAGCTTCATCAAGTCATTGATTTGGCCCAAACAGGCAAATGTGTTGTAGCCTATATTTGTACGCCTTATAGGAAATTAAAAAGGCTATAACCTAATAATATAATTTACTTCGCGGTTTGGTTTGGCTATACTCGAAAGGTCTTTGCGAAAATCAACGGATTTAATCGTAGGCTATAGACCATATAGGTGCTGAGTGCTGACATTTGAAAACGCAGGGGGGTCGGGCCGATGTTCAAATGACAAATTGAAATAGGCCACTGATAAAGACTCAACCACAACTTATAATAAGTAAGTAATAAGCATGTGAATAAAAGTTCCGAGAGCATTGAGCTCTCGGAAGAATTTTTGCGGTCTTTGAAGTTCAGGTGAACTTCAAGTTCAACTTCAACTTATTAACATTTATTTTTATTTTGAACAATATTCTAATTCTAATATTCTAAATCTTGTCTAAATAGTGTTTCAGTTATTAATTGTGACAGCCCCAGGCCTATGCTTAGCCTGCCTATACTGTATAGGCCTTAGCCTAAAAAACAGGTGTGCATGCATGCTTTATTGGGTCAACAATAAAAGTGCGTTTTAGTCACACAAACCTTTGCAAAGATTCACACTTTTATTCTACTTAATTGTGCTGATTAGAGATTCGTTGGATTATTCTGAGTCAGTAGGCCTTTACGTTTTGTTGCATTCTTTTGATTTCTTAATAGTTTTTTCTATATGCCAATGGTAAAAATGCATGTCACTCAATGCTCAGTCGTTGTAATCAATCAAGCACTGCAACTCAAACGGGTGCCAAATTAACTGAATGATGAGTCTCTCTCATTGCCTAATTATCTTTCGTCGTATTAAGTTAAATTATGTAATCAGCACCGCCTATTATTCCTGCATGTGTGAGGCTATTGCTTGAAATATCAAGGGCAAGGCCGTTTAGTCCAACAGTCAGTCATAGGCCTACTACCGTAATTTAATTATCTATAATAATATGATCCACCTGTGGTTTGTGGAATTGAAATTTATTTCAGACTCCCATTCGTTTCAGCGCAAAATAGGCTACGTCTGGATATTCATTTTGAACAGGAGAAGAGTTCGTATACTTCGTTTTGTATGGAATTTGGGTGTATTGCTAGTCTGTATACCTGGCGTTTGAGTTACACGGAATGCCGTAATTAATAAATGCTTTGGAAAAAAATCATGGATTTACATAAGGATATACAGATAATGAGAGGTAAGCAAGCTAAGCTGTTCACAGTTCAATAATGATATTAAATGCATTGTTGTAACGAAGCATGGATTTGCTCTTTGGAATAAAAAAATAAAGATAAGAAATGTACAAGCCTATTTGCAATCCAACGAATCTGCTTAAAACGTGTCTTTCCGTCTGTGAGTCAGCAAAGAATCGTTTCACGATTAATAATGTAGATGTGGCATTTAACTATCAGTAGACAACTTCAAACGTCACTCACAATGTATAGAGTTGCTTGCATTTGATAGAATATAGAAATACAGAAACACAAAAAAATGACGTGCAGGACTCATCTATTCATACCTGCGAAATTAATTTATAATTTAATTTTTGTGTCATGTCCATGCAGGAAACTGCACCATTCATTAAAAAAAGCAATTAGAATTTTGAAAAAAGCAGACATATAATTACGAGGGAACATGTATGTAGCCTATAACAAATAAAGGAAACAACCTGTAACTGCCTTCCTGTGTGTCTGTGTCTGGCCTACAGTATTTTGCATTTGGGGAATTGCTATCTCAGTCGAATAAATTATACCTGTGACAAGGCAGAAGTTTCGATGAAAGCCCTGCACTGTGTGTGTGTGTGTGTGTGTGTGTGTGTGTGTGTGTGTGTGTGTGTGTGTGTGTGTGTGTGTGTGTGTGCGCGTGCGTGCGTGCGCCTGTGTGTGTGTGTGTGTGTGTGTGTGTGTGTGTGTGTGTGTGTGTGTGTGTGTGTGTGTGTGTGCGTGCGTGCGTGCGCCTGTGTTTGTGTGCGTGTGTGCATGTATGTGCAGTTGTGCACCTGTGTTTTTGTGCGTGTGTGTGCATGTGCGCGCGTGTGTGTGTGTGTGTGTGTGTGTGTCTCATCATCATCATCATCATCATCATCATCACTATAATAACCAGCCCATTAGCAAGGGCATGAAGTATACAACATATAAGGATGGATACATTTTAATTCAAGGCATGGAAGCACACATTTAAGACAGGCTGGTTTAAATTTGTCTTACAACTTCACAATATGTATCGGAGTCTAACAAAATGTGCCATGAAGTGCCAAAATCCAAGTGCTTGTCATATCTTTGGGGGGTCACGGCATGAAAAGTTTGAGAACCACTGTCCTAATGAGTTGGTGCATGGTGCATATACACTAAAAGCCCAAAAGACACATTTTGCATTTCCATTGCAACATATTTATTCTACAAATGTCTTCTAAATCCTGACAGTTTCCTGAAAAACCCATGTTTCTATATGTCAGTGGTTCTCAAACATTTTCATGTCAAGGACCCCCAAAAATATATGTATTTGACCGCCGACTCCCATCTCAAAATATGTAATATAACTTGGAGTGTAGAAATTGAACTGTAACTGGTCCATTTTAAACACCTTAAGGGCCCGGGGTTATTTAATCCATTAATAAAATGTGCCATCTTTTTTAGCGCCCGGACCACTTTTACAGATGGACCGGATGTTGTTGTGAATGTGTGTGTAGCAGCTAACACTCGCCACAACACTATCGATGTGATCGACAACAACGGGAGGTAAGAAAAAATCGAACAAGACTAGCGACTGGACAGCAGGGGCCCGTCAAACACAGGATGTTTTTTCATAATTAGACGGGATGATTTAGATCACGAGTTATTAACGTTTTAAGATTATCGTTGTCGTCAGCTAAACATGGGGCAGGGAACATTTCCGATGACGTGTGACTGTTGTGCAACACCGAGGATTGCGCAACAAGCGCTTCTAGGCTGTGGAGCGATGCGACCGGTTTTGATATCACTAATTTGACGGAGATTAATCGATCTCCGTCTCGGGCACATGACCGTACTAAGTACCATGACGGACATACGTCATGGGCCCTTAAACTGTTTAAGCTCTCAGAGTTAAATTAACACCCTGCCTTTAGTCTCGTCCCTTTTTTTGCATCATTCTTGTCACCCAGTAGTACCAAAAAGCACCTTGGGGGAATTTCTTTGAGGGGCACTAGCCCCTCCTATGCCCAGCTTTGTGTGTACCCCATAGCGATGATTTGATTGGCTGAGCACCCATAGCGATGATTTGATTGGCTGAGCAAAGTATACGTATTGCGGATAAAAAGTGAGGACAGAAAAGTGAAGACGCCAATTGTGATTGACCGGAATGTGATGATGTGTGATGATAAGAGTGCACCTCACTTCACACAGGTGTGATTTTTAATTCCAACCATGTCTCGAGAGACTAATTCCAACCAAACAGATCCCTTCTCTCTGTTTACTGTTTTATTTTCTGTGGAATCATATGCACATATACTGCACGTACATCCACACACGCACACACATGTAACAAACACACACGTGCACACACATGTAACACACACACACACACACACACACACACACACACACACACACACACACACACACACACACACACACACACACACACACACACACACACACACACACACACACACAAATCCTTATGTCAATTTAAAAGGAACCACATTGACTTAAGGGTCCATTTGTTTCCGTTATAAAATGACACAGAGGATTTGTCTGTGACAGAAACTTTTGAAAGCATGCAGAGTATATTATGATCTGCTCTGTAATGGGAATCACCAGCAGCACAAATCTGTCTTACACCACAGTTTAATTCCTCTTACACATGCACATGTTGTATACACACTGTCATGCAGAGTTAGATGAACACTCAGGGATTTCACATGCAGTGAACATTATTCAGTGTGAATACTCAAAAAGAAAATGCATTGGTTGAAGTGTGTTGCAGTCAGTCAGTCAGTCACACATGCTGGTCATGTGTGTTATAGACATAATGTTGGGCCCATATACCGTATGCATGCCATGGAACGTACATGTGTTAGTCTGTGTCTACTACATGAATCCGTGTGCCCACGCTTAGTGCGTGCCCATAATATGCATGTGCATTCCACTTTGCGTGTGTGTGTGTGTGTGTGTGTGTGTGTGCGTATGTGCGTGTGTGTCCGTGTGTGTTGTCTAGATCCCATTAGTGGAGTTTAACCCCTGTGTTCTGGGAGTCACGTCCCCTACACACACCAGATCTCCATTCTCACTACAGCGCGTTATAACATTACGTTCCACAGCACGTTAACTCTATTCCCTCACCCACCCACACCAACCACCCCCTTCACTTTTGTCCTAAGAGGGCAATTAAGGAAACAAACGTTTTCCCCCAGATTAGCTGACTGCCAGCTTTGCATACTAATGCTATGCCAAGTGGTTACAAATAGTGAGTGCTCTAATTACGGCACTGTTTTCAATCAGAAATTGCTCAATTTCCTAGGATGAGATCTCTGTGGCAGGGTAAAACACACATGATACACACACACATGTAGGCACAGACACTGAAACATACACAGAAAAACACACACACACACACACACACACACACACACACACACACACACACACACACACACACACACACACACACACACACACACACACACACACACAGAAAAAAAACACACACACACACACACACACACACACACACACACACACACACCCACACACAATAGGGACGATCATCATCTTTGTGTTTATAGCTGTGCATGTGCATCTCTGACCAATTTAGCTTGTGTATAAAGAGAACATGCACGGCATGTGTGCACGCAGACGTGTGTGTGTGTGTGTGTGTGTGTGTAAATAAGCTCTCATGCCCGTCTGTGTATAGCGTCCCAGGCACCATCACTCGGGGCCCTGTCACACCAGGAAACGGATCCCCACAGCCCCTGGATCACTTAGCACCACAATTATCCCCCTTTCTCAGTCCTGGCTGCATTCATGGAAACTGCTACAGAAGGCAATAGCCACCATTCAGCCACGAGCATGATGTGGCGCATCGTTTCTGGAACTGCAATTAGCCGCGATTGTGTTACTGACTGTGTGTGATCATCTGCCCAAAAAACGGAGGCTGCCTCGTTTATTAAGCAATTTTTGTTCGGCAAAATTAGAAGGAAGGGCCTTTGATTTGGCAAGCATGTCGTAATGTCCCTAAAAGCAGCAATAACCTATAATGCGGCTGTCATCAAACAAAAGGGAGGGGTGAAGGTTTGAGGCTGATCTTTGTGTGTATAAGATACATTGACCCCACAGTGGCATGGGGGGGGGGGGGGGGGGGGGGGGTATAGGCCACGGACAAGAGAGAGAGGGAAGAAGGGCTGTCCTCCCATCATGGCCACCGGAAACAGGGGGGGACAGCACAGACCAACGCGGCGAAGACCCCCTCCACGGGTGTGCCCACATGGACCTATCTGTTGTGGCCTTAGCTGACCTTTATTTTCTTGACAGGGGCTAATGGGGGCCTGGCCATGGATCAATGCACAGTAGAGCCAGACTGTATGGGCTCCTGTCTGTCTATGCCCTTCCACCATGCAGGCCATGGGGCTGGAGGGGGGGGGGGGGGTATACGCCGCCAAGAGGCACGGCATGGCGCCATCAGCCCTGCTACTTTTCCCATCCTTGTGGTGGCAGATGTGGTGCCAACAGGCCCCCACGGACGCCACTCTGCCCTGCCACGCAGCAAGGACAGCCAGCCTCTCTCTCTCTCTCTCTCTCCAACCCCATGGCAAAGTGAGCAGGAAGAGGACACCATGGCCCTGCGAACCCCACCGCTCATCATGATGGACTTCGAAACCCATTAAGACCTTTTTTCTACAAAATGTAGAAAAGGTTGCTTAAATGTCTTCTAAATCCTGAAAAACGTATGTTTCCACATCAGTGGTGCTCCATGTCAAGGATCGCCAAGATTATATATAGGCTATTTGGCCACCGCCGATCACCATCTCGTAATATTTTGTTCCAGGGACCCCCAGAAGCAAAGAATTGAATTAAAAATTTATAAAAATAGATACAACATTTTAATGAGTTTCCCCTCCAAAAAAATGCAGATACAAGCTTGTATATCTGCAATTTTTGAATAGCCATAACGCTCAAATCTAAAATGACAGATGCTTTCCTGGTTAATCGCGTCAATGACCCCAAACACTGTTCTGTCTGTTTAGACGTGTTGTAAACCAGTGTTTCTACTGAACTGGGGAAATATTAACCGTTAATGATGACTTCTGCATATAATCCTTCATCTGGAGGCTTTCATTGCTCAGAATGTGGCTGCAGGGAATCTGTTTTCCAACAGTGTGTTGTTGTTGTAAGATGTGCCTTTTCCTTTGTGTTGTGTAACACAGATGGCACACAAACCACTGTACCTTTCATCGCAGGCAGCAGCAGCAAGCCCTTTCTATTTCTCAACCAGAAGGAATTGTTGAAACAACAACAGATATTTGAGCCGTTTATAATTGCATATGTACATCTCTCAAACGTGTAAAGTTATTCAAAAACAACCGCGGCGGATTGGTTGACGTTACTGTATTACATTATGTATAGGCGTATAGGAGAAAAAGGGGGGGGGACTAAAAAGAGAAGAGCTTTAGCCCAGATTGTTCTTTTTTTATTATCATTAACGGTAATGTGATACTGAGGCACCCGGTTGACCTCCGCACAGCAGTACCTCATCTCAGAAGTCATTCATTAACACAAACAGAAGGCAGGAGAGAAAGAGGGGGTGAGTGGAAGAAGAAGAGAGAGAGAGAGAGAGAGAGAGAGAGAGAGAGAGAGAGAGAGAGAGAGAGAGAGAGAGAGAGAGAGAGATCGGAACAAGAGCACACTACAGTGTATATATAATATAATTATAATTAGCTTGCTTTATTATTTGTGTTATTATATATTTGTGTTTATTATATGTGTGTGTTAACCCATTAAGACCAGGGGTCTTCTTCCTATAACTTCCTATTCTATGTTGGTGGTACCAAAATAAAATGTTATGTGGCTGCATGCAGACCCCCATCTCAAATATATTGTGTTGCAGGGGACCCCCAGAAGCAAAGATTTGAGTTTAAAATGTTTTTTCTTCAAAAAATGTTCTTTATTTTTTAATAGTCTGCAACCCATGTGCTATATGTATAGCTAAAATGATACAAACGCTTTCCCGGTTTGAAGTGTGCACTGCCGTGTTGAAGTGTGCACTGCCGTGTTGAAGTGTGCACTGCCGTGTTGAAGTGTGCACTGCCGTGTTGAAGCGTGCACTGCCGTTTTCCGACGGCAATATTCTAAAAGCCCGATTTATAGTTAGTTGGAAAATAGAAAAGCAAGCTCGTCGATCAGCTATACTTTGGTGTGAGACCCGGCGTGCAACTAAAGTATAAATCAGACATGCGGTGGAGAGAACGGAACTTATAAAGACACCATGTGGCGACTGTGATCCCGCGCTGTGTGTGTAATTACTGTGCAGTTACACTTATTGTCCACTCTGCAAATGGTAAAGGGCCCACACGAGATGGTTGGAAAATATGGGTCAGTCGGAGAGCGACGCGTGTTTGGATGGTGATTGGGTTGAGCTCACTCGCTCACGCATGTGTTTCTTTTCAAGAGCAGCGGGGCTGATGCGGGCCACTGCTGAGACTAATTGAAAAGCTTCTTATGTCTTCTTCCCTTCGATTATAAATGGATCGCGCAGCCCTTTGCCTCCGTGATTTGGCCCTATGTTTGCTGAATACGATTTTACACTGAGGGCCATCTTCTCAATTACGTCCCCACCGGCATCGATTCCATGAGGGCCCATCCAAGCGGCACCTCTCCATATCTAACACGCCCCCACCACCACCAGTGCCGCTTATCTTCTTATAGCACTGTAAATGTCCAAATGGCCTGACCTGTTAAAGCATATATATTTCCATATGTAGCGTATATGTATGGAAGTGTGACCGTAACATAGCGAAGGATGCATGTGTTCTGTGTGACTGGTCAGAGAGACTTAGATGGGGGGGGTTGGATCAGGGACGGGGAGCTGTGGGTGCCCCGTGGATCCTTGGAGTGGTGCGACAGACTCCCGAGCCTCCTGGTAGGATTTGTTGGAATGTGAGAGAGAGGAGGATTTTAGCACCAGGCGAGCCACGCCAGTGTGCCGCAGACTTGGTGCCATCTGTCTCAGCCTCCGTCCTGCCGTTTGCCAAACTCGTCAGACCTTTATTTCCTCTCACTCCCATCGGCGTCCCTTCTCATCCCTGTTCACAAGAGCTGCTCTGAGATCTGCTAATGCACTGGGAGAAAGAAAAGAAAGAAATGAAAGCAAAGAGAGAGAGAGAGAGAGAGAGAGAGAGAGAGAGAGAGAGAGAGAGAGAGAGAGAGAGAGAGAGAGAGAGAAAATGGCCGGGGCTTTAATAAACCGATTCAAAAATCTGGATGAATTAATATGTATTCCTGGAGCTATTGGACCGACAGCCCTTGTGGAGATACAGTACAATGTGTGTTCAATAGCGGTGCCATTTGCCCATATTAACAACATGAAGGGGGAGAGAATGCAAGAAAGTTACAACAGTTTTTGAAGGAGAAATCCAAATTGTTCGGTTTATGTTTTAGCTCAATATAAACTACAGCGTAGTTCTAAAGTGATTGTATATGTACTGCACTGTTATGGCACTGATGTATCGCATTGTATTGTTGTAATAAAAAAGAAAAGTTGGCTATGGTTTTCCATTGTACTGTATTCTCTGACAAAAAAAGAAAGCTCAGCTGTGCTGTGTTTAAGAGATAAATTTAATTGAATATATATTTTCAGTGACTATTGAGAAGAAAGCAAAAAAAACCAGAGTGACATCCAATAATGTAAACGTACAGTAACAGTAGAGTCATGTCCAATACGAATCTAATGTAGAGTGACATGCAATAAAGCTACTGTACAACCCTAGAGTGACGTCCAGTACAGACCTACAGTATAGTGACATCCCATACAAAGAGTGACATACAACCGAACCACAGAGTGATATCCAATATAAAGCTAGAGTGACGTTCACCTGACACCTGTCAATCCACTGAAAATGAAAGGGTTCATTTTACAGATAGCATATCATGCAACACACATCCCATATGGACTAAACATTCCTTCCAGGTTGAGGATCAGGAATCAAGTGGCCCAATTCAATCAAAACGAGACACACCACCACCAAATGGACGTGTGACTGTGTGGTGGTCTGAGGGTGCTGACCTTTGACCCTGAGAGAGATCACAGGGAAGGGAAGCAATGGGATCCATGGCCATCGCCCTGCCTGTGGAAGGTCCGATGACGGGTGAAGGTGCAACCCCTCATCCTAAAATGGAACACCAGACAGCGGGACATGGGCAAGAGGGCCTTTGATGCTGACCCAGGGTTTCCGAGGGCTCCGGCTATACCGATCCAGCCAAGCCCGAGGGGTGCCAGGTGCCCCCCCCCCCCCTCTCCCTCCCCCGAGAGCAGGAGGAACGGGAAGCTCCGTTCTGGGCAAGGAGGAGAGAGGAGTCGGACTGGGTCCAAGCCCCACTACTCCCAGTCACGTCACTATTTAGTCAACTGGGCTGCCTCGCATCGGCCAGGGCAGCATGCTAATTCCGACAACAGTCTGGTGCAGAATGAGTTACCAAACAAGAGTTTGGGAAACGCTTCTGCTGCAGATTCTGTTTCTATATGAACACGTTGCACATTGCCGAATCACCTGCGTTTACGGGCATGTGTTGTGTTGTGTGATTGATTGGTTGAATTATTTATTAACAGTTTCATTCAAGCACAACTCAATACAAAAACTGTTAACTGTGAGTGGAAGACACCATTAAAGCATAATTACCCGTGTCTATGCACATGGTAGGGCTATAATAATGTTTTCGTGGGTATAGATCTTGTTGAGCTGGTCATTTTGAAAGTAGCTCTCAGGTCAAAGATGTCTGGACACCCCTGCTATGTGCATGAACACATACTGGTTTGTGTGAATTATAAGTGAACTGCAATCAGTTAATGATAAAAACAGCAGAGCAAGTCATGAATTAAAACAGGGATGAGATTAGTGGAGTTCTAAAACATGATTGCCATTACAATTTGTAATTGTTGTCACTTTAAACTGTGAAGACTTGACCTTGTTTTTAACTTCAACATTTATTCCCTCTCACACAGACATTTTAGATAACTGTCTCGTGTCTACCATGTAGCACTGTTACTGAGAGCGCAGAAACAATACCAATATGTGATAGGAAGGTTGGGGTCAGCCTTGCACTAGGTCAAAGAGGAAACTGCAACTTTAAACTACAAAGTGACATCAGCCCCATGGTGGGCAAGACTCCACATCGGTTTACAGGAAGCATCGTCAGAATTGGAATCACTCCCATCCTACAGATGACGCTATTCTTCACTATTGTAAACTTCTGACAACAGCAAGGTTTACTTCCTGGTTTCAAAGGGTTGTTTTGATTACTGTCATAAATAACATAGGACACAGTGGCCAAATTTGTAATTGCAGCTCGAGCCAGCACTCGTCCGTTGACTATCATGTTATTGGGGCATGACAAGTGAACGCTATGTTGCATACGTGAACGCGCGCAAATGGCGCAATGATAGTCAACGGCACAGCGCGTTAACGATTCGGCCCAAAAGTGGCAAAAAAATAAATAAACTGTTATTGAATATGAGGAAGTCCTGTAGCATGTTGTTCGGCCACTCACGCAATGTCCAAAGCTCCTCCGACTTACTGATCACATTTGATGATGGTTCTTATCTTGGGAAAGTGGACTAAATATCTTGGTGTCACTATGGATCCGGAACTTTCTTTTAAACACCATATTGATCTATCGTTAAAAAAAACTATGACAGCCTGTGCTCACAGTACTCTACCCATCCATCAACTGTTTCTCCTTTGAAGTGAGGAAAATAATAATTTCTCAAGTATTACTCCCCATTGTAGACTATGCCGATTGTATATCAAAACACCACAGATACTCACCTCAAGCCACTTAACGTACTATGCAACTCCCTGTGCGGATTCGTTCTAAGATGCCCATACAGAACTCACCACTGCCAATTGTACAGCTCACTTGACTGGCTGCAGCCTAATGCTAGAAGGCAACACCACTGGTACCTATTCCTTTTTAAATGCGTCCACTTCAACTGCCCTTCATACCTAAAACAGTCTCTGAAACCATTAAAATCCCCATACCCACTTAGACACACACAACATCCCTATCTTATGATATTTTCAGAATCTGGACGCAGGTCATACCACTACAAAGCCCCATCTGACTGGAATAATCTCCCGCTTCCACTCAGATCAATTACCTCTCTAGGCCGCTTCAGGACTTCCCCCTGTATTTACATCTTTAAACAACCTGTTCATGCTTCTAATACTGCTTGCTCACATGTTTACCTCTAACTTTGAGACAGGTTATAGTACCGTTTTCCCCATTATTCCCATATATAAACGAGTCGGGGGTCAGGGATGGGGTGGGGGTGAATATGAATGAATACCATAACAATACAACAAACCAAAAAAAGTACTGCAATATAACAGATATCAGTGAAGCAACAAACGAGTAAAGAGAAGAGAGAGAGAGAAAGAGAGAGGTGTGTACAGCATATATGAGCTGAAAATAAGGTGGATGAAATAAAGACATGTCTGATTTCCATGGTGGGCCAATGGCGGAGATCGAGGCATGATGCCAGTGCACTCTGCTCTCTGATAGGCCTTCCATCGCTTCCCTCGATCACACTCCAGCCCCCATGTCGCTCTCTCTAATCACCTCCGAAATGCAAACAGGCCAATCGCAAGAAGGCAGCGGATGGGGGGATGGGGGGGTGGGTGTTTAGAGAGAGTGAGGAGAGAACAGGGTATACAGCAGAGGGCTACGGCAGTGTCAGAGGGGGTCGGTCGGTGCACGTGTTATTATTAATAAAGCATAAATAAAAAAGGTGCACATCAAAGCTTTGCAGGGGCCACGCTATCGTACATGAAAGTAACGCACTATAAGGCTTAATGTCTCCTAAGGCGAGTTATGATGACGCTGCTTTGATTTGAAATGCATTGTGTGGAGAATGGATTTGCAGGAGTGCAGGAGGAGAGAGAGGAAAGCGTGCATGCAGGCGGGCGGATGGATAGGTCCATCGTTTAAAAAGGCTGACCTCAAAGTGTCAAAGCTCTTCAAAGTGTCTGCGAGAGAGGATATTTTAGGGCCTTATTTCTGATGTGGCCGAGAACCCTGACTTAATTTGACTGTATAGAAAAACAACAAACACATGTTGTACAGCACGCCGTTAGAAGACGTGATGTATACCGCTAACTAATGTAATAAACTGTGACAACCCGCACCACCTTCTCCTCCCAAACAAAAGTATACTGAGTGAAATGCCAATTCATTCAATTCTACAGAATCTACACACATTTCCAATTTCATAAAAATTCACAAGACCATATAGGTTTTGGATGAGAAGCTGTATAACTGTGGAGCATATTGCACCTGGTCATAATTGTTGTACACAAGATGCGCCTTAGCAGATCAAGCCTCGCAGGGAGCAAGAACCCTTCCAGTAACTAGGTAATTATCCTAATGCACCTTCCTCCTCCCTCTGCTCGATATCTCGGAGACACACACATGGTTCAGAGACCACCTCTGTGGCTTCATTATCAGTGCTGGGATTCATTAAATGGCTTGGTTCACTTGCTGCTCCACACAGCACAGGCTGCTGGTGAAGAGAGGGGGGGGGGGGGGGGGGGGGAGAGAGAGAAGGGGAGGGGTGAGGATAGGGAACAAGACACAGCACTAAAGGGTGTGTGTGTGTGTGTGTGTGTGTGTGTGTGTGTGTGGGGGGGGGGGTTGCACTGGAGGTTAACATCTCAATCATTTGGGACAATACTGTTGAGTCTCTTGGATTTCTTCTTTTTTTTTTTTCATGCTGCTCAAACGCCACCCTTCAGTGACGGAGGATAAGACTGGAGCTTTACAATGTCAAAGCGGTGCGGCTCTTCTGCCGTGTGTAACACTTTAAGGCATGGGTGGGTTTTGAGGGGACAGGTCGCTGAGGCAGTGTCTGTCCGTCCGTCCGTCCGTCCGTCTGTCTTTGTGTCTGTGTACACTTACATGCGCGTGTGTGAGTGTGCCGCACGCACGCAATGCACGCTCTATGCGTGCGTCTCTGCGCGTCCACCTTCATTCTTGGAAAGTACAGCTCCCAAGAGCATACAGAAGGTCTGGGGGTGGGAATTCCGTTTAACTTCTGTTTGGTTGCTGTTGTTTTTTTTCTCTCCCTCTCTGATAAATGACAGTTGGGACCAGAAATGTTGGGGTCCCTGAACAGATTTCTCAGTTACAGAAATAAAAATGTGCAAAAATTAGACAAAGACAAGACATTTTGCATTCTACATTTGAACCCGCAACGAGAAACACTGACAAATGCCACCCCACCCCCATGCCTTCTGTATACCGCCATTGTTTGCCTCTTGAGAAATGTCATACTGTAGAGCTGAGAGGTGATATTTCTATATGGCACAAACAGACTGTGACTTCTTCCAACTCTCAGTAAGCATGGCTGCACAGATTGAGAGCGTCTAACATGTGTCTTTGCTTCACTCTAAATAGAAATGTGGCTTCAGGGGGTTCTTAGTCGTGCAGTTCCAGGGAGAACCTGTTCAAATTGAGGGATCTTTCGACTCAAATGGAGAATTCTTTAGTCTGTTTTACCTTTTCTTCTTTTCGGCAGTTAAAATAATCTCAGGCAGGTGTCTGTGACGTGTGTTAACGCATATATAGTGTCATCTCCAGTAAGTACAAATCTTCTAAACTTGTGGTTTGTTTGGAGTTCTGTGGCAGCCGCACTCTCACAAAACCTGGGACTTTGAATAATGTTTTGGTTGTTCACATCAAAATAAATGTAATGGCAAAATGGCTATTATACGCAAGAATGGCATATGGAAGTGACAGTAAATTAGTGGGGAATAACACAGGATTTTTGGGTACTCTTTTCAAACGGAACTCTTGAACCGTTACTTGTTCACAGATGTGCAGCCCTAGATTTGTACCGAAGACCTCAGGACTTTATACAGCAATAAGAAATATCCAGCTGAGTGTCTGTCACCACTAGACGTTCTTAAAGACTTAAACATGACGGGGGAACAGAAGTGGTAATACCACAATGGATCACTGTTTTGATTATAGTCACATTAAGGCACATTCCAACAATTGTGTTAGGTTTTTTTACTCTCTCCCTTTTTATTTATATATATCTTTTTAGCAGAAGCTTACATAATAGATTTAGAACGTATACAGTCAACCTAAAAAATTGTGTGCTTGTTTGTTTCTATGTTTGTTATAATAAGATATGTGCAGAGTTTACAAAGCGGAACAATACAAAGAGCTCCTTCCGGAAAGTTTGGACCAAGCATTGGGAGGCAACTGACAGTAATTTCACTAATGTTTTGCTCTGATTGACTGACTCATCTGAATTTCCATTGTACTGTAACCCCACTCATTTGTGCCTGTCAAGCAGGTTGAAAACAATAAAGCAAGAATGATGTGTAAAATTCTGTTTGACCCGAGTGTCTGGCATGCATGATCGCTTAAACGCCCACCAGAGAAATCCAACAAAAGCTGCAGCCACAGTCATTATTTCACAATTAAATCAATTGACAGGGCTATTAATATTACTAATGACAGGGAAGTGAGGGATTTGACTCATGACAAGATTTTGAAAAGTGTAAATTATTCCTTTAAGAATCTAATATCTACAGTAGCCTACATACCAAAAAAAACCTGCAACACTGAGGCATTAAGTTAACAGGAAATGCAAACCTTTGTCAAATGAACCAATTATCTTTGATTCGCTTTGTAAATCTCCAGGGGGGGAAAGGGAATTATGAACAAACGTTACAGTCTCCTTAACCAGGTAGAGAACACTTATCGGAGCAGTAACATATATATACCAACATGTACCAAGTCTAAGCCCCATGACTTCAATGAGTTATTTTTGTATAGGAAATACAAGTTTCAAGTTGACAGTACATAGCACTCGCAACGTGCACAGCATAGCCTATATAGGAGATGAATCCCCCACTCTGTGGGGTGACATGTATGGATGTGGTTGTTTATCAGACAGGTGTGACTCCACATGGGGCTGCTGATACAACCCCAAGGACGTGCTCAGGCTTTTGATGGCCCCCGAGAACGCAGCAAACAGCTCCTCTTAAGACCCTCAGCGCATATAGGCAGCATCAGAATAAAAAAACATGCGAGTTCAATCTCTACACTCCACTAATTATGCTAAAATGGATTCCGATGGGGTTCATTCAAAGATTTTACAGATCTGTTAAGAACTCTTTTATCAGTGGAAGAGCCTTTTATGTGAAAGATGATTCTTGAGAGTGAAGGAATAAAGGGGTAGGGGGGAAAATGTCACGAGAACTTGTGGAAATATTTCTTTTTGTATCCATTTACAGTATCATCTTGACTTGGTTTATTGGTAGCCAAAGCCATCAAAAACACTGTATGAGCAATGGTAGCGACATAAAACACAATTTTGGCATCAAAATTATTTAGACTTTTTTTGTTTTTGTTTATCTGAAAAACTTTTGGAAAATTCTTTGTACTTCTTTCTAATTCTTTTGACAGAAATCTTTGTTTGTTTGTTTGTTTTTGAAAGGTTAAAACAAATGTTAATTGCACACAATCCGATTCCCATGAAATGTGACGCCCGGCCGTTTGGGAAAACTGCAGTATGAGTAATGGAACTGTATGTCATTCAATAATGTGTAAATGAGTCTGAGATGTGTTGACAGCATGTGAATGGGTGCTAAGGGTTGACTCCAGATTCCCTTCTCAATCTACTCTCAGGTATTAAAAAAATGGTAATTTTGTCTAATTACAATTACAATTAAATGAACACTCCGGATTTAGCAGTGTACAGTGATACCTTTTTTTAATTGGAATCCTCGTACATCCAATACTGTTACTTTTCACTTAAAACATTTTAAAAAAATAGCAACAAAACAGATCTACAAGTAGGGCATTCATTTACGTCTCCCAAAAAACACGAAAAGTTGAAATATGGAGATACAAGGTCTCTGCTCGATTGCAACAATGTGCAAAAAAATGCACCCTGAAAATTTGAGTGAACACACATTTTTTTTACCAAAAATAAAAGCTCGGACAAACACACTTGTGGTCCCCAAATAACATCTTTTCAGCACATACACCTCACCAACATGACGTTCTGCACCTTCATCACGCTGTAATCCTGAGTGTTAATCGGAGTTCAATTGACACTCAGGAGTTCACAGTATTCTGATTAATTGTAGCACACATGCACGACATGCACGTGGGTGCGTGCGCTGCACAATTCTTGCTCAAATGTGAATCTTGATTTTCCTCCACAAGAATTGAGATCACGATTCTCATTCTTTCCATGCATGAAAACATTAAAAGGATAGTTCAGAATTCTTTAATTTAAGCTCTATGAAATACTTGGCATTAATATAGTGGTTGCACTTGCAACTGTAGGCCTATTTATTGATTGCCCGAGTCCCGTGGTGGGAGTTCTGCTCTGGTTTTGGTGAAATATGAAGTAGTTCCGGATATTTCGTGGGGGGTTCAGTACTGTACTGTGCCACTCATTAAAAGTATATTAATTCACAGAACTAGCCTCATTTGTAGGCTATTATTGACCTATTTCAAAAATATTAGCTCAACTTTCGTTCAACTTTGACTCCGGAACTACGGAACTATGTTTTTTGTGTCCATATCACTACGCCCAAAAGATTGTTCCACGTGATAGAGGGGTCAACAATTCAAATGACACTAGTTTTGTGGATTTATTTACTTTCAATGCGTGGCCCTAGTGCCCCCCCACAAAATGATCGGAACTACTTAATATTCACCAAAACCAGAGCAGAACTCCCACCACTGGACTCGGGCAATCAATTAATAGAGTTGCAACCACTATATTAATGGCAAGTATTTCATACAACTTAAATTCAAAAATTGTGAACTATACCTTTAATTTTCTTTCATCTGTAGTTTGTGTGTGTGTGTGTGTGTGTGTGTGTGTGTGTGTGTGTGTGTGTGTGTGTGTGTGTGTGTGTGTGTGCGTGCGTGCGTGCGTGCGTGCGTGCGTGCGTGCGTGCGTGCGTGCGTGCGTGCGTGCGTGCGTGCGTGCGTGCGTGTGCGTGCGTGCGTGTGTGTGTGTGACTGTGTGTGTGTGTGTGTGTGTGTGTGTGTGTGTGTGTGTGTGTGTCAGTTTACATTGAGGCGGAGGGAGGCGGACCTTTCCACTTCCGGTTCATTTGCGGCTTTATCGATCGCCTATAGAACACAATCTATCAGAAACCACTGAAAAGACCACATACATGGTGTAGATCTATCATCTATTCTAAGTCATCGGCGGTGAAATACTGGATTAGATTTGACGTAGATCTATACGTCAACAACATGCAGGAGAGTGTGTTAATTATAACTTCTTAATTAAAACAAAATGTGAGAAACCAAAAGGTTAGGGTCGGGATAATTTACTTGTGACCCATAAAACTTTGTCCGCGATCGACAAATGTGTCCGCAACCCACTGTTTGGGAACCAGTGGACTATAGGACAGTGGTTTCCAAATCTTTTCATGTCTGCAGGGACCATAAGAGAGGATTTTTACGGCTCTAGCAGTGATTCTCAACGCGTTTAATTTCAAGGACCCCCAGTTTGATATGCATACGGACCCCCGTTTAATGGCATTTCTATCTCTAAGACCCCAATTTGTATTGTAAAATCAATGTTCATTTAACTCTGAGTGTACCAAAATGGAACCAAATGGTCCATTTGGTTCCATTTGTACACTCTCAGAGTTACAGACCCATAAGGGCCCATTTGGTTCCAAACTATCATTTTGCTTGGGAGCCCCTGGAACTCCCCCAAGGACCCCTGGGGGTCCCCGGACCTCACTTTGGGCACCAGTGGACTATAGGACATGCTGTGAACCCCCCCCCCCCCCCCCCCCCTATAGCTGTCTGGAGGAGTTGAACACTAGCAGGTGTGCTTAAGCCAAACCAAGAGAAGGAGCGTTAAAGCATGCCAATAAGAAGAGTATTAGTCAACCGTCTGAGTCAATACACCCCACTGGTCTTCCAACAAACACAATCAATTGCTTTAGTAGAAACATCAGTAAATTACACCAAAACACTGTAACACTTCAATTAGTTTAATCTCCTGAGCTGTTTCATGCACTGGAGGAGTAAATATACCATTACGTATAGCCCTGAGATATATACTACTGCCCTATTGCCTCCTTCATGTTTGCATTATAGAGACTACTGGGCTACTTATATTTTTTTGTGATTGATTGATTGATTGATTGATTGAAATATTTATTAACAGTTTACAGAATTACAGTACATTTCAAGCACAACAAACTCAATACAAAGAAGTTAGCTGTGAGTGGACGACCCAATAAAGCGTCCTGGGACATACTTGGAAAGCATTATTACACTGTGACAGTATAGAGTATAGTATACAACCTAGTTTTTTGTAATGTAGAATCTCCAATAAGAGGCCACTGTCTGTCTGAGCCCCGTGACCATTAAAATCCACAGCAGCCTCTTGCACTGTTTGTCCGCCGTTCTGCTCGCATCTGGAGTTTTCATGAGAGCCGAGGACTTTCGCCTCGACACGAGAACATAAAAAGCTAACAGGAGACACTTTCACGGGGAGGGTGGAAGACACTTTATGTGTTTATTAAAAAGCGTGTATGTCAAATGTCCGCGAACACTGGTACATTTGTTAGTAAGTCCACTTGGAGAAAACGAAGGATAAATCCCAACATGGTGTCCTCCACGCTGCATCTGTTCTGCACAGAGCAACCACATATTTTTGCCTGCTAAAGCCAGTAACTATGCACCAACAAAACACAAAAAAAGCCCAATTTGAACCAACCACTGTAATGTTTCAATGAGTTGCTTTGCTATGGTCGATTATCATTGGGGGTCGGAGGGCTATTGGATGCTGAGGACAGATGAAGATTTGGCTATTTCAGGGAACCTTTTTTTTTTTTTTTAGGGAGGGGGTACGTAAATGAAAGACAAATGCGAGTAGTGCCCACTCAGCTATTTTCCCAGTCAAGATCAAAGGCACCGCCGGACTGGCCGCTCCGCGGGAAACTTGAAATGGGTCCTGCCTTTGTTTGCTGTTGCTAGGAGACCTGCAGACAGCTTAAAGTGTTTGCAGTAGGGTACAAAAACATCAAAAACATTTCCAATATAACATTTTAAGACTGCCATGTATTTAAGTCCCAGCCGGGCAATTTACAGAGGATACTAAAAAAGAAAAAAAAGACCAGCGAATAATGCAACTTTGTGCTGTTGATGATTTAGTTATTATTATTATTATTATTATTAACAGTACTCTTTCCGTGCTGTGTTTACAGACTTGGAAAAAGGGCTCTTCTCTAATGAGAGTTAATCAATATTTCCAAACTGTAGCATTACCTAATAGAAATGTAAATCGAGCCCAGAGAGCTCATGAAATGGCACACGGTGTACAAATAGGATCTCAGCGTATATTTCTGAATATATTTAGGCTGCAGGGCTGAGGCACAGTTAGCAACACAGCTAATTACAACACTGGTATTTATTAACCCATTTAGACCTGAGAAAAGATTCTACAAATGCCTTCTAAATCCAATACAGTTTTCTAAAAAACCCATGTCAGTCGTTCTCAAACATTTTCATATCAAGGAAAATATATGTAATTGGCTGCCGACCCCCATCTGAAAATATGTTGTTCCAGGGACTCCCCCCCCCCCCCCAGCAGCAAAGATTTGAGTTAAAAACTTTGAAAGTATATTAAAAAATCTGCGCCACGTTTTCAAGTTTTTTTTCAAAAATAGCAGATCTACAAGCTCGTAGATCTGCTATTTTTCAACAGCTAAAGCATAGCATAATGCTTGAAACACCAAGAGGGGTTCCCGCCATGAACGGATTAATAGTCTCCCTGATAGTGAACAGGGTAGACGTGTCACAGAGAACTCATTAGATGTCATTATTTCAACACTCCGATAATGTTCAGTCCTGTTGCGTACAGAAGATAATGACTCAGCCCTTGATATTTGCACGACTATTTCGAGACAAATAAAGCTCTGCCAACAGGATATAGGTGCACAAACTGCAAAGACAATATAGCTAGATGCTAGCGTAAGCTATATTATAATATATTAAGCTATAGCATGGAAACGTTTTAAAATGTATGTAGGAACAAATTAGATCCTTTTCCTGCATGTAGTTAGTGTGTAGTTATATGAGCTCATCTGATATAGTGGATGGGATATTAAGTCGCAGTTAGCAGAGCACATTATAGGATTGCAATCGCCACGAAAGTGACCTTCATGTCTGGAACGATTAAGACTAGAATCGTGCTGTGTCTGCCTGTTGTTTTCACTCGTTTGGCCAACTGGTGCAGTGCTGGCATCCCTTCCCCATTCTGGCCCCCAGTTTGCCAGGATGATAACGGCAACTATAGTACAGCATGGCATGTAAAGATGACCAAGCCAAACTTTTTTTTTTCTTTTTTTTTGACGTAAAGCAAAGCAACCGATGATAAATTATCTATCCAAGAAAAATCACTCACAGACCTGCTGGCATGCAAAGCGATATTTCTGGAAGATTTCTTCAGACACCAGCATCTTTAACCATATACTTGGACAAGAGCTGAATGGCTTAAAAAAATAAACCTGATTTGTATTTCAGAGAATAAAAGAAAGTATCTATTGAGACATTTTAAGTTTAGGTCCCCTTCCAGTGTGAATTACTTATAGTTGTCAAAAAATGCCACATTCTGTTGAACAAGCCACGTGTGCCACTGCCAAGTTCCCTGCTTATAAATAGGTGATCACGTGAACGGAAATCGGGGGCGATCACGCCATTTTCAAATGATCGGAAATTGGACCTGGAGCAAGAAAAACGTGATCCCTTTAGTGTCAATATTATATCCATATCATGATATTAGACTAGAAATTGTCTTTAATTTTGAATATTGTAGGCTACTATTGTGATATGGCATAAGTGTTCTAGAAAAATATAAATATCGGATCGGGAAAAATCGGTATCGGTAGATACTCAAAATCAAATGATCGGAAATCGGATCGGGAGCACAATAACGTGATCAGGACATCCCTATATATGTATAAAATGTGTTTGATCCAATAATAGTACAAAGCACAAAGTGGTGGACTGGATTCCACTGCCTATATTTACTTCACACACAAAAACCCCCCCAAACAACAAACAAACAAAGAAATATTAATAATCGTTCCACGGGGCCCCACTAGCTATTTAGTCTTCAAAGGAGAGAGAACTATGTTAGCATTTTCTGTTGCCGCACACATGCATCCACACATGTGTGACATCATAATCAGAGGGAATTCAAGGTAAAGCCTCATTTATACTTCATAGTTGGTTGGTTGCCGGTGTCGTGCTCAGTAAATATCAGATCTACAAGCTCACCACGCGTCACGAAGGTGACATGTGGTGAGCTTGTAGAGCTGCTATTTACAGCATGCAACGCCAGCATGCAACCAAGCAAAAATGAGGCTTCAGCAGCTTCCAAACTGTCCATCATCAGCTGATGTATTTACGGGGACCCCCATCTGGAAATATTGTTGTTGAATATATATATATATTTTTTAATAGTAGCTCCACAAGCTCACAGCACATCACATTGCGGACACGTTGTTTGCTTGGATAAATAGTCTATTTTCAAATAGCTGTATAGCTGTAAGTGGTTAAACCGATTTCGACGCTGTACAAAATGTTTTGGGTGATCCATGGGGGTCCCGGGAACCCTGCTGTGAGAACCACTTGTCTAAACGCACGCCCACCGATATATACACAATCTGTGCATTAGCTGAGGCGCCACATCCTGTACTGTATACGCAGTGGTGGAAAGTATACTCCATTATTATAAGTAAAAGTACTGGTATCAAAATGTATTTAAAGTACCAAACATTGAAAGTAGGCTACTCATTGTGCAGAATGTCCCATTTCATTCACAGGTTTTAAAATGTATAAAAAACGACATATTTTGAAAATAGCCGATCTATAAGCTCTGAATGTGTCGAATCATGAAGCATTTTGAGATTGTAGATTGGCTATTTTCAAATGACTGAAGTGGTAAATGTATGTTTTGTAATAAGCAATCTATAACTAGTATAATAAAAATGAGATGTAGTGGAGTAGAAAATTGAAAATATTCCACTAAAGTAAAAACCATATACCTCAAAATTGTACTTAAAGATGGAGTGCCATGATTTTCCCCCCTCTAAAACATGATCATCAGGTACTATGATGATGTCCATGCTGTCAACCATATGCAGAAGGAGGTTGGTAAATAGAAATACTTCCAGTAGGAATAGGATGGAGAAATGAGTGATCAACCAGGTGCTCGATGGAGATACAGTTTTGTTAAAGATGGAGTGCCGTGGTGTTTTCCCCCCCTAAAACATGATCATCAGGTACTATGATTATAAGAGGAAGATTTCTTTCAATAAAGTGTACAGAACGTGGACGCGCTTCCAGGTGGGGGGGGGGGGGACTGTAGGCTATACGGTGCTGCGTTGCTACTTGCCTATCGGGTCATGACTCTTTAGTCGACTGGTTAACGTACGTGCCATTGGAATGGGGAACCCGGGTTCGCCTCCTGGCCGAGGCTACATTATTTCGATTGGGCCTTTTGACTCAAATGCTTTCAGCTTTCAGGAAGAAACTGAAAATACACAGGGAAGACATATTTGAATATTATAACCACATCTGGGGGTCTATTAGAGTTATGTTAACTCCATAGACACATGCAAAACAGAAAAAGTACAAAAATCAAGGCACTCTGAAGAAATGACGGAGGAGAGGGTGTAAAAATCAAGGTACTTAAGTATTAATTCATCACAAAAAATGGCGTTTTAAACTTTTTGTAATGAATTAATAAAGTACCTTGATTTTTACACCCTCTCCTTCGTCATTTCTCAAGTACTCGGATCGCTCTTCTTGTTTCAAGTTGGAGAAATGAGATGTTTTGAAACCGCATAGGTCTTTTCTCACTGCATGATGCATGCCACAAAATAGTTTCACTTCTTTCAAAACAGCAGATAGCATTTCAAGTTGCAAAATCCAATGTCACAATAAAGAATAAATCCAAGTTGGGCTACATGATTTATTCTTTATGACATTGGATTTTCCAACTTTTTTGAAACAATATCTGGTTAAAGTGAAACACATACATTGGTAGCGGTTTGGATTGTGTAGTTACCTTGCCATGATATAACTCCAAAGGTGATATTGCTATTTATATTAGGAAGAGGGCAAGACTGGATCCGTAGATCCGGTCGTGATGTGACAATAACGATTATTCCGATATGCAAACAGTAAAATCATCCAGGAATTCGATTTTTGTTTTCTTTTAGAGAAATAGAGCACCAAAGTCTGACGTAATTCCGCATCCTACCTGGGACAATTTGTTTATTTTTGGACCGCAATTCTTATACGAGATGATTCTAAGATGACCCAATTTTATCCTTCACAGAGAAATTACTTCTGGGACCTGGGCTATAGGGATGAACGAGTGACGTCAGGACTTCGCTACTGTATGCTGTACTGGGTTTTGTGAAGTTATATATCGGCAGAATCTGCTTTGTTTTCAATCGTGCTAAACAAGGGACTTTTAGACCTGTTACTCTGATCATTGAGGACACTATTTTTAAATTTGAAATATCAACCTCTAATCAACAGAGCAACGGGGCAAGATATCAGAGTAATATTTGGAATCTATAACCACACAACCAAGTGTCACTATAACATCCCTAGTATTTATGGTATGTCATTATTAAATTGTTCCTAAATGTCCATATACAGAAAACTGTGTCTATAGCAAGCCTATACAGATTAAAATACATTCCCTCCTGTTACCATAGACAGTTATCAGTGCCACGAAAAAGGCAGAGATGAGTCGTGATGCAACCGCATGACCCAGAAGTGATAATCACCCATTTTCAAGCCAGGGTCGCGGCCTCGATCTAGCGATAGAAACATTAATATGCTAACCGAGAGGTCGAATTTATGTTTTATTAAAGCTCCCAACGTCGATATTTACCTCATTCTGAGCCCTAAAGCCACTAAAGACCATGTGTGTGCACGTGTGCACATGCAGTGTTTGGGGATTTTGGCTGGTTCTATATGGAAGCAAGCAGTGGCTAGTGATGGAAGCTAAAATATGATAAAAAAAAATCTAACTGTAAATGCACCAAGTCTCTGTGAAATTCGACACGTGCATGCCTGACACAGAACTCTGACTATGCCCACATATGGAGCATGCCAGTCCAACGGGCACCGCTGTAGAGGCTCCAACGGGCACCACTCTAGTTATTATTACAAATATGAATTCTAGATTAATACTCATTTATCAAATCTTGTGTTCTCGAATTTGGCAAAGGAGGGTAATACGAGATATCTCGTGGTTGCCATAGATTGTTGAACACATGGCATACATGCACTTACAATTTAGAATTATCCCATTAAAACCGGGAAAATATCTGTTGTGTCATCTTATAGTTTTGCATTGGAAACATCTTTGAAACATCCTTGAAAGTGTGATTTAACACTGTTATCAGGCTATAGCTCACATTCACAAGTAACTGCCCCTTATACTGCACGTTTGTAATGGTTAAAAATAATGGAGCATAAAGCTCTGACTGGTCTGAATGATGGGCCAGAAACAGTGGCCCAATAACACTCTCCTGTGGCCTTTGGTGCTAATAGTTCACCTCTCTGTTATGGGGATGACTGCTGCTTGAACCCTGTACCCCACTGAGACAATAAAATGCCTGGGTGACCAGGAGTATAGCAGAAAGGATCCACAGTTTATAACTCTGAGAAGCCAAAGGTACAGCCTTGTGTGAGGAGGATAAAGATTTAGTAACGGTATGAGATTGGAATTCTCTGGCACTGAGGTCAGAGGGCCAACATTACCTTTTTCAGTCCCCCCCCCCCACCCACCCCCCCGTATATACACAGCCAGGCTCGAGCTGACGGTAATATTCATCTTAGCTTTAGTCAAAGAATGTGTCACCGTTAATTAGTGGGCTTCATCGTCCAGGCAAGCTACAAGTGACTAAATAGTTGCCCTTTGCAAGTTTCACCCCTTGCACACACAAAAAACTATACCACCACCACCACCAACAACAAAACCAGTTAAGATGGGTATAAGTACACAATACAACCCAATGTTAATTTAACTGTGCAGTATGTTTAAAAAAAATGACCGTGAGGTCAAAGTATAATGTCTACTGTCTAGGCGTCATGGTGGCTCAGGCAGTTTATGAACACACTGTCTTGTAAATAGAGAGAGAGAGGGAGAGAGAGAGAGAGAGAGAGAGAGAGAGAGAGAGAGAGAGAGAGAGAGAGAGAGAGAGAGAGAGAATGCAGAGAAACAGAAAAAGGCCCATCAAATGCCTATTTACAGAGGCAGAGAACGATAGAGGGAGCAGGGACACAATTTAACACAATGGTTAAATCAATGATAGCAATTCTAATAGTGATAAAACTACGTCTTCATTCCTATAAACACACAAGCACAACCTACAGTATGAGCCTGGACTGCTTTTTCTGCTTATTGCTTATTTTCTGAAGCAAGAAAATAATCAACCAGTCAAATACAGTGGCTTAATATGGATGTTCTAGGATATAAAAGAAAGAATACAAAGAACAAAGTGGTACAGTGTTGTTTCATCACTCTTATACTGAATATCAACATGAACGATTACAAGGAGGATTGTTTGTTTGGTTTTGTCCAGGATGGTTAATACCTTGAAAGAATAGACCTGTATAAGCTGAAAGTGACTGACTGGAGCATAATGATATAGGAGAGCTTTCAGGGCCTTGATCTTTTCACACCTTTAGACAGAACTGTTATTGGGGAGGATTTACTGCGAGATTCCCTTTTTGCATCTAACGGCATTAGAAAGAAGCGTAAAGACGTGGAGACAGAGGGGCGAGGCTGACGTCACGGTCCAAGAGTCACCCCGCCGTGTGTTCGGCGTCCCAGAGTAAAGACTTATCCACGGAGGGGGAAGAAAAAAAACTTTGGGCCGACAATGTGGGCGGACAGGGCGTGAAACTACTATCATCATCAGTTTGGAATGAAAAAGAGAAAACATATCGGCAACAATAAAGGAGGCTCATTCCAATTCAGCTGCGTTGTTAGGACAACGAGAACCATCCCTCAGATGATTAGTTCCACT